>NW_027272037.1:0-600000 GCF_040938485.1 Diadema antillarum | reverse complement strand
AGAGGACTTTCTGAGCTAACCTCTACACAACTTTTGAGGAGAAATAAGAAGAAGAAGAAGAAGAAGAAGAAGAAGAAGAAGAAATAATCCGTACAAAAACAGAAGGTGATCCGAGAGGATACTCGGATCACCTAATAAAGAAATTAACCAAGACACGTGCATGTAAAGCCGCACACGCGAAGTGCGAATTATATTGCTTCGGAATGTACTCCCTCAGTGCCCATTAAAACGTGCTTCTATTTGTGTTCGAATTCTCCTAGTAATACTACTCATTAAGGAAAACACAACATTTCTATTATTTTGTTCCTTTTTTGCACCGTTTTGCTTCTGATTTTGGATCTTTCTTTTGAGGAAGGTTTCAAAGGAACTTGGTTTCATCCTGCCTGTTGTCTCAGGTAGAACTTCAGTAAATTAAATTTTCATGAAGAATGGTTTGCTACAGGCTATTATTCTTTGTGCGTGTATCCAATGCTTTCGTCAGAGTGTCATTTTAGCCACAGGTATAAATACTGAAGTTGGAGACCTTTTTATTTTCGGTAATGAGTTTGTTTTGTTTATTTTTATTTTTGTTTTCTTCTGTCATGAAAGCACGCGCGAACATGCTTTATACTCAAGCCACAAAATGTATCAAGCAGATCATCCTGATATGGGAAAGTTAATCATATGTGTCATAAAGGTGTCTGTTAAAGTAACTGATACGCACGCGATGAACTCGCTTGTACAGGTTCAAGGTTATCGCGATGCATTTTACGCGCGCAAAGTAAAAGCGTGAAACGATTCCGCTTTATTGTGAACGTTGTGATAGTAAGTAATTAATTTCATTCGTGCCCTTTCGGAGCTTCTCACGCGACGAACCTGACATCCTTTTATTTCCCTCTCAAAAACATGCGTGACGTTACGCCACTGAGTAGTTTATCTATGTCATAGGTTGTTGTCCTTATTGTCGTTTTCTCTATGATTTCTTAGGGCTTATACATTATTGTCACTTTTTTTCTCGTTCTCGAAGTTTTCCATCTTTATGATATACGTATGTATAGTTATGATGCCATATTATGATATGAAACAGAGACCTTCCGCGTAATGATCCGAGAGTTAAAAAAAAAACGGAGAAAGAAAAAAAAAAAGACCTTCACTCTTGGCAAGTTTATCGAAAGTGACGGTTAATTCGCTGGAAGAGAGCCAGTAGAAGTAATCCTCATTACAAACTTCATGGAATTCGTGGAATCGATTCTCAGCTGATGACTTTTCATCCGGTAATCATATACAGAAAGGTCATCCTCCGGTAATCTCACTCAGATAGAAAAGAATATATCCATAATATAGACACGTTAATTCTATATATACAATTTTATATATGATACATACTGTCGTGTTAAAGTTGCACATTTATATGAAATATATGCAAAAGTGGCTTAGTAATCTCTGTATACATTACAATAGCGTCATTTCGTAATATAGCAATTCCATGTTCAATATGCCAAGCTAGTGAGAGAAAGAGAGAGAGAGAGAGAGAGAGAGAAAAGAGGGATAGAGAGAGATGGAGAGAAAGAAGATAAAGAAATATCATTTGAAGGTGAGATAGTATGGGAAATTCTGTCACCTTGTCATTTTCAAGAAGAATAGTATACCTTTACCAGAAAGAACCCCCCCCCCCCCCAAAAAAAAAAGAGCCTTCCCGTCAGTTTGTTGCGTTGAAAATATCGACTCTCATGCTACATTCCGATAGGCTCTTTGGCGTGCCTCCATTAGCAACAACACGCCGTTGCCAAGGGCAACAAGGTCCTGGAAGAAGTATGCATCACGCGACGAGGAAAACGCACGAAATGTACACCAGACGGCACACCGGGCGCAGACGGTCACAGCACTGACATTCACAAGTAAAAGAGAGCCATAAGAAAACTCCCTGTTTCCTCGTATTTGTATTTCATTTATTGTCGCAATGTCATAATAATTATCCTGCGTGTAATCTTTGCTGTCAAGATGACGCGTCACCATCGTGTGTCCGAAGACTCGTGAAACTTGTTGCAGCCAGGCCCCCCCCCCCCCCCCATGACTCAGATCTGCTATAATAAGAAACCACTCAATGTACAGTTTCGTTCTTCTTGACAACGTGTTTCACACAGAACAACCCGTTTCAGGTCATGAAATGAGATTGCTTAAGACTGCGGATAAGTTTCCTGACGGCACATTATGTAAGAAACTGTGCCATATATGCAAGTTTAGATCTCCATTTTTTGCGAGTACATGGTTCATTAAGTAAGAAAACCATACGCACAAAACACAAACTACTATTACCATGGACCTTGTAGGTCCATGCTATTACCATGTAATGAATGACATTAGCATATTTTTGAGCTTGGATCCTGGAAAATATCTGCAATATCAAGTTCCATAGCTAACATCGCTAACTATTGGTAACTATTCCCGTCGCATTCAAGGAAGAAAGAATGCGATCTTTAAATACTAAAGTTTTAAAAAAAATTCTGCAAGGAAACAGAACAACTCTCCTCTTGAAAGAAAGATATTATTCAGAGGGGTGAAGGCTCAGGTTTGAGTTTCTTCAGTTTGTCTCCCTCATTTGTTAAGATCGCAACTGCTGATCTGTAAATTTTTTTTTCCCAACATGTTTGTTAATCTACAGATCAGCAGTTGCGATCTTAACAAATTTTCATTTGTAGAGGGAGACAAACTAAAGAAACTCAAACCTGAACTCTCCTCTTGTTTTCATTCAACAATACCCCTGGTTTGCATCAGGTGACAGAAAAGGGGAAAACATTATCGCCAGCATCAGCTCTACCTCGTTCTTTCTTATTACTTTGTTGAAGAGCAAAGGGTTAGGTTGAGCAAAATTTGAGAGGTGTTTGAACTCGCGGTGAATGTCCCTTCTCCTCTGGGCCTTGCTATACTTCCTTTCCCGGTCAGTATTCCAGGAGCAGTGGTAAGTCAAATCTCTTTAAACCTCCTGAAATTAGGCAACAAATACTTGCACGCTATTCTCTGTAGAAGCAATCTGTCCACAAAGACGCAAATGATTCATAAAGAGTGTCAACTTCTTCATCTTTCCCTGAGCGTTTCAAGCCGCTGTGATCCCCCTCTTTATACCAGTTGTCATGGAGACAGGAATATACCAGTCGAGAATGTGTCGCTTCCAAAGCAGCTGGAAAACACGTGAAGCGCTCTTCGAGACTGACAGTCAAAACCAACGACTTCCCGTTTCAACTCCAGTGATATCATTGCATTGAATGCAATTCTACTTGTTGTTTTTTTATTTGTGTTACTAAGCTCAATTTGTTTTTTTTTTTCTCTGAGAGACATTTGTAACAAAATGAAGTATGCAATAAACTGTTCGACAGGTTTGAATGAACATTTATGATTACTTCCATTTTATCTTCTTTTAAAGAAGTTCGTAAAGAACTCGACGCAATTCATTCGAATAGTACCCTCTGCTACAAGGGATCAGAACCATCACTGGTCATCGGGCTGAAGCTCGGTTAATAGTTTGTTGGATATGACGCCTGTGTAGCAATCAGAAGATTGCCACGATTGCCACGATTTTTATCAAGACTATTACTCTTAACACTGGATAATTGGTTTGTATTTACGTCGATGAAGGGCAATTTGTCAATAAGTTGCAATAAAAACAACTCGTCGTAAGAATCATTAAAATGAATATCACCATTTTCGTTTCCACATTTCTTATATGTTTTATCACGTTCGAAGAGTAAATGAAGTGAAGATAAATAAAATGAAGGAAATGCCTATAGCAATATTATTTTCAGCAACAATAATACTAGTAGCAGCAGTGGTAGTTTAAGTGATCGTCGTATAAACAAACTATTTTCATCATAACAAACATCTGTGTAATTGCCACGATTGATTACTGCGAGCCGAAACATTACTTCGGTTCTGATGCAGTAAGGAAGATTAAAGTAGCTTTATCAGATAAAGTACTTGATTGGTGTCACCACCTTGTTATGGTCAAACACGTCAAGTCAGAGCGACTGAAATCGCGGCTAACCGCTCCCGGCCGTCGAAGGGAGTTCCTCTAACATGAATGATGCTATGTACTCCCCTCCGTATCTCCTCCGGAAAGCGTATGGTGTGGTGCCTCGGCGACCGCCATGTAGCCTCAAAACTATGCCACAACGCCAGACAAAATTTCCCTCGATCTTAATTCAATTAACAGTCATTGCTGTCGTGCACCCCGTTCGACCCGTGAAGCATCATTGATGATGACAATCGAGGGAAGAAGACGCAATAACAAACATTTAAAACACAACAAACAATCAAAAACAAAAGCGAGGGGGTGGAAAAGCAACCCGCAACCCTACGACAGATGCCACGCCGCCGCTGCTCTGCACGGATGGGGTGAGGATTGGGTTGAGCGCCCCCGCTCCAAGCTTAAAGTACAATTCCACTTCTGAGATGAAAATAGCATCACCTCGTCCAATTGGCAATGTAATTGAAACTAATTTCACTGTTCTATAAAAATCAAAAGAAACAAACAAACAAAAAACACAACAACCCCAAAGCGCTAAAATAGGAAATAAATAAACCAACATGTTATACATTCTTATTTCAGTTCGGAATTACATGATATCTCTACCATTCTGTGTGGTTGATTTCATATTTTATCAATAACATAAATAGGGTGGGTAGTGAATTGCAGCAAAAACCTTTAATACAAATATACATAGTACACACAATCAAACTTGCCTTTCAATCTATCTATTTATCTCAGGATAGCTTGTGTCTAGCTGGCATAATAAATAGGGAAGGAAAAGAAAGGAAGAAAGAAAAAGAAAGAAAGGAAGAAAGAAAGAAAGAATGAAACACCCTCCCATGAAAACTCCGACAATAATACGCCATATGACGTGACGTGTTATCGTACGGCTCATCGCTTCACGAGACCTCTGGTGTCGTATGGCCGAGATAAAAGGCGGGCCGAGCCGGCAGCGGAATCCTCGGCTCGTCGAGAGGGGAGACAATTCGACATTGGTTGCATTCCGCGGGGGACACCTGAGCGTAGCCGTCGAGGGGTTCCCGCCACCATACCACTGGGATAACCTTTTTCAGCTGACGACATCGGACTCAACCCCGGCGCTGTTGTCGTATAGGCGCAGTGGTGCGGGCGGAGAAGTGCAGAGTTCACGGACAAACAGCCTATATGCGGGGGATATCATACCGTTTGGAAGCTATACTGGGACGTCACTACAAGCATCAAATAACCCGCTCAGGCCTCTCCGAGTGATTATTGATACATCAAATCAAATCAAATCAGACAGACAACTTTGATCGATAAGTGCTCTAGGAAAGTGCATTGAATTCTGGCTCATTCACCTGCATATAGGCTCAAAGTGATGCAACGTTATTTCGAGAGATATTTTTCCTCAAAACATCCGATTGAAAGAGCCCTCAGTCACGTAAACAAAAAAGAAAATCCAAATTTGCCATGATGTTGCGAAAGAATAAAAACCGTTTAATTCAAATAACGTTAATTCGACATTCTACGTACACAATGTAACAGTCTCTAAAACTATACCCCACATGCCGCTTGTATTTGAATATTGTAATGGGGAAAATGTATTACTGCAAGTATATTATAATCTAATCTCATTGTTAAGATTTTCAAAATGCGCCATCACTTAAACACTAAAGATCCAAATGAATACATTGATATTTACAGTCGGGTAAATCCATGTACAAATACACAACAAATCAACTTTGCTCATTGTTCCACGGCGTATATACATATCCAACTCGTTGTTCAAGGTATATCACTTCGTCAACCCCAAAACTGTGTTGAACAAAAATTCAATCCAGCATTACGGCCTGGAAATCTGGCACCCTTTACCAGATCAACTCGAGAAGTACTTCTCTATAGTGTGATTAAAGGTAGCTTATAACTTTAAAAAAAAAAGGAGAAGAAAATCTAATGTTGCAGAAGCGTTATGGTTTAAAGGGACAGTGCAGTATTGGTGGAGATGAAAATTTGGCTTTTAACTTTTTGCGAGATACCAAGAAAACACTTATGAAATAGTACATAGCATACCATCTTAAGAGGAATTCAAAGTTTATTTGATGAAAAGCGGGTTTGGAATGACTGAAACATCCAAAAAAAACAAAGTAAAACAAAGAGATCGTAATGAAGTGTGGGTCCCACACTTATTAGAAGCACTCTGTTTTGGATATCTCAGCCATTTCAAAAACAATTTTCGTCAAATAAACTTTGAATTCCTCATAGAATTACATGCTTTTTCATATTTCATAAGAGGTTTCTCATTATCTCACCAAACAATGTTAGAAACCTGAAATTAGGTCTCAACCAAAACTATACGATTCCTTTAAGGCAAGGGCACATCTGATGTTGTCGAAAAAAGGTGTCTGTTGTCTTTTGAAGCAGATCTGAAAAAGTATCTGTCGAAATATATTTACCCAGCCAACACTTCTGTTTTGCGCATAAGTTTTGCAAGTTTTGGTCACTCCTTAACTGCGATAAAAATGTTACACCGATTTGAGACATCCATACCCTTCTTCTCCTTATCAAGATTAAATACATCAAGACAACTGTCGTATTATACATGCACCGTCACAGCCACACAGGCGCCAAGTTTACGCGAAAAACATGCATCTATCTGGGATCTACACTTGTAGTTCATTCATTCATTCATTCATTCATTCATTCATTCATTCATTCATTCATTCATTTATTCATTCATTCATTCATTCATTCATTCTTTCATTCATTCATTCATTCATTCATTCATTTATTGAATTATTTATTTATTCATTCATTCATTCATTCATTCATTCATTCATTCATTCATTCATTCATTCATTCATTCATTCATTCCTTCATTCATTCATTCATTCATTCATTCATTCATTCATTCATTCATTCATTCATTCATTCATTCATTCATTCAAGCTTATGGCACGATGTGCCTCGTTGATAAGGTTTGCTGACCATTGCTAGTCACCTGAGGCCAATCATGAGAGGTCGGCGTAATCCTCCCATTTTCTACACTTGTACTGCACCGTATGTTCCAATGAAAATTACAACTGGACTCTCCGCAATGATAACTTTAAAAATAGTGAATCAATCCAGATACAATTTCAGGGTATGAAATTATAACTTATTACCCACATCTTGCAGAAAACCTCATCCGATTTGTTTCAGTAGTCAAAGAGAAATGAGGATTTTTGTAGAGCATGTCAGGAATCCCTTCCCTCCAAGTTCTGTCCATTGTGTTCACACATTAATATGCAGTTCCAAGAGCATCCAAGTGCTAAACTTGGAAGAATTACATTCACGACATACTTCACAACGATTCACATTTCTCTGTGTCAACTTAATCAAATTAAATGGGATTTTCTGCAAAATATAGGTAAGATGTTATATTTTTGGATCGTGTAATAGCATTCAGACAGTTTAGTTATATTGGAAGTTATCAATGCAAAAATCCGATTATATTTTTTGGGACATACTTTATTGCATTGACAAATATGCACACACCTACTTCCTCACATAACTGTAATGGTACAGCGATTCGATCTAAAGTGGGTACAGCGATTCGATCTAAAGTGTATACAGCATACTTCAATACTTACACAGACAAATCAGACAAAAAATCATTGCAGCAAAATTTGTCGCCTGTCCGGTATTGTAATTGACGTTTCATTGCTTATTCTCTGTGATTAATTGTTGGGGCCCCATCGAAATAAAGATCTGCCTATGATGGGGATCTCTTTTGGTTGTTTTCTCGCTCTTGTGATTAACTCTCTAAAAAAAAATCGAGTGAAAAATTTCACTCTAAAAAGAGTGAATACAAAAAAGAGTGAATTTCGAGTGAAATTGGAGTGAATTTTGAGTGAAAATGCTAATTTTCACTCATTTTGGAGTGACGTCAGGGATCACTCTAAGATTTTGGAGTGATCCCTGACGTCACTCCAAAATGAGTGAAAAATGAACATTTTCACTCAAAATTCACTCCAATTTCACTCGAAATTCACTCTTTTTTGTATTCACTCTTTTTAGAGTGAAAATTTTCACTCGATTTTTTTAGAGAGTAGTACGCCACACCGTTTCTTTCGTATGTTATGATTTAATAAACAGTTTTAAGAGAAAGAATTAATACAGAAATGAAACCACACTAAACCAACCAAATGAAACGAAACCCGGTTTACGTTCAAGACAAGCATGAGAAGTGTTTAGATATACCTGCACGGCGCAGGTTTTTTTTTTTTTTGGCAATAATTAATCAAGCAATAAGTAAATAATCAATTTAGAGTATCACTATCACCGTGGATACAGCCACCAGAACTAAAAAAAAAAGAAGAAAAGTATCATTGATACAAGAGGAATTTCAACTTATTTCGGAAACCACACGTGTCAACAAAAAGGGCTATACACGGTTTGTACAAAGTAGTAGTTCGATTGGAAGCTCATTGCCTTCTGTGAACGACGTTTTCCCCCACAACAAACTATTTTACGCGGTAATTGATAGAGTCAATAGTCGAGGCAAAACAAGCCGCTGCAAATTTCGCGATGATTCCACCCAGCTTTCTTTGTCAATTTTACCTGAGGTCACCTCCTAACAAGAAGAGCCCGACAAGAACCGACTCTATTATCTGCTTCCTCTCAGCCTTGGGTTGCCAATCCGCGAGTCTTCGAGTTTTGACAAGTGTTCGTCAGTGACTAACGATCAGTACCGATCGTGACATTAGAATTTTGTGAGAATTTGATCGTATGCAAAATATGTAATACCATGGCTACGTGGATACCTATTTATCAAGGTAGAATCGATTATTGGAACAGCTAGTATGTTATTTGAGAGCCAGGCGTGCTTCTAACTATCAACGCCTTATTGAATAAGCGTGCATTATTTGTTTTATAAAGCACGCACCTGCATCATCCACTCGTTGTCTTTGTTATCCAATTTTATTTCGGGATTCTCGCACAACTGCAAAAAGAGAGCTATTTTCTATACAAACTGGTTATACGGCAGTCTGAAGTTTGATACATGCAGGAACATGAATAGTTGCTCGATAAAGAAGTTTGATACACGAATAGCTGTTCGATTAAGTACAAGATACATAAGTAAGGTCATAAACTGACGCAAGCACAATCATGTCAATAAATTCACAATACAAAGCAAGTCTAGACTTCTTCCAGTCACATGATAAATTTTTAGTCCGTATAACTGTCGACTTTAAAGTTAGGTCTTTATTACATCTCACAAGAAAGTCAAGAATTCCAGAAAAGTGAAATCAAAGAAGACAGCTACTGATTATTGAAAGGTTCCTGAAATGACAGACGGAGAAAGGGCAATTAAATCATGCTGAAATGTATACTAACATTTACACATGTACCATGTCATCGAAATCTTTTTCTAAGTTTAAAGGTGGTCTTGAGAGCAGCAAGGTATTACTGAGACAATTGCTTCTGGTTTCCACTAGAGAAGAATCCTAAACGATGACTATAGGTAACCTGTAAAAATCAGCATAGGTTCCAAACGCATTTTTTAAAATCTCTTTTTGATAAATTGAAGGAATGTTGAGTAAATTGATCCAGGCATGATTTTATATCTCATCGATATTAACAAGATCTTTGATTTTTCACTTTCCTTGATTTCGAAGTATGAAAATAATATAGATGGTGACGACCGCGGTCAAGAAGCATTTCAATACCCGGTAATTTCCCTTGATGAATCAGTACAGTGGTAAATCAACTTTAAAAGCCCCATATCATTCCTGCTTCAAGTACCATGTATCGATACAAACTTATCTTTTGGAAATGTTATAGACAACCGGCCCTTTAATACCAGTATCCAAGACCCTGGAGGCTGATCATGTTAAAGGGTTCCACGTAAATGTTTGGCACTCCAAATTAATGATTCAGACAAGGTGAGCCAAAGGATGAAATGTTTGCAGTCCTCGGAAGAATCCTTGTAATTCCACTTTTGTTGTTGCTTTCTCTGACAGGAGAGGCAGTCTTTGTAATTAGACCTCGTGAGGGATTAAACTTTGGTGGTGCATCAATTAAAACGGGTGACGCATTCTGTTTTTGTTGGGCAACCTTAGGGCGGTTTCATTCCGTGTCAAGTTCTTGACGACTCCATGTGACTGGATACGAGTCATGTTCTTGAAGAGATTATACCTGAGTGACAGTTCCAAGGGCCCCCTCGACATGTCCAGACGCTTAATCAACTACACTGCGCAGGCTATGATGACGAGGATGATGACCGTGTGTGGAAGAAACGTGAGAACGCATTGGAATCGATTTCTTTAACCCTTTTAGTGCCAGGGACTTTGGACAGTGAGTACAACGCCGTGGGGTTTCCTGTGGCAATCGGCGCTCAAAGCATTGGAAGGGTTATTAGGTGCAGTGTCTCCTTCCGATCAACAGGTGCGTCTCTTCTGCAACATGCCTCTTTGGAGGACGCCGCGTTCGGTGACTAACGTGGCATTCAAATGACCACATACCCTGTCCTGGCATGTGCTCAACGTTTTGGAAGATATTTCTTGGGTCGGTTTTTCGTTTGATTGTTTGAGGGTGAGTGTGAATGTGTATGCAGGGATGTATGTATCAGTATGTGTGTGTGAGGGTGTGTGTGTGTGGGTGTGTGTACTTGTGAAGGCGTTTCTGGTCCGGAAAAGTCTTTATGATGCATGATTTCTAATTGAAAGTAAACACCCTTCTCATTCATCCATTATTTGATTTGGATGGAAAGGAAGCAAACATTTGGTATAAGAAGATATACGCTGTGAAGACAAAATTGAAACTTGAAGAGATCAGCATACGAGAGTGTTTGGTCAGTTCAGAGGTCTCCTAAATGGGTTTAGGGCAATTACCCCCGGGCAATTATCCCGGACCCTTCCCCTGGCCTTAATCCTAATCCTAATCCTGAACATAATCCTAACCCTAACCCAAACTCCTAATCCGAAACCTAACCATAACCCTAATCTTTACTCTAACGTTTCCACTTACCAGTATTTAGCCGCCGGGTATTCGCCCTCGGGGGTAATTGCCCGGATACGCTCCTAAATAACTCATTTTGACTTTATTATTTCGTGCAGAAAGTAGTTTGCTATACACGAACGTATTAGGATATTTGGATATATCTACACGAGTTCTATTTTGTTTTTGTTTTTGTTTTTAATCAGTAAAATAAGATTTTTGGTAGCCTACATCATGCCCCATATTCCTGAAACTTGGGGGAGGGTTGTATAACTTAACACTATAATAATGTAAAGACATTTATGAGCAAAAGATCGATAAATGAATGCAAGAGGACATAGGCTAATTCATTGATTTGTCAACTCTTAATTGAATTATATTTGATCGGTTAAGGCTGGGGCTAAAAAAAAAAAAACTAAACGCAAAAAGAAAACCCCTCCACCCAAAACAAGGCGTTATTTTCCAATAATGATTGATACTACGCATTAACATAATAGGATGATTAGCACAAGCTTCCCTTGAGAACAACGTGATGTTTGAGAACGTGCTTATTTATAACTTCATAGCAAGTCCGGATACAGCTTGAGCTACACATTTTACTGCTCAAATGTCATAATATGCAAGCGGCTTTGTGAAAAGATTCGAAGCGTGTGCTATAAAGGCGGGTGCTGAATGTCTTTGATCACATAATCTCCTGTCATCATTTAATTCCTCGTTGATGTGCTGTTGCAAAAACCTGAGCGCGCTATCCCCCAGGTTTTTTAGGGGCGGAGTTTTCAAAGAAGTCATCATTTTATAGTCGTTAAAGTTTTGGGAAGAAATTTTGAAAGTGACAGAAATGTGTTGTCCAATATGAAGCGGAAAACGATTTGATCTCGTAATAAGTAACTAAACGCGATCTTTCTTTTTTATTCATAATTATTTCATCTTGGTTCTGAATAAATCTTAAGAGAGAGAATAAAAGATGGCGGTATTAGTATGTCCCTTATAATTTCAAAACATTATCAACGCAGTATATCATATATTCATCAACAATATTAACCTATTGAGTATACGGAATACTTTCATGGCGAATCTCAGACAGGATCGTTATTGATAAGATATCAGTGAACAAAAGAGAATTGTTAAAAGTACTGTTAACCATTGGGAGCAGTGATTAAAAAAAATGTTCGAGTTATCACATTTGATGCATATCAACAGGTCAGTTGTATCATAAAACATTCTACCTTATTAACATTTTGCAAAAAAAAAACTAAAAAATAAGGAGATATCAATATTCTTGTTAATAAACCATAAGAAACCAATCTTATTATAACTATTGTTTACATATTGTATATTCAACAATACTTAACATTATATTGATTATACTGATCAACATTTTTATATTGGTTCTTTCTATCCATAACTCACATTTTAGAACTATCTTGAAGCACCAAGCTGGGTTTTCGTTTCATCCAAATGGTAAATAATGCCTTCAAGATGCATTTACAGTTAAAATTACTTTCTCATACTTTTTTTTTTCGTGGTAGAAATTGTATTCTTACAATCCCTTATTGACGATTTGTATTTAACGAACATTGAATCTTTGACTGTCTGATGCACAAAATGAACAACTGAACTGAATAACTGTATAAGTGAACGTTTTGAAGTCTATAAGATAAAGAAATGCATTAATGTTCAACTAGACAGTGTGACATGTATAATTTATCCAAACCACACTAAAATATTTGTATTGCACAATGCTTTCATCTACAATGGCCCCAAAACTTTTGAATTCTTTGGATCCTGCATTACTATGAACTCCCGGCTTTTATACAATAATACGTAATCTTAGACATGAATTACTTTAACAGTACTTTAAATGGTGACAGCATAAAATAGAGCAATTATTCAAAAATAGTAGCACTAATTAATTCTCGGCATGTTTTTTGAATAGGTTCACATAATTATGAGCTATTATGTGTGTTGGTGTGGGCACTGCACACACGCTTGTTCATGTCCTTGCGTTCGTGTGTGTGTGTGTGTGTGTGTGTGTGTGTGTGTATGTGTGTGAGTGTTTGCGTGCTTGTGTTTGTATGAGTAGGGATACGATTTGTTTTGGTAAATACTGTAAGAATACGCACATGTGATTATTCTTGTTTGTATAACAAAATTACATATGGGAGGCAGTTGGATGATAGGATTTAAAGAAGTGATGAATTTCGTTCGATTAATTTGTTAATTGAGTTTACTGAAGGTGAAAATGCTGTAGTGTGTGGTTTGTGTAATGGAGCAGATGTTGATTAGTTTGATCAAGTTGATCAAGATAGCTTTTTTGTATTATGAGATTTATGCAGAATTTTACATTACTTTTGTATACGTGGTAGAATTTGCTATATCATTGAATGTGAAAAAACTGATTCAGGAGCACAAGTGAGAAGAATACAGCTGCTTAGTTTTGTTCAGACTAACAGTTTCATTGTGAAAATAAGCCTAATGTTAAATGAAATTCAAATGAAGAATATCATTAAAATGAGTATGTTGACTTCTTTTCTAGGGACCTATCCCACAACATCTGCTTTTCTGTGGGTTAAATTCCACTACACATTGTCTCAATTTTCAGATGCAAAGCATATAGTGCACGCTGATCAGTGATTTAGGAACATTCTGTACCTGTAATTATTATGTAAAGTTCAATATGTATACACGGGATTTTAAAACATTTGTCTTTCATTTATACTGTCTGACCGGAAGATCAACGCTACGAATAGTATTCATGGTAATAAAAATAGAAATTTAAATGCAGATGAAAATAAAATCAACGAAGGATGATAGCGGTCACGATACTGGTCACAGTGAGCGATTCCGTGATTGAAGATGACAAACTTATGATTATGATTATGATTATGATTATGATTATGATTATGTAGACTATCGGATGTCGGATGTCGGAAATATAATTAAAAAAACAACGCCAGCTAATAAGCAATGATGAGACGAAACATTACGAGCTTAAAGCAGTAAATGCAACCGACGTCCATTTTGTTTTTGCCTATATATGCGCGGAGGCTAATTCCAGTAAGCTCTTCAATTTTAAAAAGAAAAAAAAAAGGCGCGGAGTAATTCCCTCTTTTCTCCTTCTTTTTCCATATCCGTTATAGATTTTAAGACAGTTTGCTAGAAAATCTAAAATTACGCATTTTTAAATATCCATTTAAAAGCAGCTTCCTGCTCACCGCAGAGAGGGCCTTGGAAGGGGATTTACTAAACTGTGACGTATCGCTCAAGCCTCGCGATGCTTCGCTTGTAGTGAGTAAAGGTGCATCTGCCAAGAAATGTATAAAGCGCTTTTTTTAATACTAATATCTCCTGTCATTCACATGATGTCAAAAGCGACAGTGTTTGCGCAAACAGATGCTTCGCTACATTCACTGGCATAACAGCAGGTCAACGTTCGCTCGTGCCGGTTGCGAGTGTAGTTAAAGCGCATACTGCCAATCGCCAACCCTATTTTCAGTCCACAACCGAACTCGAACCGGAGCGCCATATGTATGACTAGATGCAAATCATTTGTTACTCTATCCTATATACTCCGTGAATTATCAAGCATCTCAAAGAGCAAGTCGTTTTTAATGAAAGCAGAAACAACAACACCAAAAATTCGTTATACCCTCAACAGGCTGGAACATATTGGGGGGGGGGGGGGAGGTGGCTTTAAAGCGTTTGACTTGGCATTGCGTTTATGAAAATTGAAATGTGTAGGAATTTGGATATCATTGCCAACGTCAATAAACCTAAATATCACTGTTGTGCATATAAAATTTCCACTCTTTCTTATCAAACTCACTATTGACTTGTCTGGAATTCCATATTCAAATTGGGAAAAATTTTGCATATGTCCAAGAGAAAGAAATAAAGAAAAGAAGTAGAAAATGTAGAACTACAGAATTATTTCAAATCCAAGCTTACAGTCCAAATGAGGACACATTAAATGATGATTGTTGTGAACAAATGTATATATATATATATATATATATATATATATATATTTTTATGTTTTGTGTAATGTTATATCGTTTATATCACTTCAGTCAATTTCCATTACAACATATTTGTTACCCCAAGGTTCCACAATTATGTTTTCTCAATTTACTTTGTTTTGATCATATTATGTAACCTCATTCTCTGTTACCAAAGAAAGGGAAATGTTTATGTTCTTTTCGAAAAATGAAATGAAGTTTGAATTGAATTGAATTGAATATATATATATATATATATATATATATATATATATGTGTGTATATGTATATATATATATATATATATATACACATAATTATGTAATGTCTCCTTGCCCTTGATGCATTATGATAACATTTCAATCAACTAACTCTGGAGGCTGAAAACACTTAGATTTCGATTGAGTATACTTCTGTTGGCTGGAGATGCACACGAAAAACACACTTTTTTAGTGAACAAATCGTTGTTTCTTGCTTTTACGTATAACACACACACACACACACACACACACACACAACCACACACACACACATGCACACACACACACATATATATATATATATATATATATTATATATATATATGAATGTATATATATATATATATATATATACATATATATAGCACGTGGGCAAAGTATGGACTGCAATGGCGGACAATGCTCAACTTTGTAGGAGCTCATGTAGTACAGTATACACTGTTGAAGGTTGGAAAGTTACTTTATTGGTGACTTAGCTGCACAGTCTATTGTACTATTGTATTATCGTAATATTTTACTATATATATATATATATATATATATATATATCTAATTATAGTTTCTTTTCCAAGTAAGTCAACATGAACTATAAAAAGTCAAGGTTCTTCCTTGTACAACGCATATCTTTGTTGAAGGATAATCTCACGTGTGAGACCTTTATAATTATTTGATGTATGTCAAGATAATTTTTTTTTTACCTTTACCTCATTTACGCCATTAAACAGATTGGTGTGCGATGGTGGCGTGTTGTACTCATCTAAAAAAAGAACGCTTGGAGGATACAAATATATAACTCTCTATCAGAGGTGATGGTGGTAGAGGGGGTTGAGAAATAGATGACTGGAATGCGTACGTGAGGAGGAAGAAATCGGCGTTGGAGATATACAGCGAAGCAACCAATGATACCGTGATCGACAATGCCGATGTCGACGATGACGATGATGCCTTTGGTCACGAAGATGGCATTGACGATGTCGATAATGAAGATGACGATAATAATGATGACGATTATGTAAATGATGTTGATTGAGAACAAGAGAATATTCAGCAAATATGATATGAGGTGTGAGTTTTCTTTAATTTGTCTGCCTTCTGTACAAGTGAATTTTGCTGATCTACCAAACATGACAGAAAAAAGAAAAGGAACCAGCGGGAATTGAAAGCGGGAATCGAAGCAGTAATTGACAGGTAATTGATGATAACAATAATAGCTAACGATTACGATGGTGAACAGGACGTAAAATCTAATGAAGAATCACTGCAAAATGCCGGTAACTTAGATGACGATAATGATTACGACGATGACATCAACCATAATGATTACTGGCCGCAGACAACGACGATAAAAAAATGCTTAAATATTGATAACCATAATGACAATGGCTGTGGTGATAATGGCGAAAATTTTGATGAGTTATTCTCAGATGACGAGTGGTGTAGATGATGAAGACAATGACGATAATGAAGACAGCCCTGAAAAGTATAATGATAGTATTAAATATGACTGCATTTTCAGAAACTAATTTGCCTATTTGTCTTTTTTAAAGGAAAGATAAATGAAAAGATAAAGAGTATAAACGGAGAGCTAAAAAGTAACTAAATATAACCAGCGGTAAACCAACGTTTTGATAGCATGGTTTCAAGCTATATTTGTGCACTTGACAGTAGAGGTCAGGTAAGCCTTTCACACTTGCAAATCTTAAAAAAAAAGAACAAGAAAAACCACACCACCAGAGTGCGATCTTACAAGTTTGCGGTATCACACAGTTGACCATCGTAATAATAGCATACATAATACACGTGTGGGCAAAAATAATGTACACTGATTATGGAAGAACACATGTACACGGACACACGTACGCGATCCCTTATATTAAAAGGGGAACTAACCGCACCACCTACGGAATCACATGATTAATCAAAAAGAAAATAAATGATGTTACTACAACACATCTTAGCCTCAATTTCTTCTCTGTTTTTGTTGCCTACCCCTGTGCCCCTTCCCCAGGAATCCGCGTTCCATGGTTTCATGTTGCTCGTGTTGATTGAAAAAAAAAATAAAATGTGCAAGTTTTCACACCTATTTTAGTTCTAACCACGAACACGTGACGAGAAAGACTCAACGGGACAACTGGGCGCGTCAGAACATTGCAAACATCATGATATACACCCCTAAAAATTTCCGGTCCGGAAGTCATCATTTACGGCAGATGGCTCTTCACTTCCGTTATCGAGACATGAAAATGTGTGCACTCTCAAAATAAGGTTCAGCCACAAAGGGATATAATAAAAAATTATATTTAAGTCAAGGGCCTCTTGTGTGCAAAGACCTTTATAACTTCTTGCTATAGGTCACGGCGAGAGTGGTGTTCAGAGCAATCATAAATGATTATGTAGCATTAGCGTGCAATCATAACATTATATATAAATGACGCTCCAAATTATTATTGCCTAGCCGTGTCCCATGTAACTTTTTCTGTTCCCGTTCCCGCGAATATCGCCTGTGTCGTTTGTTTCTCGATCTCTCTTTATATTGCTGCTTATCAAAGACTTTTGCTCATTTTATTTTCAACGATTTTGTGCCACTAGAAGCCAGAGTGGATCGTTTCTGCATGTGTGTGTGTGTGTGTGTGTTTATTTCGTGTGATTTTGTAAAAGATGGAGTCAAATTACATTACATTACAAATTGGGTGAAATATACCTTTAGTCATATGGGGGGGGGGGCGAAGAATAAATAAAGATGATGATGATGATGATGATGATGATGATGATGATGATGAATGTACCATATGAAGAAAATCGATAGGAAAATATTAGGATGATGTTGAAGTGACAGTAATAACTATTATAACATTTCATTTTATTTTCGTATTTCTCAATGATAAATGCATGAAATGTAACAAAATATTGCTGATACATAATGTCCAGCTTGGATACACAATAAAACATTACTAACATAAACCATAGGTACATGGTCGATGTGTAAGAATTTTTATCAAAATAAAAATGCTTTAGCGAAATACGTTGGAACATACCGCAAGCTTGTTAAGCGTGGGTACCAACCAACCAACAGAAGCTGTGACAGTAATAAACACATGATGATAATGATGATGATGACGATAATGATAGTGACAATTCTCGAGATGGTGCTGACTGTTGAGATTAGTATCTCGAAAGATTGACTGACTTTTGGATTTCAGTCATATTTGCATATAGGGCCAGAAACGTACAGAACTGTCTGAAATAAACACCAAATTCACGGAAATGTCTTCAAAGTGCACAATCCTACGTCTTGTTCAAGTTGGCATTAATGAATAGAGTAATCTAAAAACCAAAGGAATTGGATGGTGGAGGTTTCGATAGAATTGGGCCTAAAAGGAGAAAGTCATGGGATCTTGTGTCTCCCATGCCTGCATACAGTACGTGGGTATGTATACTCGCATAACACTCAGGTTAGGCAGAGGTGATGACGTCATCATGACACAAAGTTCCGACTGACCTATACATAAATGAAGAGCTTAAATCCATAATTTTTCAATGGATTTAAAGCCTTTTGCTTGCAAGCTCTTTAAATACTAACCCCCCTTTCTGAGATGGAATGATTAAGCAAGTTATATAAACAAGTAGTGTGGACTTTAAGGGTGGAAAGGGAAACAGAATTTGAGTAAAAGTTTTCTGTTCAAAACCAAAGAGAGAGAAAAGAAATGATGACCTCATCACCTCCTCCAACTTGCTTGTATACAGACAAAACAAACAAACAAACCCACCAAACTACAACAGCGATTATTGTCTGTTTCAAGTATGATCAGGTGCTTGATTACTTCAATGTATGTCTCATGTGTGTACTTCATTTCATTTCATTTCATTTCATTTCATTTCATTTCATTGCATTTTTTCATTTTCATTTTCAACAACAAGTATAAATGTCCAAAACATATCGTGCTCTAAACAAACGAACAAATAACCAAACAAATAATTACAATATGCACGCATAGACCCAAAACATTCGTGAGATTCAACAGTCTTGACATATATTATGTGTGCGGGGAGAGGGTAGTGCGGCGGTGACTAATATCATTATCTCCCTTAATTTCAACATCTTGGTACCCCATCGTATTTCCTCTTCTTCTTCTTATCGTTATTATTATTATTAATATTATTATTATTATTATTATTATTACTATTATTATTATCATTATTATTATTATTATTATTATTATTATTATTATTATTATCATTATTATCATTATTATTATTATTATTATTATTATCATTATCATTATGAATATAATTTTCATTGCTATCATCATTATACATAATGATGCACATCAACAGGGACTAAAGCAATAAACCTCGTGAAGACTATTATTTGGAACCACGTCGATTAGGAAGGTCATTCGCCAACAGTTGCAAGAGATTTCTTCTGTATTCCGTAATCAGAGCCACCGGAGCACACCGAAACATGTGAATACATACATGACTGGCTACATACCTACAAAATCACACATCCTCTCTCTCTTTTTTTTTCGTCCTGCAGGATCGAGTAAGTAGCTTTGCGTAAGCTTCTTCTAACTCTCTTACATGAATCCGAATCGTTCAAAGCGGCAGGATATTTGGGACTTCGCGTCCTTTTTTTTTTTCTTTCTAAGGCGGATTTTTGAGCTCGCGTCTAACAAGTCCGATTTCTCTTTCCGTCTTCGGAATGAATGAATCGAGAGACTTAGAGTGGCGACAAGGTAGAGACAGCTGCTCTTTCTGCAAGAGTTAAAACCATTACATGATGCATAGATTACAATTACAGGCCGAGCTGTGCCATAATACACAATCATTCCGAGGTAAGGTATCAGTTTTCTTCGTATACCGTAATTCTTTAATACGTCTGCTATGGAGCGTCCTCGTAGAATATCTTAAACAGGTTGGATGCTTGTTGTTACACCATTGGTATATCATATCTGGAGGCATACAATATGATGTTATGTATGAGGAACCACCTAGTAATTATAGCTTTGCATTCTCACAGAAACATGAAATAATACTACCGGGTAACGTATCTCTCTCCGATATTGCCTTACGTCAGAATCCATCGTATATCATGTTTTCTAAATATCAAAACATAATTACAAAGCATCAATGCTCATAGCAGAAAATTCCTTAATTACATTCATGGTTTACAATTTCCTTTTTTTTTTAAATGGCGTCAAGGAAATTGTGATAAGATTTATAAAGCGATTTGCGCCTGATGGGGAAACTGCACAATTATTTCAATTCAATTCAATTCAATTCAATTCAAAAACTTTATTTCATTTTTCGAAAAGAACACAAACATTTCACTTTCTTTGGTAACAGAGAATAAGGTTGCATAATCATGTTATTTACAACTTTTCAACACTGTGAAGAAAAAAACGGAGAAAATTTCATTTTTTAAAATCCACATATACAAGAAGCAAAAACATAAAATACAATCAGAGAAGTTTGCGCAGTCTGCAATAAGCTTCCCTGAATAGTTGATGTTTACAAGAGCATTTTCCACAAAATACAAAGCGCTTTGAGATGTCGCCATTGGGTCAGCATTGGAGTCAAGCTAGAAACAGATCAACTGGGTCATAGTGGCGATGTAGATTTAATGGTTGCATGGTGTTTTAGTATAGATATGTTTCGAACTCTGTGTTTGATTGGTTCGACTGTTAGTGAATATTCAGATGCGAAGGGAGCCCTGTCTAGAGCAGTAGAACAGGAAGCTGCACTCTATAGATGGGTGCACAGTTCAATGGGAAAATGCCCAATCTGTATTATACATGTATAATCATGTTTCCTACTTACTCCTTGAGACTCCTTGAGGCTGCCATCACCATCAAGCACTTGCTTAGAATTTGGTAGGCTCGTGCATTTTTTCTTCCTCTTTACCTGGAAACAATTAGTGTAGTGTCGATTCCTTTTGATCTCATTGTCGCTGTGTTTAAACTTTAAAGTTTGTTGTGATCATCATACTATAAATGTAAAAAGTTTTGTTTTTCTATTCTGTTGTCAGATACACTTGTCATTTTCATATATGATTTCCTTGAAAAAAAAAATGCAGAAACAAAATCGGACTGAACTGAACTGAACTGAACCTTGAATGAACATGTCGAACAAGGCAATCTTCAGTGTACTTTGGTGTTCTTTTGTTGACTACTTTGTAGCCTACGTATATACGTAGACCACAATAGTTTGAATGATATTTTATCATTTATCGTATGGCAGCGGGAGTTTTTTTTTTTCAGATTCAGATTCAGATTTATTCAACACTTTCAGTAAAAACAGAGGAAAAATACAGAAAATTGACAACACCATACTATAACAAGAAAAGAGTAATCACAATAAACATCAGTATAACATTACGAATATACAATACATTTGAAAGTGTTCGGAGACAGACAGAAAGGCTATACCTTACATAAAAGTCCTGTCCCCATAACATTTCATAAATAAAATATCAAAATATTGATTGAATACATTTCTTTATGAATTAATACACACATACATACGCGCGCGCGCACACACACACACACTGACATGTTTTATAAGAGAACAGTTTATCACACAATTTCGGCATACTGATTTAAAACATGCAATCTCAAGTTTTCTCTTAAACACATTCAGCGATGAACTCTGTCTTTTTTCGACCGGAATCAAAAGGTTAGGATGAGAGTGAGAAAAATGAATGAATTTCGACCTAAAATATACTTCATAACTTTAGTTTGGAACATCTCACTTTTAATCATTATCATGTTGCTTTTTGGACGTCATCATTCAATCAAGGAAATTCAAGGTGCTCGCATTGATATTAAAACATTGTCTGTATAAGAGCCTGCAGTAGAGCATGCAAATGCACCATAAGCTTGAAAAACAGGAAAAAAAACAAAACTGAGATGAAACCTGACGAAGGAAACCCAATTTTAGAATCCCACCTACCCAAAACAGAACATAACAAGAGAAAGAACAAACCAAACCAGACAACATACCTCAAAACTGTAAACAAAAGAAATAAATCAAATCATAAAAGTAAGCAATACAAAAACAGCAAAAAAAAAAGAGTACTGTCTGTTCTGCAGTACGTTCACAGATGATATTCTTGATCTCAACTGACTAAATACAGTAGATCAACAGCAACCCCATGCTAATGATTGTAAGAACAATCTAACGTCTCCTCAAGTTGACGGCTGAACAAACCCCCTCACACATTTCCGACTCTTCCTCCACGCCTTGATTGTACATATAAATTACTATTAAAATTTTGCTAACAGCAGGAAGAACAAAATACAAATAAGAATTTTATGTTTGCTTGCATGTTTGTCCGTCTTTCTGGCAAAGTCTCCGTCCAGCAGTCTCTACTCAAGTTCCTCTCTCTAGTACCCACCCTAAATTCAGAGATATCATGATGATAAGGATATCAGGAAGACCAATAACATCAGTTAGACTGATACCAATGGTAGCAGCAGCAACACCAATTATGATAATTTGGATAGTGATGATGAAAAGATTTACAACTACAATAATGATGATAGACCTGATTGATATTCTATCTCAATCCTCTGCCTTCTCGCGCTGGGAAGCTCGTCTGGATTTTCGTTTTAGAGCCGCAGTAGCGATACGAGATGAGGACAGTCACAAACGTTGTCAGATGTCGTCTGCCGTTGTGAGCCTAAATGCCATTTGACAAGCGCTGCACATGTATACATGGCAGCAGAAGTGATGAATGTCGGAGGTATTCGAGCGATTGATCGCTCGCGAGTGTTAAAGCAAAGAAGCAGCATGACAAAAAGTGCGCCTCTCTTATAGGAGAGCGATTGAGCAGCTCCTCTTCCAGAGCCCATGTCAGAGCAGAGCCTATTACAAAACCGGAGAACCAGCGTCCGGCATTCGCTGAGGATTTGGGAGGTTAACCGCCACACGCGCTTTGCACAACACTTACCAACATCCGCGCTCAGCAGCAAATAGGGGAAAAAATAAGGTTGTTAGTTCAGGCGATGACCTTTTAACCAATGGGAAGCCAGGAATTGTTTCGCATCGCACTGCAGCAGTTTTTTCCGTTCGCACCGCCGGGTATACACCGTGACAGCGATTCGCCCTCAATAATCATTTCGCGACTGTGCAGTGTGCAGTGGAATTACTTCTCGGAATAGTGTTCGGCGTATTTGTGACTGTGTGTTTCGGAGTCATTAGGAGAAGAAAAAATATTGATGCGTCGGTGACAAGATAGAACAGTGAGCCATTACACAGAGTCGTTCCCTCCGAGCACTCCAGAAATGACGCAGGGAGAGGAACATCGTCACGGGACAGCGGCGGCAGAGTTTCGGCGCAATCTCGAGTTGTCGCACCGTTCCGATCCAGCTGGTCCCTCCCCTCAAGGACTAGCGGCGACGGAGGTGTTTCTTCCGCCTTCCCGACGGCCCGCTGCATCCCAATCTCACGGCGGGGAGGACGCGCGGACCCTTTTGCAGTTCGTCCACCACGCATCCTGCGACATCAAGGCGGCCCTCGATCAGGGAAACTACTTACATCGACAACGTAAACAGCTTTCTCCGACCTCATTATCTTCGGAGAAAAATTCAGGCAGCCAAGACGTCGTGAGAAACGATCCGTCACCCATTCGACGATTTTCACCTGAGAGCATGCTTTCTCATCACTACAAGCGCTATCTTCATCAACCTCATCATCAGCACGGACAGAGCCCCCAGCATCACAAGCGGGAAAGCTATGTCCGTGACGACATAGACGCTGACAAAAGTGACGCTCCTCCACCGCGCAATACACGAGACGTTTTTCTCCCGCAATATGAACGACACCAACCACCGTCCGAGCCATCGTCTGAGCGCCAATTTAGATTCGACAGCAGTTCTAAAGATGTCGAACTCAGACCAAGAGATGGGCGCCAGGAAATGAACGACGAGCCGGCAAACCGCCGCGAAAACGAGCTCAAAAGTCTGGATCTGTTCAGGTACGTCGATTCGCTGCGGGAAAAGGATTGTAAACAAAGCAGAGATGAAGAGCGACAGCCATCGGAGTGCGATAGCAATAGTGGGAGTGAAAGGGGGTCGGAAAAGAGCGATGAAAGCAGAAATATCATGCCAGACGATTCCCATGACGATGATGGTACGAGGCTGAACAGCGTACCATTGAGAAAGCGACGACTACCAGCCTCCTTCTGGCAGGAGCCGAAGGGGAAAAGCGACAATCACAAAATTCGACCCACCGATCACGGCGGCATGGACAGCCAGCCGCGATCGTTCGTTCATCATCCCGGTCTAAGTCTTTTCGGGCAGCTGAAACTCCCTATCCCGTCGCCGTTATCGCCGGGACGATTCGACTTTGACTTCGGACTCGGGCGCCCTTTTGGAGCTGAGAAGAATCCGTTCTTGTACCCGACTACCTCATCCTCTTCTCCGTTTCTAAATCTAAACTTGCCTTATCGCCCGCACTTGCCACTATCCCTGCCGGGCACGACAATCGACGACCGTCATCGGCACGCTTTCCCCGTATCGTGCGGCGGCAACGTGTGCGTTTGCCACCTGCAGAGTCTGGCCGGCTGCCCCTCGCATGTCTGCGAACCGACATCGAACGGCACCCCAGGAGTTTTCGGCAGAGGTCCAACGCTGCCCCCGCTATCGCCCATGGACGCAGCGCCGTCTTCGGCTCTGGCATTGAGCAGATGGAGCGCCATGCAGTCTTCGTTGACTGGGGGCGAGAGCCCGGCCGACATCCTGGCTGGTTATCCCATGCCGCGCGTGCTCAAGCCCATCCCAACCAAATCATTGACATCATACCCACCGCGCTTTCATCCGATTTTCACCTGAACATGTACAATGCAAGCTTTCAATTTTGACATTGAAATTGAATTCATGGAGTATACCTACTGTGTTCTTGCCGTAAGAAAAAGGAAATCTTTTATTCATGTTAGGAATAATCTCGGTGGGGAAAAAAGAAAAACCAAGACGAGATTAAAAGAAAACCCCGGAATCAAATTAAAAAAAAACCCAGTGTTTTTGGTGCTTGAGATTTCATATGAATTCATCCGCTTTTAGAGTGACTTGGATTCGACACGGTGTAAAACGTCAGGACGTAATCGGATTTTTGTTTTCTTTCTGATTAAGCTGAGCTTCTTTTTTTTGTATATTGTGAAACGTTTGGTAACTTGCAAGAAAACAGCGTGAAATACGTCCTCTGCTGTGCAGTGCCTTTTGGGGTGATATGACAGAATTGATAGTACGCGACATTCGAGAGTATGTGTTTCTTACTATTATAGTGTGACGTCCAGTTGCAAGCAGGACTTGCGAGATTTTGAGGAGAGCGAGGACATAATTATGCCACGTGACTGGAGTATATTTTGCCACAATCTTACGACTTAACACGGGTAATGGAAGCCTTGGAAAGGAACGGTGTGCTTTGAGTAATCTCTCTTGTTGTGCCATGACAACCCAATTTGAATTTGCAACTTTTCCACACATTTTAACAGGAAAGTGTACAGACAGGTCAGTTCATAGGAACTAACCAAATGTGTGTATTTGTGTATTATGTTTATTTCCATGTATTGAGTTGAAGAAACTTTACATAGAAAGCGACGAGGTGACTGGTTGTTTTTTATTCTCAAACAGTTATTAGATTTAACAGGTTGAAAAATTTAAAGTTGTCCCACTGGTTCCGAAATTTGCAATCTAGGAATGAACAAGTGTCCTGATTAAATTGAAGTTTCTTGAAGTAATAACACGGAAATCATGTTCTATGTATGTGCGTGTCACACTATCTAGGAAAAGATTCTTATTTCAACCACTTAAAGATGTCTGATGATAATCTAGAATAGATAATAAGGGAGTGAGTGAAGCATCCTGGTCATCATGATATTTTGCTGGTGACCACAGGTTAAAATTTTTAAAGAGAATCATAACCATTCAGAATTTCGGCTACGTTTAGATCGTAGTGTCATTATGAGGTGCTACGTAGGATTGGCCGAATCAAATCGACATACATGTAATATTATGCCAACTCTCTCATCTTGAAACCAACAAAGGTTTCTTTCGTTTGAGTTCACTGATCCTTGTATTTTCCCTTCCAATAGTTCCAAATGTTTGTGAAATTATTCTATTCGTAGGACTTGATCTGAGAGTGGCATCTCTCATTCAATTAATTGCAAATCAATCTAATTACCTCCATGCACAAGTCACTTTGCCGTTAGAAGACCTTCCGACTGTACACAAAACTCGTCGATTTTTTTTTTAATTTCATTGGGCATGTAAACAGATTTAAGGTCTAAACTTTGGGAAACAAATATCCTCGTGATTCTGCAGTTGATATTTCTTCAAGTTCCAATTTCTCGTCAGACAGATAATGATCACAAGTGGGAGAGAAAATTCACCTTAAAAAAAAGAATAGCTTTATACCTCATGGTGTTAAGAAGGTACATTGAAATTAGCTAGCATTTAAGATACTTTATATTTTCTTTCTGTTAATGAGCGCTTATTTAATGTAATTTGGGAAACACGATAAGAAAATCTGTTGAAGAAGACCCTGCGTTCGAGTATTTCATTCTAAGATTTTCTGTTTTAGTCGGCACCTTTTCTGGATGATTTCAGGAATTCATCGCTGCAGTATAGTTTTAAATGTCTAATTGATATCTTAGCAGTTAAGGGTTATTTTCTTTCTGTGACGTAATTATTCAATTTAATTTCGGAAACACAAAGAGGTAAGCTGCAGCACTTGATGAACTGGAGAATCTGTGGAAGTAGATCTTGTGGTGTTCCAGTATTTTAATGTAGATGTTTACTTTTGATATATTTGCTTTTCTAATCACCCCGGAATTGGGATGATTTAAGGGATTGATTGCTTCCGTGTAGTCTTAAATGTCACATTGCTATAATTCAGAAATATCTTGAGGTGAGTTATTTGAGGTAAGCGGATCTTGGTTTCATACCCCACTCTTCCTAAAAGTCTACTTTTAATGAATGGTGACAGACAATGAAATAGTTCATCATAAATCTAAAGACACAGTCAGCCTTTGAAAGATAAATCCACTTCGGAAGGGTTAAGAGTTGGGTTACCTAAAATACAATATGAATGTATTTTGTGTTCGATTACCATGCAATGACGTAATTCGGATGGGTCAGTCTTCTTTATAAGTCAGTCGTTAATATTTTTGCTATGCGAAATGAGAAACTGCGTATTCTTCTGCGCACGCTAACTAATCGAGCAAAAACGATGATTAATGACATAATTGACAGGTTCATGTGGAGCATATAGCATGTATAATAAGGCATGGATTGCTTATTGAGGCATCTTGTAGCAGGCATGTAGCAAACCTATGACTTCTTCAAATTCTCCTTGACGCCAGATCAAAAACACCATGTGACTTACGGAAGCACAATAACGCAACGTCGCTAGAAATTATAAATTCCGAAACGTAACATCGACTTTGGCGGTCAAAACAAAAGGATATTTTGCCACTATTTGCTTTTATACATATCAAATCTATCGCCATTAACGCATCAGAACAACAAAAAAAAAAAAAAAAAAAGAAAGAAAAGAAAACTCCTGCTGCCGAAACATGTAAAACTAACAGTTTGATGAAATAGAAATTATAATTCCCGAAACGTAACATCGACTTTGGCCATGTTGGCGGTCAAAACAAAAAGATATTTTGTCAATTTGTGCTTCTATACATATCAAATCTATCGTCATTAACACAATGATCACAACAAAAAACAAACTCCTCCTGCCGAAACGTGTAAAACTAAGAGGTTCGATAAAACCTGGATTCCATTTTCTGCTATTCGACCAGTTATTATGGATAACAAGTGTACTTGCCTGCTTGGGAACAGGTTTCTTGCATAACGCCAGGTGCCGAGGGCAAAACGCGTGATACAGTTGGCATTATAGCTTTCTTACTAAACACAAAGCCATTAGCTGATCCTTTACATAGACAGAACGTCGCTTGGAAACACTTGAAATGGCGCCAGTATTGTGCTTCCCAATGATTGTGATGCGAATGTTCAAATGTTTGACATGTTACGAATAGGAGGGAGTATAATATTCCGTTCTGATTTCCTACTGTATTCTTTGTAAGCACAAACAATAGCAGAATCAGTTACACGATCCCAGTCTGGTGTTCGCAGAAAACGAGCCCACATGTACCGCCTATTCATATTTACGTCCGTACAGGATTCACTGTTTGATGAGTTTTCTCGTCAGCTCAAATGTCTGTGCCGCATTTTCCCACTCGCTTTTACTCGGTCAGTGACCCAGTTTTGTATTGACTCGCTGAGTCATAATCCCAAAATTCTAGCTTTCTTCTGTTTTCCTACTTTTTGTCAATGTAGATGTCATTGCAATAAAGAATGTGGTAAGAAAAGGATTCAAACAGTTGACGCACATTGGTTATTCGTCATCCCCATGAAGAGGTATTTTATTGTGATTGATTAACTACCAGAATGTTACACAGAGAGACAAAGGAACCCATGAAGTCAAACCATGGAGGTACCTCCGTAATTGGTCAAACATGAATTTTGTGAATGTAAAGATGCCAGTGTGTAAAGGCGCGATACACACCGATACATGCAAATGGCATGAGCAGTTCAACAGTTGATTAACACACTATATCCTCAATTCGACTCATCCGGTCCAAAATGTAAGAGGTTGCCTTATGGTTAATGCCAATTGGAGACTGACAGAAAGTAAGGAGGAACTTTTAAAAAGGAGATTTCTTCGAGGAATCGCACAAATATGACAGCTATTATGGTAATATTGTCCCCGATCACCGTGCCTTGAATTACAACGGGTATTCTAGCACTATGGTTTTCTAATATCAATTGTTTTGAAAATTCATGAATATTTCCGACCCATGTGTTTATAGTAATAGCTTCACCTCCAAAATTTAAGATAATACTCATATCGATACATATCAATTTTGACGAACAATTCATATTCTTTCACGAGAATACAGTACAATAACTGAAGAAGCCAGTTAAATTCATTGCGAAGAAGATTGCTAAGAAATATAAGGATACTAATTTGATACAATGGCTATGGAAAGGGAGTGAGAACCCAAATCTAATTTTCTTCCATACTTTTTTAACACACACCGACAGCTGGATGGTTTACAACATAGACAAAATTAATATGATCCTGTAAATAATCAGTGGTGTCGCGCAATGGATTTGAAAGATTGATCTTCATCGTCATCCCTGAATGAATTCACTTGTA
Organism: Diadema antillarum; assembly: GCF_040938485.1. Lineage (NCBI taxonomy): Eukaryota > Metazoa > Echinodermata > Echinoidea > Diadematoida > Diadematidae > Diadema > Diadema antillarum. The sequence goes on along the minus strand of NW_027272037.1, from coordinate 570,553 downwards.
TTTTTGTGCTATATGCTGCAAACTGTGTTATATATTTTACGATTACCCCCCCCCCCAAAGTGGTTCTCTAATATTTGAAAATTTTCCACCCATATGTTGTTTTCGTAATAGATTCACTTTCAAATATGTGTATATGCATAACTTTTGACACACAAACCGTATTTTCATATAACTATACATTACAACTGAAGAGGCCAGTATTGTTCATTGTGAAGAAGATTCAGATTATCTTTACAAATATCAAAAAGTAAAATTTGATTTTTGTTTTTTACTTTACAGCCAACAAATTAAAATGGTCGCTTTACACAAGCGGTGTGTAGCTTTGGGTGATTCAACAATAATGATTATAATGACTAAAAGATATAATGTCTTGTATGTTATTGTTGTCCCCATCCTGGTACTGATTTTACCGATATTTGACAAAAAAGAAAAAGAAAGAATGTAACTAGCAAGTGACCCGACTGACTCTCGAATCGAGAATCATGGACATCAGCATAAATCAACACAAACCGTGGAAGTTTATCTGAAGTATCGCCACCATAATATTACGTTGTGGTAATATTTAAGATAGTTCTTTCTCGTGTATAGTCATCGATTGCCCGTGAGCAGCAAAAATCTAGAGTGATTTTTTTTTAAACTGCCGATTTTGGAAAAAAAAATTGAGTTGATCACCAAGAAATCAAGATATAAATATATACGCCAAGCCGCACCTAGTTTCCTGAATGAAGTATATATATATTGGTGCGTTTGTGTTGCTTGTGTGGACATTTCTTTTTTTTCTTTTTTTTTACATTCGATGTGTAAATATTTGGCATTGTTAATGCATCAAGAATTGGGTTTGTTATTATATCCAGGAGATCTATAGTGTGTGACGTTGGTAATGTTATTCTTTTTTATTTGCTGTCCAACAGAGATAAGAGACGAATATTGGTACAGAGAAATGAAATAAAACATCAAAATATGATGCAAAAGTCTGTAGTATTTTCATTATGTCCTTTTTGCAGTATTGTATTATGAGTGTATGTGTCTGTGATTGAGTGTTTGTACCTAAGAACATTATGTGACTGTGTGTGGATGGTTATGTATACAAGTGGGGTGCGCGAGTTCATTCTACTTTCCTAGTGTAGCGGATGTTGAGAAGGGGGGGGGGTGGATGTATGTAAATAGACAGCTAGAAAAAAAACACGCTTGGCATTACAGCTAAACGCTTGACATAATTTCGGTGAGGTTAAAAGCTGCATTTTTATGTCCATGGTATAATGTGACAATATGATGTATAGACTTTCACTCGGTGTATACTTTTGTGACTTCTTGTGATTCTTTCAAGCACTTTCCGAATGGCAGCAGGAGGAATACACACAACATGCAAAATGCTTGAATAGCACACACTTTCATTCCCCCACACATTGACATACACACACGCACACAAAACAATAGCGAGAGCAGAGTTGACCGTTCATTTAGTCCGCAATGAGGCGTATACATTCAGCTGCTCCGCCGCATACATTAGCCCGTTTACTCAAGAAATCCCGCCAAAAACGTATCTCGCCCGATACACTCAATCCCCATGTACACCTTGAAATCACCTCACGTTGCCAAGTCACTAACAGACGAACTCTCCTTTAATTAATCTTTCCTCTTGTTTATGCCCCCTCTGTACTGGCGATGAAGTTTCGCCAAGGTTGCTGCTGCGATCTAGGGGTGACGTATGCGAGAGAAAGATGACAACAGGTAAACCACAGAGTTACCAAGGAGGATGTCCCACTCCCCCTTCCCCCCCCCCCCCCACGACCCCATTCCACCCCTTCTCTTTTTGTATTCTTAGAGTACTGGTATATAAATGTGTATATGTATGTGCGTACTTGTTGCACATGTAATGTGCATGATGACAACGCCATGTGCTTTCTGTCCATGGCTTGCGTTGTTTAATTTCCACGGTAGTACATCTACCTGTAATTCTCTTCGTGCTTGAATTTACGCCTTTGCATTTGTCTCTGAAGGGGTTTTGTTGCTGTTGCCGTTCGTACCTCGTGTACACTCTATGACTGAAGTACATTGGAAGCAACCAGAAAACTATTAGTATTAAACTAATTCGAGTCCTAGATTCTTTCCTGACAGCCGGGAACAACGAAAGCCAGAAGGGATGTTGAGTCGGAAAGTAGGCAGATATAGATACTCAATGTTATAGGCCAACGAAGTTCACACTGACGACGTCATAATATCTGTCATCTACTCGTGTAATATAGTTTTGTTGCAATCGCTATATTACTATTGATATCATCATCATTAACATTAAAGTCATTACGATTAATATTATTAATACCTGGCTTAAAGGGATGGTAAAGTTTTGGTTAAGATGGGGAATTCAGATATTTGATTTTTTTTTCAAAAATCGGTTTTTAAATGACTGAGATATCCAAAAACAAAGTAAAACAAAGCAAGCTTAATTAAAAAGGTGCGTCCCACTTTTCATTTGAATACCTTTGTTTTGGATATCTCAGCCATTTCAAGACCAATTTTCATCGAAGAAACTTTGAATCCCTCTTAGAATAACATGCCATTTCATATTTCATAAGCGGTTTCTCATCATCTCACTAAAAACTTGGAAACCTGAAGCCCCATATCAGCCAAATCTATACCATCCCTTTAAAGAATTTCGATATTTCTTCCCACTCTTTTTCCGTCTCTCGACAAACGGTGGTGACATACATCAGTGAATCAATTATTTGTCTCTTGAGTGTTGTTATGATGCGTCTGAACCATCGACAGTTTTCCCGCCATTTTTATTGCACTTTTCTGATAAGCTGCTCAGTCCTCTTTTTCTTTTAGTCAAAAATATTTTTAGTCCAAAAGAAGGATTGCTCTATCAGTAGTTTTTCTTCTTTTCTATTCTTTACTTAGTGCTTTCACATACCAGTCATACTAACAATTGTAAAGGTTTTTCCCAATACAATTATGACACATTCCATCAGTTTCCCGCACAGCCACGTGGTTCCGACAGACCAAGAAACGGTGCGTGCAACATTGAGCTTTGTAGTTAACTTTACTCATCCTGGAAATGTCAATGAGTATAAAATCTGTTTTCTTCCTTACCATATGTAGGTCATACTGCTGTGAAAAAAAAGAAGAAAAAGTAGGGAAATATCCCTAAAAACATGCAAATGTTGTTTCTGAAATATAACTTAGACAAAGAGCAAAGCCAGAGGAGGTGGCTGGGGCGGGGTGGGGTGGGGAGGGGTGGGGGCTAAGAAAGGGACGAAACTTACAGCCCGCAGCAACGGCTAACCAACTCTTTTACATTTCTAACCATGGAGCTACTGTAGTGTTTAGTAGCTCCACGGTCTAACCATGCATGTCACTCACTAATCATTGTTACCCTGACGTATCACTCTTTCTCCTCGGGTCCTTGATTCACTCCCAGCAATGCAAATCCGGGATTATCTCTGGAGATTAACCGATTAAGAGCTTACCCCCGAGCATTTGCTTGTGAGAAGCCAGTGGGGGAAAAACAGACTTCCTAAAATTGGGCTACCTGACAGGAGGCTTGTCAAACATTGAAAAATATTGTCTTCGCAAGTTAGTGCAGCCTCTTACAGGATTGTCACTGCTATTATTAGATGTTATCTTCTGGTGATGGCAATCAAAGTGGTGATTATCTGCCGCTGGCCGACAATATCGGGGAATATTACTTCCGATTTGTTTAGCAGAACCTATTTTTGCTCGTAGAGTTTGTTCTGTAACTTCGTATAAGCTGTGCAGAGACTTCGCACCGTTGCTTTTGCCCTGCTATTATATTATTTAACAATTATTTGTACAAAACGATTTGATGGGCATATTTGCTATTAGTGAACGGTATCATCGATTGTTAATCAATCAATTCATTTCATCAATCAATCCATCAATCCATCCATCAATCCATCAATCCATCAATCAATCAATCAATCAATCAATCAATCAATCAATCAATCAATCAATCATCAATCATCAATCAATCAATCAAATATTTTAATCGTTTATACATCTGTCTATCTTTCTATCTACCTACTTACCTACAATACCTACCTACCTACCTACCTACTAATCTTTCTTTCTCACAGGTAATCTCTCTTCATGTAGGGCCTATATAGTATTTAGGAAGGAGACCCATCCACTCGAAATAGAGAGGGGCTGAATTCAAGACTTTTTTTTTTCAACAATTTCATCCGAAATATTCGAACGACAAACCCAATAGCATCGAAAAAATTAATTGTTCCTATGAGAGTCTTTAGCAAGAAATTTCCACGTAAATCATTCAAAGAGAGAGAGAGAAAAAAAAAACAGATAAACGATCGCTCCCCTCTCTCATCTCTTTTCGTCACATTTCTTTCTCTCTCCCTTGCATCCTTTCTATCTCCCTTTTGTCCGAGAGCGTCGTCTGATTCCCCCCCTCTCTCTCTCTCTTTCACTTCTCTTCCCCTCCATCTCATCACCTGTCTCATTCTATTGCGCTGAACGGTGGTGCACCCGTGCCCTCCTCAGCCACACCGTTCCGGGCATAGCCGGGATGCCGACAACGAGCTCCTGACATTTCTCCCGTCGGATTCCTACCGCGGTATGATGGTGGTGGAGCGGGGAGCCAGCTTCAGCCGCTGGAAGAGATGCACGACGGCTGGAGCTGATGAGAGAAAGAGAAAGAGATGGAGAAAGAGATAGAGAAAGAGAGAGAGATAGAGATAGAGAAAGAGAAAGAGAAAGAGAAAGAGAAAGAGAAAGAGAAAGAGAAAGAGAAAGAGAAAGAGATGGAGATAGAGAGGGAGAAAGAGATAGAGAAAGAGATAGAGAAAGAGAGAGAGATAGAGAGGGAGATAGAGAAAGAGATAGAGAAAGAGAAAGAGATAGAGAAAGAGAGAGAGAAAGAGAGGGAGAGATAGACAAAGGGAGAGAGAGAGATGGAGTTAGATGGAGAGGGAGAGAGGGAGGGGGAGAAAGCGAAGGGGGAAGGGAGAGAGAGTAAAGTTAGGTAAGATAGAGGGAGAGAAGGCGGAGAGAGCAGACAAAAATATCGGAGAAGATATTATTGCTGCGCCACATTTACAACGCAAAATGAGAGGAGATGGAAGGAAGAAAAATGTTGCAAGAGAAGAGAGAGAGAGATCGGCAGAAGGAAAGGAAAGGAGACAGATGACCAGGGAGAGAGGGAGAGATGGGGGATAGATAGGAGGAGGAGGAGGAGTGGGTGGAGAAGAAGATAAAGGTTACTTGAGTGAGCTGTTCGTGGGATGAAAATTTAGAAGGGACAGAGAATGGAAGGAACGTAAAAGAAACATGAGGCGTGGGAAGACCCACGATATTAGCAAGGTTCTGGTGGGCGATAGGAGTGTATACCGAGGCTAAAGGAGATTGGGTGGGAGAAGAGTATGAGAAGAGACCGGGCCTGTCGCATAAAAAAGATGCAATCAAACGTAAGTCAGATAATCAAACGGAAGTCAGGCATCAGCCAATTAGAATTTTGAGTACATGTAGTTAGGGACTTATGCTTGATTTTCTGACATACTGACATAATGATATGTTTGATTTCAACTTTTGAGAAGGGCCACGCATGTAAATGGAGACAGAAGAAGCAAGGAAGACATAGGAATTGCATGAAGACGAAATTGTTCTTTGCACAGACTAAATGTATATATATATATATATATATATATATATATATATATATATATATTATAGTGAAAGAAATTAGACTTGAGGCGGGACGTACATTGCTTTCGATCTTGTTCTCCATTTTAATCAATCGAGCTTTCCTTCATCAGGATCTACCAACAGAACAATAATATCATTTAAATGGCCAATGTGTCATAATATATATATATATATATATATATATATATATATATATGATATATATACATAAGTATATATATTATATATATATGCATATATATACATTAATATATATATATATACATTAATATATATATTATAAGTATATATATTATATATATGCATATATATACATTAATATATATATATATTTACAGATGATTGAGAAGGAATAAAGATTACGAGGAATTGGAAGCACAGGGTGAATCTCCAGGAGGAGAAGGAGAAAATGGAGGAAATTATATGGAAAGAAAATCAAAGAGAAGAACATCGATACGAGTCTCAAGAACAAGAGATTCATATGACCAAGAAATATTGAGATTGGAAATGATAGATATAAAATTCATTTTGCCTATTGTTTAACCCACATAGAAATAGAAAAGCTCTGCTTCTCAGCAGTTCTCTCCATGTCCAATCAATTTTTATTTTGTATTTGCCATTAAAGACGTAATATTTAATGTATTTCAAATCATAGTATTTTCCTTAATTGAGATTATTGTATTGCTTTCGTGTAATTGCGTGTATTCAAATGTTTGCAATTTCATTTTGTTTTGACATGAAATAATTGAAATTAATGAATGATGAATGAAAGACGAAATGACGAACCTAAAGAATCGACTATTAAAGGAAAGTTGACGAAAATGGAAACAAGTGGAAAGCTGATGATAGAAAAGTTTGAGCAATGGGTGCGATTGCCATCGTGATGAAATTATCAGAGGAGGATTGATAGGCTGAACGTGGAGTGGCAAACTCTTAAAACAAGTTCAACATGGTTAGAGGAATGAACGACTTTGTAAGATTTCGTGAGAGTCAAACGTGAAAAGAACTCGGAGGAATCATACAGAGGAAAAAAAAAAGAGCGAAGACACACCCAAGAGGAAGAGGGAGAGAGATAGTGTGTGTATGTGTGTATGTATGTATGTGTGCGGGTGTGCGGGCGTGCGTTGTGTGTGTGTGTGTGTGTGTGCGTGCGTGTGAGTTTCCAGAAACTTGGAAACAATGAATCGTTATCCTCAGTTACAGCATTTGACAGTTAACCAACAGAGACCGTGAGCATGGTGAGGGATGGGGCATCCGCCACGATTCCGCCAAGGGAAGTGGGGTGAGATATCGGTGCATGAATTGTCGCGAGGGGTCAAGACGCGAGTTGAGCCATGTGTCGTGTACATATCGGGGGCTTTGGGCTGTCACGACTAATGATGGATGAGTTGTCGAGAGCCGAGGAAACGGACGCTGCTCCATCCTGATCCCCTGATGAATGCGAAGGATTGTGATTTAGACCGTCGGAGTCAGTGTCGATGTTAAGGTGAATGTGGATGTTTAGGATGCGGCGCCCTCCAAAAGACACACGTCGTCACATACATCAACATGCACATACGCTCACACACACGCGCACACACAGACACAAAATCTACTCACACGCAAAGAGAATCAACTTGCGCACACATTTAATATCAACATCCCTGCATAATGTAAACACTCGTGCACACGCACACTCACAAGCACACACACAGACTCACAAATCATCCGGCTTTGAGTGGGATAAAGAGAACATCTCAGGGCTTACGCTTTTCACATTGATGAAGCACAGATATCTCTATCAACGAAAGCAGGGGGTGATGGGATATAGAAACACCAGATAGGAAACAAGGATATAAAGATTTGTGTCTTTTCTTGCTTAACTCTTATTTTTTGTGGTAATGCTTTTTTTTTTCGCAGTCAATAAAAATGTAAACAGAATTACTACAGGCATACACGAATTTTGGATTAGTGTGCCGAACTCATCCTAAGCTGTTAAGGGCTGTTAGGGCAGGATTCATTATCTCATGATACTCAATTTCTAATCATTCTTATCAATTATTTATTTCTCTGAGGTATGACTTCTGGGCCCCATTTCATAAAACGTTGATGTGATAACAACTCTTACTGGAACGGCAGTTGTCATGGTAACGACAAGAATCAAGCTTTCTGATTGGCTGTTGCTATGGGAAGTTAGCCATTCCAGCAAGAGTTGCTATCCTAACATCTTTTACGAAATGAGGCCCTGTTGATTCTATTCTGGAAATTTCCTTGTTTTCGGGTAAACTTTTTTTTTTCGTATGGGAGATCCTACTTAATAATAATGTCATCTTTCTGAATAAGAACTTAAATTTTATGGCATGATCGATTTAGAATATGTCATGATTCGTGTTTGATTAAAAGGACTCTATCTAATTGACGTGCTTATACTATTGCATATCAACTCTTCCAGTCCCGTGGAAAACATGTGAATGTACAATATCAATGGCAATTTTAGGATTGTGTTCCTGGAAGGGGTTAATACACTATCATCGTCCTGTACAAACCTGTAATATGTAATGATTTACAAAATAATGTCCAGTTCAGACGGCGTAAGTAAAACTTAATCCTCTCGATAATAACTTTGGAACAGTTGGAGGTACATGATGGTGTTTTGAATTGAACTGTTGTGAATACATGCTTTTGAAACGTTGTGGAGGATGAAAAACTTTACGAACGTCCGATCAAATAATGTGCATCATTTATTACATTGAATGGTGACATGATTTAAATTCCGCGGCAGTCATTTTCGCAAGATTCCCAGGGTAGCACTAGCTACAAGCTAACTCGACCGCTCACACAAACAGTCAGTGCATTTTTGCAACACATATAGGCAGTGCAGATGAGCGCAGCCGAGCGGTCGTTAGTACCAGTCATTAGTGTACTAACGCCCGGTGAAATTTAAAGTTGGGATTATTGGCAAAGGAAAGGCTGATAGCTCTTAGCAAATAATTTGATTAGGATCCATATCACCATTTTATAATTTTGAATAACAAACCCTGTAGTGGTGATGGTGATGGCTCTCTATGCAGAGTCCGCTGTGAAGATTCTCATTTGTTGGAAGGAAAAAAAAATCTTGGCAGATAAACTTGTGAAGAGGCGGAACAGGCATAATATACGTCGAGTATAATTCGATCGGACGGGGCGGGGGTAATCGGCGTAGGAAGGGGTGATTGAAGGTTCTCCCCCGTTCCCCATAATTGTAATTGTGGTGTTACTTTCATTAATAGATATACACACGCGCGCATCTACAGACACACACATTATGTATGAACATTTCATGTATACATGTGTGTATGTATGTATAATGTATGCATGTGTGATTTTACATATTATACGGTGTGTATGAATGTACACACACACACACAAACACACACACACACACACACACACACACACACACACACACACACACACATACACATGTATATACATGTATATATATATATATATATATATATATATATATATATATATGTATACATGTATGTATATATTATACAGTATGTCCCCAAAAAAATTACCATCGGATTTTCGCATTGATAAATCCCAATATGATTAAACTGTCTAAATGCTACTTCAGGGTCTTAATATATAACATCTTAGCTCTATTCTGTAGAAAACCCCATTCAATTTGGTTAAGCGGTCACAGAGAAATGTGGATCATTATAACGCACGTCAGGAGTCTGATTCTTCCAAGTTTAGCACTTGGATGCTCTTGGAACTGCATATTGATATGTGAACACAATGAACAGAACTTGGAGGGAAGAGATTCCTGACATGCTCTACAAAATTCATTTCTCTTTGACCACTGAAGCAAATCGAATGGGGTTTTCTGTAAGATGTGGGCAATGAGTTATAGCTTTATAACCTGAAATTGTATTTGGATTGATTCACTATTTTTAAAGTTATTTTTGCGTTGTATCTTTTTTTTTTTGAGGGGGGGGGGGACATACGGTATATGTATACAAAATTATCTATGCAGTGTATAATATTATGTATGTATGAGCACAGAGATAGGTGGATAAAGACATGCACGCACTCAATCATATCTGAAGAAACAAAAGTTTTTTTTTGTTGTAGTCAATACATAAAGTGAAAATAATTCGTTTATAATGGTTAAGCATGAGTGCTAATGTTTCGCATCTATAATTATCTGTGACATTTTGTGTTACTGTTTATTTCAGCTGCAGAAATAAAATAAGACAGAACAAGGGGGAAACTACGCGCAATTCCATACTCAGCTCATTGTCCAGTGATGATTACAGAGGAAGATCTCTCTGCACAATAGAATGTTTTCTCCCGCATAGGGGTGAAAACTAATATCTTCCAAGAGTAACGCAATACCTGTCCTCCGCGTTTAGAGAATCTGTAGCTGGTACGCTCGCTATGCCAACGGACAAACAAGGCCCATATCAGCCGGATCCCGATCGCATACTAGTAGCTAGCCTCCGCTGACTCTCTCCATCAGCTGCCGTAAGACCGGGCAACCACAATAATGCCGATATGTTTATGTAAAATAATGATATCCCGTTTAATGTTCACCGACAGAGGAGGCAAGCAAGAAAATAAAAAAACAGCAATGACAGCAGGATCGAGACGAGAGGGAGGGGGTTCGGTGGTAATGTCAACAGCACGACGCAGCGATCTGGGTATGGGTGTTTTAAGTGGAAGGCGAGGAACTGAAAGTAGAATACCCCTGCATGCTCGAGTTCACTTGTATCAACAGAGCAAACGCAACTATACACACTGGCAGCGGGTTCATTTATGCAAACATATTGTAGAATAAAAAGTTATGGAACTGTAAAAATTTAAAACAGTTGTACGTATCGCAACAACATATTATGGACATTGGTATGGTGATGATGTAAAATCGCCATACAAGTGTCTTACCTTAAAATCTCTGCCCTTGGAAGTCGTTATATAAGTTGTATCATCTATATGGCTTTCAGCGTGGTGGATAGATTTGACTTCTTCCGTTTTTATTGAAAAAAAAAATAGTGAAGACTTGACGGCAGGCCAATGGGAGACGTGTCGGGCAATAAGATCATCACCTCATCTTAATTTGCATATGGATTGTGACCATTCTTAAAGTTTCGTGAAAACCTGTAATATCTTATCTAGAATAACCTTTGTGAAAGATAGACATGTGAAATGTTATTTAGAATATAACCTTTACAATTAATATGTGGAAATCTTCACATGTGAAATCATATTTAGAATAACCTTTATGATGTGAAATCTTATTTGGAATAATCTTTATAAGGGAAATCTTTACATGTGAAATTTTATTCAAAATAATCTTTGTATGTGAAATCTTTACATGTGAAATCTTATTTAGAATAACATTTATAATATGTGAAATCTCATTTGGAATAACCTTTATGTGAAATCCCATTTGGAATAACCTTTATGTGAAATCTTTACATGTGAATCTTATTTAGAATAACCTTTGTATGTGAAACATTTACAAGTGAAATCTTATTTAGATTACCCTTGTGGCCTGTATGTGAAATCTCTACATGTAAAATCCTATATGTAGAATAACCTTTATATGTGAAATCTTTACATGAAAAATCTTACCAATAATAATCTTCATGATGTGAAATCATGTTGAAAATAACCTTTATGTGAAATTTTTAATGTAAAATCATATTTAGAATAACCTTTAGACCTATACGTGAAATCTATACATGTGAAATCTTATTTAGAACAACATTTGCATCTTTTGAGTGTCAAATGAAATCTTCACTGCTTCATTTTATTTCGTTTCCAGCACTAATCAAAGTCAACACACAGTTTATTGTATAACGCAGCATTTATCCTCCCTATCTCTGAAGAAGCCATTTTGAAAATGCATACGATTATAACTTACACTTGATATCCAGAGGTATTTTAGATTCTAATCTAACAGTCAGGTGTCATGATTGTCCCCATCGAAGTGTTGTCAAAATTACAATTCATGTTGAAGTGCATTTAATTGTACTTTGCACATCTGATTTAAAGACAAGTGAACATACACGCAAAAATAAAAAAGATTACCAAAATATGTCGGAGAAGTGGCGTCTTGTTTTGGATGTCTCTTAAAAGGGTGAAATTAACCTTTTTTTTTTTGGTATTCTTAAGCACTCGATGGAAGCAAACCTCTCGCAAATGACGTCAAGTGAATGTGCATGCATCCATTAAAAGATACAATGTTTAGATCATGATCCTGATCGACACCAGAAGCTAATGTTTACCTTAAAGGACATATTCTGAACATTTTATCAAAACCCGTTCTTAGCGTCTTCAGTAATACTGCAAACAGAATGAAGGGACAAATCTTTGTGATGAAAATGAACTACCCTGTAGAGCAAACCGATCGCTCCAAGTACGTTAAAATCAATCCTGTTTTGTTTTGTTTCGTTTTCCCCTTTCTTTTAGCAACTCAAGACGGTAATAGTGTTTCACTACAGCAGCACGTCATTACTATGTCTCACAAACAGACACAAACAGACGAAGACTGACAGACAGACAGACACAAACACACACACACACTCACACACAAACACACACACACACAATTGTAAGCCCTGCATTGTTACCTACGTAAACTTCCTTCAGTTTTGTCCTTTTAATTGCCCTTTTTGTGAACAAAAATTGGAGCTGGTAAAACTGCGTTAGATATGTTCTGCATTTTGTTTTCATTCTTTTTTTTTGTAAGCGTACTTGTATGAAAAAACGAGACAATCATACTGTTGGATTTTTTTTCAGAATGATATTAGCGGAAGTACGACAGGCGTGGTAGCCACTCTTTTAGCCTTATTTTTGTTGGCAGCGAATAGTTAACATTAATTTGGAAAAGCAGCAAGTTGTGAGCTTGTACCCGGATAAAACGGAAAATATGTCTGACAGAAATGCGTCAGCCGTTGTAACCATTTTGTGTAAACTTCTTTTCATTGGCAGCGAATAGTTTTAAAATTTTTGGGAAAAAAGCGGGTTGTCAGCTTGTATTCTTATAATCTGGGATTCTGTTTCCGAAAGCTTGACGATACTAGAAGAGCTGAAAAGAATGACTGAAGGGCAAAAGCCGGATGTAACCGATTAGCCATGGACACTGAGCCTGAAGATTTTTAGGTTTGCTACGTTTTGTTTCTGTCTTAGGTTTTGTTTCCAATTCAAGGGTTTCGGAATTCCACGGCGCTTTGTAATGGCGTTACACATACCCGGGCAAAGGGCTTTCCTTCATCATAACGCTTAGTCTTGTTCTGAGTCGTAACTTTACAAGGAAAGACAACGTTTAAAGTTATGATACATATAGGAGGTCTGATTCCTCTCTGACATTGACACAGACATAACATCACAACCATCAGTGGTTTTATTAGCGATCTTAGAGGCATTTTTTTTTCAATAACCAACTGCATGCTGAAGTAACATATTTATGCATGGTCTTGTCTATTTTTCGTTATATCATAACATGCATTATACACATTATGTGTGTCAGTGTCGTCTATGGCGTAAACACAGCAGATTAACATTTTGTAGAATACAACTTGTTACAAACACTTAAGACTATTTGCGATGTATTGGCTAGATGTCAACTCGTTTTCAGCTCTGTCTATTCTGACTATATTACTCTGCTACGTAGTACTTCTTTTCTTCTTGACATACTACAAATTAGTTTATAAGATGTAAATTTGAATCGCGATGTAACATCCAACGTTGAAATCATTCGTACCTTAGTTTTTTTTTTAATAGTAGACAATCAACGATGTTATCTTATATCATATAACAATGCACTAGTATGATACAATAATCGTAGGATTTTAAATCATTACTACCACACAAGGGACGGCTGAATGCCGCTGTTTTAGAGTAGATGGAGGGGTCTACGGCCTATGAGGGGGTCAAGGGTCAATGTACAATGTCCCCTTCCCCCTTTTTTTGTTTCATTTTTTTTTTTTTTTTGCTTGAACTGTCGGAGAGTCACGGGTTTTGTGATTTTTTTTCTTCATTTGTTCTTTTTTTTTTGCTACACTTTTTTTTATAGAAATAAAATGGGGGAAGGGACGGTTGCAGCCCCCTAACCACCCCCACCGGTTCCGCAACCAGTGACTGTGTCATATGCATGGTCTCTCCTGCATTTACATTTGCAAGATTAGTATTTTCCTTGTCTATACAAACACGAATACCTTAGCACCCAGTGCACATGCGATTATAATGAGTATGTTTGATTTTGAAAGTTAAAAGCGAAGACCTCTGAATTACTTCATGCTAGATTGACTTCAGTTCGCACTCAACGGAAAAAGGGCCTTCAAAATGACAAAGGGTACTTAGAATACCAATGATTCCGACAGTAATTCTTATTGAGAGATTAGAGATTTTAAAAAGAAGAAGAAGAAGAAGAGAGAAAAAGGGACTATTCTTGAGGTCTACAAGAAACTTAACTCTCCTACACGATAGTACTGTGTAATCCTCTTGTTCGCTCAATTACGGCAGATTCACGTGTTTGTCTAGCGTTGTCACCGGGCGTGCGAGAATGCTTTGTTCTCGACTGCAAGTTCTTCGGATGAGGAGCACCCGCTTACACATGGCCGACGATTCAACCAAACAACGCCGACAAAATGAAGACGTCTCATATTTTTTTTCTTTCTGACTGTGAGCCTCTGATGTTTGCAGAACAAATCACTCCATTCTCGTCGCCTTGCACTATTCAGACCCGCCGCCGTAGAGAGTTCTTTGACCGATTGCTACTACTTTGTAAGTTCGTAGAAAATAATCCTAAAATGTATTAATGAATTTACAAAAAAAAGGCACTCACATAAACACAAGGACAACGCGTTCGTACATGTTTATGTTCCTATACAATGTGGGTTCTATCCTATCACACGTCATAATACAATGTTACACTCTACGATGCAAATCATGACTTGCATTCTGCCGCGATAAACACATTGCTTCAGAAACCGTGTGTAAAAACGAAGGCCTGTGAACGTGGTTTTCTTCTTTTTTAGAACCGCATTGTGGAATACACTGCCAAAGGAAATCCGCTCATCACTTGTATTTTCATAAGGAATCTTCAGATGCTTTAATTTCTTTCGGTTTTGTTGCTGTTTTTTTGACAGAGTATTATTTAAAGCGCATTGATCTGTTATTAACATAAAACTGTACTGGTATTTTTTTTCAGATAATCACATTTTCTAATCCTAAGGCCAAGCTGCGCAAATAAGAGCAAAATTGCACAACAACATTATAGTCTGTAATTTCATTTTACAAAATTTTAGATGCGCTTTATACTGATGAACTGACAAACCCAAGTCATGACGTCACGGCAGCCCAGCTGATGATGTGCTCGCATAAAAGCCTCGGTAGCCTCGGTTAAGACCCGAATAGCCTCGCGAATAGATTGGCTATACGCGTGCAGGGAGGCCTCGTATATTCGGCGCATTAATTTGGCCATATTCGTCCCGATCGATTCTGGTCTGCATTTGGGTCGTCATTCGGCTCTATTCGGCTATAATCGGGGCATTCGGGCCACATTCGGCTCGATTCTGGCCACTATTCGGGTTGGCATTCGGCTTTACTCGGGATGCCCAAAATTGATTCGGGTCAATTCTTGGCGATTTTGCTCTGATTCGGGACCTGATTCGGGGAGCTCCCCGAATCAGAGACGAGTAGGTTCCGAATCCACCGAATCCATCCGATTCAGGCCATATTCGGGCAGAATCGGTCCAAATTTATTCGGGAGAATTCGGTTCTGGTGTAACCCTGGCTTTACACCCGAACCGAATCAGTTGTGAATCCACCCGAATACACGTATTCGGGTGGATTCAGGAGCATTCTGTTCTCCTTCCCCGAATGGGGGAAAATTCGGGAGGGATTCTGGGACATTCGTGAAGGGATTCGGCTCGTTTTGAATAATGTTCAAAACCAGCCGAATACCCACCAAAATACTCCCGAATGTGGCCCGGACAAATTTCATTCGGGCCACATTCGGGATGTATTCGGATGGAATTCGGTTGGATTCGTGGAGGCGTTCGGGGCATTCTGGGCAGATTAGGGCCTATTCGTATCATCAGGGGAGTAAAGGCCCGAATCATCAAGCCAAAGAGACCCGAACATCACGAATAGAGCCGAATCTGCCCAGAATGCCCAGAATACCTCCCCGAATCCATCCGAATCTTTACCCAAAATACAGAGCAGAATCCAGGCGATTGAGCCGAATAGGCCAGAATACGGCCGAATAGCAGCTGAATAGGTCGAATGAGCGGTATATAATCCCATTCCCCCCCCCCCACCTCGCACTTCCGGAAAAAAGAAAGTCCCCACAAGTCATATCAGGTAAATACCAGTACAATAAATCTGGTTAACGTACAAAACGCAAGTGGAGTGTGAAGAGTAACATTCCATTGCATACTAGGGGCTGTCAGTGACTCTTGTTTGGCTATTACTTTTTTTTTGCAGTCAATCACGTTTAATTATAGACAAGCTGTGATGCAGTGTTGCCAAAACGAAAGTGTGACGAGCTGTTTCTTTGTTTATCGTCATCATAAAAGAAATCAAATGTTTTGTACAATTATCACTGAACAGTAAGTTGTTTCAGTCATCGAAATTAGACCCCTGGTGTGTTGCCTAGCCGTCTTTGATCATATATAGCAGCGAAGATGTTTCTAAAGAAAATGCGTAGCTTCTTGGCAGTCATTTTTTTTTTTATTGCTTGCTTTTGTTTCTTGGGTACATTCTGTAAATGATAAGTCGTTTATTAATCATCAAACTGCGCAGCCGAATGGCTAAATTGCGTCTGATTTACAAAGATAAAACTACAAAGAGACAAGATATATAGGCCTGATAGGCGTAAGAAGTTTAAACGTTGGCACATTTCTTGCATCTATATGTATGTATATATATATATATATATATATATATATATATATATATATATATATGTATATATATATATATATATCAGCCCTTTAGTCCGAATATTTTACGCGTTCAAAGGGTCATTGTTCCGAAGGTTCCGAAAATGGAATACGTTACTGTACCTTATTCCGAAGGCTCGTTAATACGAAAATGAAAAGGGTTCGTTATTCCAAAGGTTCGACAATCCGAAAATGAAGTGAGGTTGGCTATTGAAGAGATGGTGCGTATCAACGAACCCTCGGAATCACGAACCTTATCTCATTTTCGGATGAACGAAGCTTCGCATCACAATCCAATAGCTCCCTTGTGTTGGAGGGGGAATTCCCCCTCCCAAAGCTCCTGCCCTGCGTTCAGATGTTAGCTTTTCAAATAATTTGATCAGTAAATGAAAAGTCGCACAATGGTTAAAGAATTCAGTTTGTTTGTTTGTTTGTTAGTTTTAAATTTGGATAAATAATCATCATATCGCCATAAATTTTTGAAATAAAAGCTTTCTTAACATTCAACCCCAAGTGTGCCCCAGATCGTTAAATTTCAGTTCTGATAATGCAAAAGCTCCCTCCCTTGTGTGTTCCTCCCCTTCCCCCGAACGTATTCTTGCCCGCCCCCATCAAGAAAAAATTCCTTCGTACGGTCAAGTATACCCCTCCCTTAAATGCCTCCCAAACTCTATCCCGCTCAGAAAAGTCCAGTATCTCCAATTTTGAACTCCCCTCTAGAATTGTTAGTTACGAGCCTGGTTTAGACGAGGAGCTCTCGTCAAGTATGGCACAAGTCTAGCCTTATATGACTATAAAAGGATACAGACCAAATAAATATGCATCACTGTCATCCTGTGATGAACGCATTCACGACCAGCAGACGACGATATACCGTCTCAGCGTGTAAGAAAAAAGGGCGCGAAATTGGAATGTCACACATTTTAATCACGCTCGCCATCACAGCGTGTCGCATGGAAGGTATTAAAGGAAAAGAAAGGGAGAGAAGAGATGAAAAGAGAAAAGAAGAAAAGAAAGAAAAAGCCAGCTCACTGTTGCACAGACACTCATTATCGTCCGGTCTTGACAGTAAAGAGCTGAAATAATCAACGAAGCAATTGCTTGCGATCCCCCGTCAGGAGCGCGGTTTGACTGGAATGAAAATGAAAAAGTTAAATGCGTATCAACCCTTTGTCTGCTACCTTCAGTTATAATAGACACTGTGACCTTGTTTTGGAGGATAACTAGTGCGCCCCCATACCGCGAGACCAGCCGATGACACCGAAAAAATTGTATCACTGCGGTGATGGGGTATAGAAGCAAGAAGGTGCAGTGCTCGGTGAAGTTTGATTAACTGCATTCATTTGGTGGTGGTGGCGTCTTTTTTTGCCTGATAGAGGCAAACGTCAGCTTCATGCTACTGTTCAGTCATTCAAGTCAGTTCCGGCATATCCAGATGTGATTTAATATACAGTGTTTCGATGTCTTGAAGATAGCAGGCAAATCTTGGATTCCAGTGGAGCGTCATACAACCCAGTTTAAGGGAGACAGTGTATGCGTCAAATGCGTATTGTGTATTAAACATTGTCAGCAGTAAAGCATGAATTGAACTGGATATGATATTACACAATTTTTTTCTCTTTAAAAAAAGGTTTAGTGTCTCCTTAATGTAGTAATGATAACCACCTAGTGTCTCAATAAGGTGACATCCAAAGTTGCATATTTGGATGTACGAGTACGTAAGTACGAGTATGTACATAAGTACGTGTAAAAACTATCGTCAACATTCCTGATAATAGTCTTTTATTGTTTAACAAATTCACTTACTAGTATTCCATATTTACACAGTATCTCTGTATCGCCTCTCCATCTGCTTGCTTTTGTCAAGTCAAGGCAATCTAATATGTGGCCTCCATAAAGTCATTCTCCTCCTAATGCTTTTATCTAATATAAAAAAAGATTACATTCTCCAGTCTTCAGAAGCAGTATAGATAGCTGGATGACTTGAACTCATGTAGCATAAGTTCACACTCAGTGCCAATGTACGGCCATGAATCCGTGGTACCTTACATGCATTGCTTGAACCTCAAGACATGCATGTCATTCCTTGCGGGACGCCAACACTCTCGCAGTTTACAGGCACCCATCCCTCTCCCACCCCCGCCGCTCCGCCAAACAGGTGTGCCCAGCTCGGACGATTTTTGTCTCAGGTAAGGAGGGAAGCAGATGACCTGGCCTGTTTTTTCAACCAAGAGAATGCCAGCTATCTGAACGTTGCGCACTTGGCCCCGGACCCTGCCAGGGACATGCTATATTCCTCGACACAGAGTTGTGTTCAGACAATCACTATCTTGATTCGAAACAAACGTCTTGGTCGATATCTTCGACGATACGAAAGTCTGGTAGTTTGTACTCAGGATATAATTCTTATATTCCTGAATTCGCTACGACTTTTGGACAGTCAGCACGCTGATGACTATCAATGACATGTGACGGTTCTCGTATTATAGATAATTTATTATGAAAATGACGAGCCAGGCATGTTCATGAACTCAGTAAAAAATTCATTTTACATTGCTTGAAAGTTTTCACGATTTGTACATGATTTGTCATCTTGTCAAAGTAGGGCTAAAGTGATAGCGACCATCACGCAGTAGGATTAATTCATGCATACACACAGACACACAGACATTTTTAATGGTATTCTTTATTTGAATTTCATTCAACATCAGCATCATTTTCACAACGAAATGAGTATGAACATATATAAGCAGCTGTATTCTTCTCACTTGTGCTGCTGAATCACATTTTTAAGATACAGGCACTTGGACACACACACACACATATATTATATATTATATATATATATATATATATATATATATATATATATATATATATATATATATATATATTAATTCATACAGCTTGAGATTGGAAGATATATAAATATATACATTATATCTTCCAATCTCAAGCTGTATGAATTAAAAGTTACAAGTCGGTAATGATGTAATGAGTGAAAGTTCGTCACAGAATGAGACCGGACCAAGTATCGTGCATCACTACGGACAGGTGAATGCGGTGTATAGCAATAGTCTGAACACATCTGTCTCGTCCTTCTGATACATAAAGTGACCAATTATAGATCCTACGTAGTTGGAATGAAGAAAATGCAATAATGTGCGTCAGTTATATAGCGGTCTGGAAGAATGGCAGAGCGCTAGAAAATAGGGTCTTGCAGAGGTTGCTAGGTTACCTTCCGGTCAACCCCTCATTCAGCATGGGACGGAGTTCGAGAATTTGACCGATTTTGATTTTCGTCATCTCTCTCTTTCTAGGTAGAGTTTGTTGTTCTTCAATTATAAATCAACTTAGATCTGGTTCATGGACTTAGAAATATTTTGAAGATGCTGTAAATGTGTCATCATCGCAGTAAATAAATGACATTGCTAGCTATTCCGATGACTCCATTACAGGGTTGTCGTGGTATTATGATGATAAGTCCTTGTCGAGCTCTGTTGGGTAACTTTATTCAATATATGGATCATGACAATTTCCAAGGAATATGAAAGTTAAAACAAAAATGCCAGATTGAAGTTTTGTTTATTCATAGACATGGCAAATTCACAGGAAACAAAAAAGAGCTCCGCATTAGTCTAGCGAAAATCTTCAGATAATTAGACAGTAAAGACATTTTTTTTATTTTTTTTTTGCGTGTGCAGTGTCATAGGTCTGTATATCTACGCAAACAGCTAAATTGGTAAAGTGAACCTGGCGTTTGTGACCACCGAAGTCACAGTCTGGTTAGCAAGACTAGTCTGTGAACCCGGTTCCTGCTGATGGGGCGAAGAGCGGCCGATGCGCGAACGAGTTCGGGCGAGCTCTGCGAGTCAACTCATCCACGTGGAGCCATTCATCTCCGTCACGTTCACATCAGCAGTAGACGAAAAAGTACTAAATCTGTCTGCAACATGGGGGAAATATCCAAATGGCCATTTATGGCGGTCTCTCCCGTTCTCGACCATTCGCGACCTTGCCCAACCCCTTTCCTTACCGTGTGTCATTCACAGTATAACATTACAGGATTTTAGTTGACCTCTTCCTGAGAATGTATCATTGATGTGGATTCAATCAGTGTTGGTCGTTCATATAATGCATACATATATGCAAACATGAAAGAGAGAGAGAGAGAGAGAGAGAAAGACATGTGTGTGTGTGTGTGTGTAGGCTTAAGTGTATCGTAATCATGCATGTATTATGATATGATCATATTATGTTAAGCATTTGGATTCTAGGTCATTCACTTTCACACATGGGATTTAAACATCACTTCATCGCATGGTACAGATGTGTTTGATACATGTGACCTACATGCTTGTGCGTTAATTGCTAGATTCGCCATTTGCGTTGTTCTGTATTTTTTTCTTCACTCTAGATATAATTCTTACAACACATCGCTCCCCATCAGTTCCCGTGGCAGACCACGATAGGTGACGTTGATCGGTTCTCGATCCATCGATCGATCGATCCATCGAGCTCCGATTCTCGTCTGACAATCGGTCGCGGGTATTCTCCTTAACATTCCGAATGATCAGCGTATTTTACCTAGCGACAAAGTGTCGGTTCATGAAAGAACCTTGCAAAGACATGCTGGGGTCCCCTCATTCAAAGGTTTCGTTTCCCGTCACCCCGTCTGTAACAGAGATGCTGCCAAAATTTAGCCCCGAAGTTCACAATTTAAGCAGACTGTAAAGCAGCGAAATCATAAGATGCAATGTGTAAATTCTTAGTGGCATTTGCCAATCATCTTTTGCAAAGGAAACAGAAGAATAACCAACCTGAATGATATCACAAATAAAACATTCCATAATAGAGTTGAAACCTCTATGTACGGTCAAATATTCACGAACTGAGTAGCAACTGTTACAAATGAGCATCTGCGAGTCTGTAACTTGAAATCACATTGAAATTCAAAATGTTATTTATGAAATGGCATCGGCATTAGGGGAAAATCCAAAACTTTATTTTATTTTTTAAAGTAAAATCAATGGCAAAAATTCTACGTTAAAAACAAAACAAAAACAAAAGCCTTTCTACCAATCGACAATTTGAGATTTCACACCAAATCATTCGCGGCTGCAACGTGTAAACGCGGAGCGAAACTAACAAAAATCCGAATTCGGGATGAGCCCCTGCCTGTCTAAGGGTAAGGTTGTTAATGCGATTGCCATCCCATACTCGTTTGTTATGGAGAGGCAAAGGTCGCGACAAGCCCACTGTTATCTGTCTTTTTTTGAAACTGAAGACGGGATTTAATTTGTCGACATGAATACCGTCCATGCCTATAAAGTTGCCGCTGTCTCGCAAGCTATGTTGAAGGCACGACATTACTCGCGTCAGTTGTGTAATGTCGTAGGTACGAATGCGTGCATAAGCTGGAGTCTAACATGTTGTGTTAGGAGTAAGAACATGTGAGTGAGCTGATGATGAGATGTGTTGAAGCTCTCCATCCCGGCCTCTATAATCCTAATGATACAGACTCAGTACCACGGCTGTGCCTAGATCGAGATAGTAGGCCTAATTAAGTAGGGCCATCAAGATCGTTGACGGCTGGCAGCTCCGAGTTTTTACAGACTCTAGCAATTTAACATGTTAATAGAACATGATGGCGGGTAAATATGTGTGACCTCGGATGACGAAGTACTTATGCCCTCACGTCATTACACTTTGAATAAACTTTGAACATACGTCCTTTTTGCATCTTAGGGATGCTTACACATAGCAATGCGCTAAGGGAGGTCGCCACGTATCGCGTATCCCCGAACTCGGCCCGTTCGCCGTCGGCCCTTTTCGACCCCCCTGATTCCCAGGGGAGCGAACACCGACAGACAAGCCCCGGGTATGTGGAGCAAAAACAATTAATAAAACAGTGCCTAGGTGTGAGGAAAAGGTTGTGGCATCTAAACACAAAACGCAGAGACACAGAGGAGAAAGAAAGAAGCTGGGGGAGAGAGATATAGAGATCAAAATGTTAAAGAGAGGGAGAGATAGACATACAGATAGATAGATTGAGAGAGAGAGTTGGGGGGCTGGGGAGATAAAGGGAGAGTTACAAAGGAGGATGACAGAAGAAGGAGCAGGAAAGACAGACAATGATAAAAAGGTAAAAATGAAAATGACATTTAGTGAAAAGAAAGAGGATTGTAATTGTAGTATAATCCAGTTTAATTCATACATGGAGCTACTGAAACTCAGTGCCGTGACTTGAATTACCGTTATAGATGATTGGTGTCAATGTGATTTGCTGCAAAGAATGTGCTTACCTAGAGCGAAAACAACAACAAAATCGAAAGGAAGAAGTAGGAGAATATGCAGAAGAGAGATAATTTTGCGTTGCCTCGAAGTGGACAGAGTTGTCGACATCTTTCTTTACACCTTGTGTGATGAGATTGTATTATCATTGGCATTGTCACTCGTTGAGATGGCCATACCCATCCCCTTTTTGGCCCGTTTTCATTACCCTTACACAGTAAAAGGGGAAAAGGAGGGAAAGGACCGCATTAAACAAATAGCGACTTAGAGAGCCAAGCCAAAATGCCAAAAAACAAAAGTTGAGAACGGTTAAAGTTTGATTTAATCCGTTGCTTATCCGTTGCTATCTTGTGTGTCATTTATGAAAGCTACGAGAATCATTTTATCCGGACGGGATACCCGCTTAGTTTTCATTATAATGCTGCAAATGTCTACTAACTGCAGTGATGTCTACTTGCGGTTTGTCTTACGTGTGTAAAACCACCGCTGGCAAAATGAAAGGAGGATAAGATGGTGTGTCTCATTATCACTATGGCAACGAGAATGTGATGCGCACTCTTGGAATGACGAGCAGACTGTGGCGGGAATGCGCGGAATTCGATTCGCGCCGATTCGAGCGCAATAAAACTTGATCAGACGGTATCGCGGAATTAAAAAACCTGGCGGCGGGCGCATTCCGCGCTCATTGGTGGAACCGCCGAGAAATCTAGTCCCGGCGCGCGTGCGTCCACGAAAAGAGCAAAGAGACATCTCGTCGACAAATTATTGGCGGCCTAATGTGGGTAGGCGATTATTTATGTTCGGTAATCTTGGATGTGTTTTCCATCTTCCTAGGGTTGGCATTGGTGATGGTAAGGAGGCCAAATTTCAACGAGGAAGACTTGCGGATGTATACAGGGCGGTCAAAAAAGACGATGCCCATTAGCATACCGCTAGGATTAGCAGCTAAAGTAAGTCATGACGATTATGTGGTGCAGACTTTTGTTTCAGAGAAGTAAAGAGAGTTGTTTAAAAGGGCAGTGTACAGATTTACATTCAATCTATATTGACGTGTTCAAATTAAAAGCGTGCATGAGCACAAACAAAATGGACAACAATCGGACAATCCAACAGAGGCCAACAAAACTGGACCAAACGGCAAATTGTTGGGTGCTTTTGTTGCAAAAAAAAAAGAGAATTACTCGACCCAGTAGCCTTTAGTAGACCTGTAAAACTGCACACAAGGATTGGCTGCAAGTCCCCTTTAAA
The DNA here is from genome assembly GCF_040938485.1 of Diadema antillarum. Classification (NCBI taxonomy): domain Eukaryota; kingdom Metazoa; phylum Echinodermata; class Echinoidea; order Diadematoida; family Diadematidae; genus Diadema; species Diadema antillarum. The sequence continues at coordinate 546,413 of NW_027272037.1, read as the reverse complement.
AACTTACAACACCCACGCACCTTACCCCCTCCCCCAATCGTAGGTGAGAAAAAAAAGTGCCCAGGGGCTGTACCACTTCTCGTCAGGATCATTTTAATTGCATTATAAGCATTGGCTTCTAAGCGACCTCACTGCTCGCATGCCGATCATGCCGAAAGCCGACTAACCGCGACGGATGACAAAATGGCGCGTGGCCCGAACCGCAAGCATCCGTTTTTTCCGTACCATTGCAGCGTCAATAGCTTCAAGTAAATTCAAAGTATACCCTAACATCTTTCGCTTCAGTTTAATTAAGTTTCATATTATTTTCGAGTTACTTATCGTGATGCTTGCTCACCTTCCCTGTGCCTAAGTACTTTTGTCATCATATCATTTTCATTTCCTTTTTTGTTCGTTTAAATCGACAAACACTTCATTCCTTGGCAGCGAACCCATTTTTGCATAATTATGTACGTTGATAGTATTTTCATTAGTCTATATTCAATCGGGTCCTTCTTATAAATATAAAATGTTAAAGGAGGTGGTGAGATTGTGGACAGAACGGTCATCTTGTTCCGATTCTGAAGATATGGCTCGACGCGATGCGTCAATGGTACGGAAAAAATAAGGCAGCTGCTATTGTATGCCAACGGATATACTCGGCAGTGCGAAGAAATCCGTGCTGAGATGAACGGTAGCAATTTACGGCGATGAAAGAAGAGCACGGCTTGTCTGCTGGTGCAGAAGTCACCTCTCTGGATTAATTACTCCTTACACATCGTTCTCTCTTGTAGCATAAGGTTGGAATCATAAATACAAGAACAATCACAAATGCACATACACACGTACACACACGTACACACACACACACATACGCACACACACACGCACACACACACACACACACACACACACGTATACACACAACGCATACAAGCAGACTGCCCCCTTTCTTTCTCTGGCTCACACATACACACACACACATTCGCACTCTCTCGAGCATTCGCATTTACTTTTACAAATATACACATACATGTTGTATATTTTCTCTTTTGAACAATCGATTACACAATTTCTTTTGAGCACACACACAGACACACACACCCAGGAAACATCGGTAATTATCTCTTCACGTAAGTTTCAATCTTAATTTCCAATTCAGTCCAGAAATGTGCGTTTTACGAATTATGATAATCTATCACACTCCAGTCATCACTCACTATTTTCATATCAAATGATGATGATTCAATCGCTTTTTCAAGACGATATTCCCTCACGTAGAAATTGCGCTGTTGTAAAGTTTATTATGAACGCTTACATGAGTATATTCTTCTTCATCTTTAAATGCCTGCCAATCTTTTATTCATAAGATTGTATTCATTCATAAGATATACATAATGGTCTTTATGCAAACACACACAAAAAAACACACACACCCACACACACAAATATATATATATATATATATATATATATATATATATATATATATATATACATATATACTGTACATATATATGTATATATATACATATATATATGTATATATATATATATATATATATATATATATATATATATGGGTGTACGTCACGAGTTCCACACCCAAGAGTCATACACAATTACAATTAATGAGTTTAAGGTCAGGTTAAAAAGTCATCTCTTGAAGTAATGTATTTCATGTTTGAATTTCTTGTTTGTATATTATGTTATTTTGGAATGCGCAATAGAGTATATTATTATAGTAGCTGCGCAATATGATTTCACTGTCCTTTATTATTATCATTATCATACAGGCCATTAGTCATACAGCCCATGAACTCGACTCTAGGCAAAAAAAAAAAGCCAATGAGTTCGATATTAGGCAAACAAGGACCACGAGTTCGACACTAAGCAGAAAAAAAAAAGGCCCACGAGTAAGTCTCGTGATGTAATGTCGAACTCGTGAGCCGTCTGACTCGTTTGTGTCGGTCTCGTGGGATGACCCCATTTATACATTTCCTACCCGTGCCTACCGTGATTTCGTTAACGTATTCTATGATGATGCCTGGGAGCAGGTTCGGACGGGCACCAGATCTAGTAGATCAGACCAGGTAAGGGAGGTGAGATGAAACTCCCTGATCAGATCCTTGACATTCTGTGACGATTATAGGTAAGAATGGTCCTGACGCAGTCGATGTAGTGGGTGTTAGCAAGGTGGAGCAATATCATCGTGCTCGCTGTCATGATCGTTTCCGCACACGACTTCGTGTTTCCCTGTTTATCTTTTCTCACGTAGAAATGCAGGCACGTACGCACATTCATTGCACACGAATACATTGATTAGAATATAAAAAATCTTGAAATACATCGACATGCATCAATAGACATACCATCACGGTATTCATAAAATGCAGCTATGTACCCTCTGCCATCAATCCCCATCGATTTGTTCTGCTTAATGTAACTCTGTCCATCACGCGATACAATAACCCCGTTGAGTGAACACGAATCCTAAACATTCTATAATGGCATTCCCACGCCACTCACTAATTTCGTCTGGCGAATGTGCATCCGCATTTCGACGTGTTGATGAAGATGTACGATTTTTTATGATGTCACGGAAGTTTACGAAGCCTTGCCCTGGCACACACATACACACACACACTTATACACACACGCGCCCATTTGACCTTTCGTCCCGTCAGATACTACACGGTTATGATTAATATGGCCTAATTCCGATCATACTTACATCCGACAACGCTAAGGAAAAAGAAAAGGGAACTTACGACAGCCGGGGGAGCGATTTTTCAATTATTGTGTACCTAGTGCATTTTTGGCGCAGCTTAACATAACAAGATATCCATTTTACACGCGTGCGCCATCAATCACGTTAAATAAGGCGTTTTATGAAGGAAGATAAATTCAGCGGTGATCGCGCGCGGTCCGTGCCGCTGCGTTACTTTCGCATTTGACTTGATTATTGTGGCGTTGGTATCCGAAAATTGTGCCGATGTGTATTTATTCGGACGGCTGTGAATTGATATTGATCTTCGTCTCTTTTTTCACCTCGGAGTAATTATGGAAACACGAATTCGCATTTTCTTGCATTGCGCGAGGGTGGTAATTTTCTTTATATGCTTTGTCCTGCAGAGACAGAACGATAGAGAGAAGGGGGGGGAGAAGATGATCAGAATTATTTCTTTCCTCCCATGTGTTTGTGTTTGTGTGCGTGTGTGTGTGTGCGTGTGCATATGAGAAAAGAAGATGTTTCACAGACAGACATCGACAATAAACATCAGTAAATTTGAGATGCTACAATAAGCCTTAAACACAAAGCAGACAAATTTAAGGATGCCGAATAGAAAGTAACATTTTAGTCAACTGCGATGATCTACAACTATATCTCGAATCTATTCCTAGCCGTGACCCCTTAATGTTTTGCCTGGTTCTGGGGTTTTGTTGTTGTTTTTGTTGTTTGTTTGTTTGTTTGTTTGTTTATTATCCATCTCTAAAGCAAATGACACGTGGTAACAGGTGCGTCACCAGCTTTTTTTTTTCCAAGGGGGGGGGGGTGCATTTATATTTCTGGTTCCACTTCCGGGTTTCATCAGCTAACAAGCGAAAAAAAAAAAGCCTTCAGCGCAACTTTCTGATTCCACTTCATTCCGGGTTTCTTCAGCTGACAAGCAAAAAAACAAAACAAAACAAAAAAAGGCCTCTTACTCGTGAGCATGCGAGTAAAACTTTTTTAAGGGGGGGGGGGGTGCGTTCGCACCAACGCATTCCCCCCCCCCCCCCCCCGTGGCACCAATGGGTAACAGTTAAATGTAAATGGTAATTAGAAGACTGGTTGCACCAAAACACTTCGTTAGTTTCATATCTTACTCAGACGAAGACTTTTTAGATGTCATGGGGGCATTAACCATGTAAAAGTAGTCATGCATTGCTCGGTAAATATTTTGGCAATTCAGTCCTAGATAAACACACACACACTTAATATTTTACTACATTGTATTATCATATTCATTTATGCATTCATTTCTGTATTTATACATATTCATATCCGATATACAATGTGTATACACGGTGTATGTGTACATAATGCGTATGGGCGATATACACACTTTTATATTTTTTGTCCATGAATCTTTAATGAGCTATCCTAACTTTCAGTTCGCTTGTACATTTGTAGCTATAACGCTGCCATTCGGTAGTAGTTAGACCGTGTGAACATGATGGTTTTTTTAAATGAATTTATTCGCCCATTTTGTTTCTTCTCTTTTGTCCTAATGAAACTGGTTTGTTGGATCTTTTCATTCAGCACGACACGTTTCTTTGGATCAAGCTTGTTTGTTTTCCGAGGACATTTTGTTTTTAAAGAATGCCGGGCATTGTATCACATTGTTTCACGGCATTTGGGACACGGCTGACTCTCGCATCCAATTTGGCATAATCTGGCAAACATGAATTCGCGCGAAGCCGTGCATGCTCTCTCATTGTCGTTGCACCCGTCGCTGCTTTTGATTGCGTACAAGCTGTGATTTACCACCCGTAACGAGCCCAAATGAGTGTGCTGGCACGGCTTGTTAGATGAGTATGTGAAAATGCTATACAATCCCCTCTCCGTCATCGGGACATCATCTTTACCTGGAGTGGACGAGCTTGGATACATGTCAAACATTTGTGCTGATCGTCACGAACCCGGCTGGCAAATCCCCGCGCGGACCAATTTTGTGCGTGCCTCCCTCCTCGCCGCATTATGGGGAACTATATTGCCGAACAATGGAAAGAAGAGCATGTGGTGAGGCTTATTGTGCCGTGAATTTGCACACAATGCTCAATTAAAGATTGAAGACACGCTTAAAGGTCGTGGCCTGTCTGTCCTCTCGTACACCATGCCAATTTCTACGAAAGTTGCAAGGGAGTGGAGTATAAGCAATATTTCGTGTAAACGATACGTCTGACTTATCAAAGAGAACTAAATGGTTTTGATTCTTCTCATTGTCATTATCCTGAATCATAATCCGCCTATGTTGGGCCCTAGTGTAGATGGCACCCATAAGCAATTCCATCGAATAAAAGTCTACAAACATATTTAACCATTAACATGATAATTGTGTTGGCCACATAACTTTTCACTTCTTGTCTATATGCTTTCCAGTCATTCTCTTCGCACCCAATATTTCGCATAAATATGTATGCTGAATGTCAACCATTGAGGACGCGCTGATTTTGCTATAACACGCATTTCCCATAGATATCTGCCCGGGTCTAGGTCTAGGTCTGCCCGGATCTAGGTCTAGGTCTGTCCGGGACTAGTCTTCAACGGGTTAAGAGATACCAAGCCATGTCATTTCATACAGAAAGAGGTTTACCCTTCTTGTCATCTTTATTATGACTCGACTAATGAACGTAATTACAACATCATGGTTCTCTGCCGTGGCTTGTACGTGAGACATCAGAAATTATTATCGTGTCATTTTTTGGGGGGAGGGGGGCGAGAAGGCCTAGATGAAAAATTAGAGGCACCCGATGATAGATCCAATCGTGTTTAATTCCATTCCTGTCTTTTAACACATCAGGGACAGGGATTTCAATGGCATCATTGATTCTATCCAATGTTGTAATACCTCACCATATTGATAAGAGGACATTTGTTGATGATCTGGGAAAATTCTTCTGTGATAAGATAGTAAAAATTCATTCTCAGATTGAGTCCTCTGTAGATGATGGGATTTGTCCTTTTGATGATATAGATTTTCAGATTTCACACAATGCAAACTTCAATCATTTCAAAATGTTATCTGTAAGAGATGTTGAGAAATTAGTTTCTAGTCTGAGCAAAAAGTCCTGCTCCTTGGATCCCATGCCAACAAACCTTGTTTTGCATTGCACAGAATCACTCCTCCCGGTCTTTACTAAACTCATCAATGTGTCTCTCTCCAGTGGTCTCTTTCCATCTGAGTGGAAAATGGCACTAGTTAGGCCACTTCTCAAAAAACGTGGTATGGAAGTGAGTTATGACAACCTAAGACCAGTTAGCAATCTACAATATGTATCAAAACTGGTTGAAGGAGCTGCTACTCAGCAGATTTTAGAATACCTACAGGGTAATGAATTGCTTCCATGTATGCAGTCCGCATACAGGCAGTTTCATAGCACAGAAACGGCCTTAATTAAGATCAAGAATGATATTTTATTGGCAATGGATGATAAAAAGGTAACATTTTTGGTATTGCTCGATCTAAGTGCTGCATTTGATACTATCGATCATGGGATATTAGTGAAAATATTACATTCATCTTTTGGCATGAGTGAGTCTGTCCTTGCATGGATTGAGTCTTATCTTTTTAACAGACAGCAAAAGATTATGATAGAGGATGTAATGTCAAAGAATTTTGATGTTCCATACGGGGTGCCTCAGGGGTCACGCCTTGGGCCCCTTCTTTTTACACTTTATACAAGTAATCTGATCAAGGGTATTCAATGTTGTTTCCCGAATATTTCTTGTCATTGTTATGCTGACGATACACAGTTGTATATTTCCTTCAGTCCTGATAGTGAACAACACATTGAAAGTATTTCAAACTTAGAATCCTGTATATGTTATGTCCGTTCTTGGATGTCCAAACATAAGTTAATGCTTAATGATGGAAAGACTGAGTTTCTTGTTGTGGGGACACCAAGACAAGTAGCAAAGCTGGATATTAGTAAGATATCAGTTGGAGATTTGGAAGTTAAACCATCGAGCTCTGTGAAAAACCTGGGTGTATGGCTTGATTCTCGTTTAAACATGGAGAAGCATATATCAACCACATGCAAGTCTGCTTTTTATATGTTGCATAACTTGCGTCACATTCGTAGATATTTGAGCCAGGAAGACGCTGAAACTCTTGTTCACGCATTCATTAGCAATAGGCTTGATTATTGTAATGGGCTATTGTTTGGTTTACCAGATTCACAGATAACCAAGCTTCAGCGTGTACAGAATGCATGTGCAAGACTTGTGTTCAGTTCGTCAAAATTTTCACATATTACACCCGTTTTGAAGAAGTTACATTGGTTGCCAGTAAGACAGAGAATTGTATCTAAAATTTTGATACTCGTTTATAAAGTATTGTATGGTCAAGCACCTGGTTATCTATCAGAATTGATATCAATGAAATCACACTCATATTCTCATAATTTACGAAGTACACAGGATAAGTTGCTTCTAAAGCAATCTCACTTAAAAACGAAAGTAACTTTAGGGGACTGTGCCTTCAGCTGTGCTGCTCCAAAACTTTGGAATAAATTACCTGAGAAACTGAGGAAGGCATCATCACTTGTTGTCTTCAAATCTTTATTGAAGACTTATCTTTTTTCAGAAGCCTTTGATTAATTTGTTATTTATTTTCGTGTGTCTAATCAGTGACAGGAGCTCTGCATACATCACAGCGCAGTAGAGTATATTTACATAGTAGCTGCGCTATACAAATTTGTCTAATTATTATTATTATTATTATTATTATTATTATCCATTTCACTTTTAGTGCCTGGTCTGGTCATTTTCATTACCCCATACTGTCAGGTGCTTTCCACTTATACACCTGAGTAGATGAAGGTTCATTGATCTAAAAACGAAGTAAAGTTCGTTTATTCCGAAGGTTCATTGATCTAAAAACGAAGTAAAGTTCATTTATTCCGAAGGTTCATTATTCTGAAACAGACAGATTCCGTATACCTAGATGTTTGTTAATCCGAACATTATGTGGCGGTATTTGGAAGTTTCGTTTGTTAGTCCGAAAATGAAATAAGGGACATTATTCCTAAGGTTCGTTAATCAGAAAATGAAACAAAGTTTGTTATTTCGAAAGTTAGTTAATTCGAAAATGAAAAATATTGGCTAATCCGAAAAGAGGTATATATATATATATATATATATATATATATATATATATATATATATACTATAACGAACCATTGGAGTCACAAACCTTATTTCGTTTCCGAATTGACGAACCTTCTAACGAGCTTTTTTTTTTCATTTTTGGATTAACGAAACTTCAGACTGACGAACTTTCGGAATAATGAACTGTATAACCAAACTGAACATGGTGGTTTTAGCCTTATTCAAAGATAAACACGTGAGGTAGGATTCGAACCAATTATCTATTATTCAAGAGTTTAGATCCTCATCATACCACCATACTGTTTCTCGTCTTTTATAGTGTCCCTTCCCTCCGGTTTGCTTATAACAACTCGTGCTGGTTAGTTTCCACTGGCGCAGCGGGTATGTATTTAATTATGTTCTTGATAAATGTATCACATTGGGTTTCTATTTTGCATAAGCATAAGACAATTTTATGTTTCCAATGGTTTGACCTCTCGGAAATTGGATACTTGGTCATTAGTATCATCAGACACATCGGACATAACGAAAGGCAGTCAAACAAAAGACAATGAAGGCGGTAACAGTCAAATAAATGTAACAAACAAAAGCGTTTCGACGGGTATCGATGTGATGTCCTCTGCGGATAGCATCTCCTAATGGATCGCAACGGTTTGTAGGATGGTGAAGGTGGTAAACGTAGACCCGAAATCCTTGCGTTTTAATGGGGCCCATATTTGTCCCTTCTGCGAGATGTTACCGGGTTTTGTACAGTTCATGTGCACTGATGTGGGGGCGTTTTCAGTCCCTGTGTCACTAGACTGTCAAGGGCGTGCACGGCCTGACTTGACTAATGATGACTCTCTTGACAACGTGAGGTGGTGTACTAGCTCGTTACTTCTGCCAATAATTGGGCCTCATTTGTCAATTTCGGGCAGAAACGTTTCTTCGATTTCTCTGCATCCCCCCCCCCCCACCTACCACCACCACCACCACTATACCACCATGTGGAAACGTACCCAGTCTCTATAACCTATCACACCGAAGAATTCATTTTCTGTTTGCATACGATATTAACCCCCTCCTTTCATCATGCTCATTGTGTATCTTCTTTTGCATGCTTTGTGATAGACTTATGAGTTTCGAATTTAAAGTTATTCCGCGTATGATATTAAAGCATAACCAGAGAATGTTTAAATATCCCCACGAGTCTTTATTCATCAACGTGAAAGATCTTCAAACAACTGGTCAAAAACACTGCACCTTTGATGGTTGTTGCCGTAGTGGTGACTATACAAAGATGTAAGTTAGTTTAAGTTTAAGATGTTAAGGACCAGCTTAAAGATTTCCTTGACATCAGCACCATCTCTTTATGTTCTTTGATATGCACAAAGGATACATCATTGGATTTAGATATGTTTTCCTCATGTCATCGTTCGTTATCATGTACACATTTTACGCTCTTTAATTGCCAGAACAGATTCACATTTCTTCGTTCACACGTAACTTTCTGCGTATGAGAAGACAAGACATCATAATTTAAGTTCTCAAAGTGAAATGGACTATGAATTCTCTAGGAATACAAGGTCATCTTTAACATCAAGTCTTCATCATCTATTGTCACTCAGAAATTGCGTCAAAAATAATTTCTGTCAATGCAAATGGAGACATGATCACTCGTATACGAAACAATGGTGGCATCTTTGCTCTTTTTGAATAATGATAACAATCACTAAAGAATCTCGTAACTGCTTCTGTTGAGTGCACGTATCACAAACACATTCTCAAGGAGTCATCGAAGGAACAATGGTATTAGTGGTGATTATCTATTATGGGCCTGTTCTGAATATCTTGAGCATACCTGTCAAGAAAACAAGATAAGAAAGAAAAGCAGAAAATAACTCAGGATAAATGCAGATGAATGCAGAATGAAGAAAGGACATTTCATACTAAAACAGAGAAAAAAAAAACATTTTTCTTTACAGATGTACTCATCTATTGTCATTCGAAGAATAATGAAAAAAAAGAGGTTCGCCAGCTGTGATGATAGGTTTTTAGGAGAGTATGCAAAGATACGATTAAGGAATATTGGTTCGCTTTTAGTACCAGCAGCAATGTATTCCTGTTACTATGTTCTTAACGACATAGATGACACGTAAATGGATCATTACTCCATGGCACTATTTATCTGTAATAAGACGCCGGTAATACATTAAAATGCACATAAATTATTCAAAACTATGAAAATACAACAAACAACAACAGACAGAAATTGGGAAAAGTGTCAATAAGAAAGGAACGTTAAACTGTACAGTCAAATTATTTAAACTGTTAAACTGTTTTTATTTTAAGTTATGGTGATGAAGAATTAACGAGAATTAATAAGAAAGTCTTTCGTGACTTGCCGAGACGTTGACGACATACACTGAAGATTACTTTGACCAAGGAGGTATAAAGAACTTATATACCTCCTTGCTTTGACATGAGGGATTATAATTCCTTCACTCTGCGTTGAACCAAAGATGGAATGAAGCGAAAGTACGTCAATCACGCTGTTCAAGACTTAAATGATCTTTGTTGTATGATGGTCCCCTACCGCCACGCGCCGGTCATCAGTCCGCGCGTGCCGTCGAGTCGGCACGCCGTGTGAGCCGATAGCCGGCCCCTGATGTGCCTTGCGGTCTTGAGAGAGACCCAGCGGGTTGCAGCCGTACGTGCTCTCATTACGATTTCAGATTTCTTGTCGGCAAAAAAAAGGGGGGATATAATGGATTGGACTAAGTGAATTCTTATGAATTAAAAGATCTTGTCCATCCCTAGAGCGTGCGATGAAGCGCTGGTTTGCAGTCAAATAGATTTATTATGATGTAAATGATTAAGGAAAATATCAGTATCTATGCATTGATTTTGATATCTTTCACCTCGAAAAGATCAAAGCGTTAATTGTATTAATCACATAAATCTGTTGTATCTGTTTCTTGATTTATGATCTTGAATTGAAACAAAGAGAATACTTGGTCATCTTAGAATGCGTCATCCTGAGAATGCACATTGAAAGATTTAGAATTCAGAGAAAAGGAAACTGGTCGTTTTTGCACGATGACATTTCTTTACCATTACATTGTATCTTCCTACCATTCGAACTACTCCATCACCAGTCCTGACAACTAGTTTCAGTCTTTCTATAGAGCTTTTTTTTTTAAATACCAAGATGACAAATGCAATGCAATGCTACGGTAACAAAATCAGTAAGAATTTAACAGCAAAAACCACTCCCCTTGAATTTCCTTGCACCCCGCCCCACAAAAATAAAATGAAATAATAATAATAATGCCCACAAACGCCCAGTCTGAAGGAGGAGGGGTAGGGAGGGGGGAGGACTGGCAATACTCCTCAACCCTATTCATTTCCATCCCATCCAATCTCCCTCCGGACCTTGCATGATAACAAGGCAATGTGGGCGTTCTCACATACCAGGAAACATGAGCATCTACGATGATGACAATGATGTTGGCAATGTTGTTGATGGTGACGATGATCAATGAAGATGGTGACAAGAGTGAAAATGATGATGATGTTGATGGCGTTGATGATGATGATGATGGTAATGTCGTTAATAGAGGTGGTGAGATGGTGGTGATGATAGTACTGGTGACTGACGATGATAAAGATGATGTTGATGATGGTAGTAATAGTGATGGAGGTGATGATGACGAAGTTGAGGGCGATGATAAGGATAATACTGCTGACTACTGCTGATAAAGATGGTGACAATGAGATTGATGATGATGATGATGATGATGATGATGATGATGATGATGATGATGATGGTGGTGGTGGTGATGGTGGAGGTGATGATGGTGAAGACGATGGTGATTGTAAGGCTGTAAGTTCACTGAGTTCACAAAGTGAACCTTTGGTCTTTTGATAAGGGTGAAAATGGCAAAGGCTGGTAGCTCAGGGCCTATTAAAAGAGAGAAGTTATTTGTTGTGGAGGCTAGAAAGCCCCTAAAACATTCCGGAGCCGCAGTGATCTTCTCCTGTCAAAACATGCCTAGAGGGTCATGCAACACTTTCCCCCGCGAAGTCGTGCTGCTAGCCTCGTCGAAAAGCGCCGCGACCACGGAGGTGGTTTACGGCAAAGGGGGTGGGGTGGAGTTGCAGTGCCATTGCAGGTGTTGACGCGTATCCCCTCCCCCCTTTCGTGTTATCCTGTCATATAGCTCTGAGGAGTATTAAGGAAGAATGACAGAAAGCATAATATGAGGAAAACGTGCAGTTTGTGGTTGTTATTAATATTATTATTATCATCATCATTATTCTATTATGCTATTATTATTGTTATTATTATTATCGTTGTTATCATTATTGTTGTTATTATTATTATTATCATTATCACTATTATTATTAATATTAATATTATCATTATGATCATCATAATCATCATCATCATCAATAGTATAGCATTTTTTCATCATTCTTGTGTCTTCGTTTACGTTAAAAGAGGGATTTGCATTTAGAGGAGAGACGAGTAACGGAGAAATGACTGTCCATGATAATCGTATGAAGAAATGCAAATTACTGCATGTAGTTATGAGAGTAGCCTTCCTCGAGTAATTCTTTTTATGTTTGTAATTTGCCAATGCTCTGGCTTACACCGTGAACATGAAATTTTCGACACTTCATTCCTTATCTATATTCGTATACCTTCCTCTTTACGTGCTCTAGAAAATTTTGTTGGTGCTCCACAGTTTCTAAATTTGATGAAGAAACACTGGGTCTGTTATTATATTAGTAAAAATGGCGGACTTGATACCGAGTGACTATTTTTACACATAGTATGCACATCTTGATTTGCTGAAGGTATCACCCAGATTAATGGCTGAGAGGCTGGGATGGGTACAATCCGCTATCATGCACCGTCTTTTGCGATGTGCCAAATGATGCATACTTTTACCTCTTGAATGAAACAATGGATCAAAGATTCATTTGTTCATCATCCGCAAAGAGTCAATATACAGTAGTTATCATCTATTTGAAACGTCCTTTACCACATTTAAGAGAATTTCATATCTTCCTCAGAAATAGATATCAAATTCTAACGCATTGTCAATGATTGTGGAATGCATTCAATATCGTTTCTTTCAGTTCTTAAAACTCTCAGTATGTACTTCTACAGTAACGTCTTGGTTTCTTCTTTTATAATTCAACTCCACATTGCCCTTCCACATGAGAAATGTGACCCAGCCCCACCCTACCTCACCCGATACCACGCCCATATGTCCAAAACGCGTCATAAACTCCCGCGGAGCATTGTGAACCTGCGTGTTCCATCGCGTATATCATATCATGGAGCGCACCCCCGCCCTCTCCAACATCAGCGATCTGTCCGCCACCGACCCACCGTCATCTGCCGAGACCGTAGCGCAACTTAAAACCGCCACGAAATTAGTGATGACAATACGGCCCGGGGACAGCAAGATACTTCTAATTCCTCGCTAAATCCCAGGCCTTTTCTCCTCCGGCGCATGATACGATAGTCAACCGGAGCAGGAGCTTGATGGGAGTGCGGGGATGAAAACTAATGAAAGAGGCAAGTAGTGTTGATAGCGACCGCGACGTTGGGAGCAGGAGAGAGACAGAGATAGAAGAGGTATAAAAAGTAAAGAGAGAGAGAGAGGAGGGGGGGGGGGAGATAGACAGAGAGTGAGGGGGGGGGGGGTGGGAAGGGGAGGAAAGAAACTTTACGACAAGACAGACAGACAGACCGACGAAGGGTGAAACATGACCGACAAGTACACTGCGCTTAGTAACGCTGGCACACAGGGGGACAAAACTAATGGTCAACGTCACTGCCCTTTTAAGTGAGGTCACGGTCTGACTCCGGGGAATTTGAAGTTAATGGTTTTACGGTTGCCTCTTATTCTGAAATTATCGAGAACAAAAGAGAACATCTCCTTATTCATGGTTTTAATATTGATGAATATCATTAGAGTCGGTGTCGAGAATTAGGTAAGAGCAATGAGGACTTTTTCTAATCTAGTTGAGAAATCAAGCTGAAAATATACAGTATGAAGTTTTCACAGATCTCTTGAAGTTACCAGAGTCCAATTTCCACATTGATCAGTGGAATCGCATTGTGATATCAACGGTTTATGTGTCATCACACGTGCAAACATATACCCAATGTAAAGAGAGGCAAAAGACGTGCAAAATGATGTCGTTGCTACCCAAAGCGTAGGTCTACCTGTGAAGATGAGACTTGACGATGAAAAATGACACGTATCATCATTCTGATTTTCTTGTGACGGCTGATCTAATAGTAGCACTGTCACGCACTTGATTAAGGTATGAGAGAGTGTTTGTCTTTGTTGCTATGGGTTGCATGTTTTCTTTGCGCGTGTGCGTTTATTTTGGTAATATCAGTATGGCATAAAAGATAACGTGTCGCAATGACTGGTATTCAAGGTGGATCGCTACGTCAATACTAATCAAGTGATGCTCCAACTTTAAAAGTCGTTGTCATCTAAATTTTGATTGACGGGTCTGGAATAGACTGTGCTCCTTTCCGGTTATCAAGGCTCTATGGAATGTATTTTTGACTCAAGAGGGTGATATCATGGGGTTTTATAAAGGTCCAAGGTGAAATTACTGTTGCGTTTGTTCAAGGGTAACGAGGCACTTTAAGATGTTGATGGTTCTAAAATAGGAGGAATGCATGTTTCTTCATTCTATCATGTCGAGCACGCCGTTCCGGCCAAATGGGATCTCCCATAGATCGGTCCTACCGCGACTTTCCCTCCGGATGACCTGCCGTCGTCATTCCGAAACACGATCAGCCTTTGGCCGCTCTCCACTCTCTCCCACTTCCACGCCAATCTCTCCTTTTCACTTTCCCCGAGTAATCCACGCTCATTATATCGTTATGCCCAACTATCCCAAATATTGCAGCTTCCATTACTCCAGCTCTGAAGGAGGCGGGTGGAGGCAGATGAGCATACAATCTTTCACGGCGCGTCAATAGATCCCCATCGCGAATACATCCGATTTCGATGCCGTTTCATTTTCTCTCTTTTTTTTCCCCTCCTCCCTTCCCTCTTCTTGCCTGAGTCTCCAAATTAGAAGACAGAGAATTCCTTCGGATAAACTTTCGGGTCCTATGGATAAGTATCTTCTCGACTACCCCGTAATGAACTTTTCATCTTCGCTCTTCAATAATGTAAAGCATCTGGGCTTTTCGTATAATCATCATGAAGAAGAGAGGACAGTAAACATTGTACAAATTACACCTTCTTTCTAGGGATCTTATCTCCAAATTTCTCCCATTCTTCCTCTGAACATAGCCATACCTTTTATCTGTGTCATTCGCCTTTCTCCTCCTGGTCGTTCTCCGTTATGTTGCTCTTACTTGTCTCCACCTTGTTCCTTCTTTCTTCCTATCTCTCCCTTTTTCATTTTCTTATCGCAGTGTATTTTTCGTCCAATTTTCTTCTCTTATTTATCTTTTTTTTTCTGGCGTTCGTTTGTAATGGTTATTTTGTGGTTTTTTATGTGCATTCTCTTCATTGTATGATTTCTATGTTTTGTTATCATTTCACGGCCTTGCTGAAAAACAGCTTACAGCTGATAGCAGGCTTTATACCGTGGTTAAATAAATACATTCAATTCAATTCAATTCAATTCAATTCAATCATTTTCGTTTATCCTCTGCTCGTTCAATAACAGTAAACGTCAATTAATGTTTAGAACTAATTTTATCTGTCCTTTTATTATTCTCTTTTCTTTGTCTTTCTTTCTTGCCGGCTTGCTTTCCCTTTTGTCTATATCCTTTTCCAGTTTTTCTTTCTCTTTTCCCTCTACTTTTCTTTCTTCTTCGTTTCCTTCTTGCTCCTTCCCCTTTTTGTTAGATTCGTTGTCTTCATATTTCTGCTCTAATTCTTTTTTCTGTGGATACGTTTACTCATTCATTGTTTGCAGTAATTTAGAATTTGCTGAAAAAAATAATGCACAGTATAATGATGTTTTATTGCGTATTAGGGAATATGTTTCTGATCCATCACCATGTTCCCTAACGAATTCGCATTCATTGAATAAGAGAAAGCTACAAATTCAAGTAATTTGGCGGGAAAGAAAAAGATCCTTTTCTTTCTTTTATGTGTTTACAAGTCAAAATTTTGAATCTCCGAAGTCTCAGAATGATTTGAAAAACATTTTTTTTTTTGTCTTAAAGGTATCACTCTGTGTGTGTTGATTTTTTTAAATCAATCAGTATTGTTTGAGTGCCTAAGCTCACTCAGGCCTTGCCACATCTAAACTTTAAGATATGCTGGTAGCCAGCTATCCTGCCAAAGTTATTATTTTTCTATAATCAAAGTGGGACAATGATACATCTTCAGAGTAACGTTGGAACATTCTGAAGTCCGGATGTCCGGATTAGACCAGGGGGTGTTTCATAAAGCTGTTCATAAGTTACGAACGACTTAAGAACGACTGGAACACGTTCTGATGTGCTGTACTTATCAGAATTCCAATAATTCAGCACAAGAACTGATCACCAGTCGTTCTTAAGTCGTTTGTAACTTTACGAACAGCTTTATGAAACATCCCCAAGTTTATTTAGCCTTTGTGGTTTCTTATACTATAGATTATTACATAGACCTGTCTAGCCAAACATAATTATATCAATTTTGATATGTTTTTATGTAACAGTATATTTACATTCAGCGTTAATTTACATGTCTTAACCTGTCTTGCATATTTTGGTGTCTTTACTGTTTTGGGTTATTTTTTCATAAGAGTGGGAGGGAAAAAACAATCAAAGTTTTACCACAAATTCTCTGGCGGTCTCTCTCAGAACGGAATCGATCTCTCTGTATTATACCTCAGCAAAAATTCTTCAAGCCCCTTGTGCCCCGTTGACAGAAGTCCCACGCCTTTATTTTCGCTGATGGGCTTAAGCGAAAAGTGGCGAATGGATCTCAGTGGAGCGAGTCAACTTTTCTCGCCTTGTAATTTTCCCCGTCAATCATCCAAATATTTGACCTCCTTTTGTAAAGCGGCAGCTGATACAAGTTGCTTCGCATTCTCTCCCTCCCGATGAGAGAGGGGTGGCTGGGAAAAGAACAAGAAAAAACGTGACAAATTGGGGACAAATTCGAAAAGCTGAATAAAATTTTAAAAGAGTGTTGCACCTGACATTATCGATTCGTCGGTTGCAAAGTTCAAAGTTCACCTGTCGAGCCCAGAATGAAGTCGTGTGCAAACGCTTCAAAGCACACAATAAAGTAGGGGCTTAAACTGTTAAGTTAGCATGAACAATACATGAGAAATGAAAGCACACATTTTAATTTTATCTTCAGAATGATATTCAACCTTTTTGGACAGAATTATGTCGAGAACCTGAAAAACTGGTTATAATGATGATGATGATGATGATGATGATGATGATGATGATGATGATGATTAGGTGACATAACAACACTAGTGTTAAACAATAGTTTTATTAGTAACATTATTCCTGGTACCCACTGGTATCATCATCGTATGATAATCATCATCAGTAATTGTGATCCAAACACAGGATTAGACCTAAATATATAATGATGAAAATATGTTGTGTCTGAAATTTGTGGTCTTTTCTACTTTTTTTCACTGGAAAGTTTATCAATCTACTATTTCTATTTGTCGCCCTCCTTCGAGGCGTTAGTGACTCGATGAATGTTTTGAATATCTAATCACATACAATACATAAATTAAAACAATGCCCACTTCCAAAAACAAGCATCGGACAGAGATGCATGAAAAAGATATATAACTTTCTTTTAAAAACACATCGTCTTTTTTCTTTTCCTTTCTAAAAAAAACCCAACCAAACATGTCATCTGTTGTTTTGTCATCTGTTGTTTTATCAAAAGTTTCCTCTCATTACTTTCAGAATCCCTTTCCAGCTAATCCCCTACCAGTTAAACTGTCTTCGTACGTGTGACACTTTGAGACAAGATGATTTTGAAAGTTCGCAAAATCCAAACTAATTCAAGATAGATGGGCAGGAAACATTAGTTTGACATAGTGAAAGTAGAAGGTCAAACTGTTGTCTCCATGGAGACGACGGGGGAGGAAGGATGTCGGAACAGCCACGTCGAGCTGCGCGATGTATCCACTGGGGTGATACACGATACGACACCCAGGATAAGACAAATGTTATCCCCTCGCATCTCAATCCCATAGCTCCGTAAATGACGGGGGTGTGATGTAAACGCGGATCCGAGACCTCAGTCATCGGGATGCTCTCACCGGACAGAAGTACACGACCCCGTGGCCTTATTTCGCCCGTCATTGGAGTACTACTGCCCGTAACGTCGAGGTCAAGTTCCATCTCTCCCTCCATTACTTTTATAATACAATCGAATCAGAGAGAATAGCTCATAATCTGCCCCTACAGTGTTGGTGTCGATGCAAAGCACTGCAAAGGGTAAAAGGAGGGATGGAGGAAGGGGTAACAGATAGCTCGCGTCTAAGTCTTTGACACTTTTGGTACGTGATGGCTCTTGCAATTTCCACTGTGACTATGCTATAACGATAAAAAACATAAATAGAAAAATGTCACATGTGTGTTTGTGGTGGTGGTGGTGGTGGTGGTGGTGGGGGAGGGGGTATTGTACGTTAGAAACTAACTCTTTTGTTGTACGTATCGATACCTTCTCGATATCTTGAGTCTCTGGAATAGAATAGAATAGAATAGAATAGAATAGAATAGAATAGAGTAGAATAGAGTAGAATAGAGTAGAATAGAGTAGAATAGAGTAGAATAGAGTAGAATAGAATAGAATAGAATAGAATAGAATAGAATAGAATAGAATAGAATAGAATAGAATAGAATAGAATGGAATAGAATGGAATGGAATGGAATGGAATGGAATGGAATGGAATGGAATGGAATAGAATATAATACAATACAATACAATACAATACAATGCAATACAATACAATACAATACCACGCAATACAATACAATACAATACAATACAATACAATACAATAACAAATGATATGATTCAAAATAATTTGATATCAAAGTGTAAAATCTTCTTTAATCAAGCTACGGAAACAGGACGCATGTTTTATTTTTTCGTCCATCGTACTTCCAAAATGAAAGTTTGCAAATTTAGTGACCATACTGAGCCTGTTTAAAAGAGAAAATTAGCAGATCATCTGTCTTCATCGAATTAGTGTCGAACAAGAGTTGTAAGGGAATACAGCAAATAGGCAGGAGGGGGGGGGGGGGGTTCGGGCGGAAACAGAACCTATTTATCCGATATGATACGTCCGACATCATGAAAGCTATATCACGGATGCCTGGAGTACGAGTGGAGTGACGCGTAATGTCGTGTTCATTACAGGGAGCAATGCTGAGAATGGCCTGTGTAGAGCTGCGTTATAGTAAGACGCGCAATCAGATGGTCGATTCTCTTGGGAGGTAAGTTTAAAGGAATATGTTTCAACGGACAGAGCCAAGGAGGGGTCTACATGAAGAGCGGGTGAGAAATGAAAGCTTTGCTTATCATGTTGTCTTTTCATCCCCAAATTATGGTTTGTCATAACAATAGATTGAGGATGAAAGTTGCGACGGATGGGTAACTTGTAGGTTGTGACAAGACAAAATATTTCTGATATCTTTATTGGAATCTACCATGAAAAGATTTTTTCTATGGATACGACTAAAAGAATGATAATTCCGTTTACCAAAACTAAATATGTTGTGTTGATTTCATTCAATTGACATAGCAGTCAGGTGATTAAAATCATTCCCATTTTTTTTTTCTTGTCGGCGTCCGGGCTGCGCCATTCATGATAACTCGCTGATTATAATGCGAAATTTGTTCAACCACAGTGAATTTTCCATACATTATTGTGATTTGTTTTCGAAACTTAGATAATTAACTTTCGTTTGATGTACGTTTTTCTGTGTTGGGAGGAGCTCAGTTGTTGTTTTGTTTTTTTGTTTTTGGTACTTTTACAACAAAATGACCATGCAAAAATATACCAAAATACTGCAGTCACAGATGGAATCCTTTTAAAATACCTCGAGGATTTTTTTTTCAGTGATACTGCGAGGTGATACATTGCTCTGAGTTGAAATGTGACGGCTATAGGTACATCAGGTCAAATACATAACAGTTCGCAAGAATATACAACCATAATACTGTACACGCACAGAGAAAAGAGAACGAAAAGAGCCCCGGTGACATCACACATCGTGTCCCTCAGCGGCGGAAAGCTGAAGGTATCGGCGAGAGGTTACATCGGTGGATAAGTTGTAATGCAGTTCGTGATGAAGGGTGTCCACATTTATCATCTTGATGGGGATCAGAGATCTTTCTCTTCTTTCTCTTTTGTATCTGTCTCTTTTCTCTCTTTCCCTCCGATAGAAAGAACGTGATTTTTCTCGGATCGTGGGTGTTCTTGACCCAGTTTTTTACGAGGATTGGGAGTGATTTTCGCTCGGTTTCGAGAGCTCATTTTTTTGTCGGCGGATGTTTTTTCTAACACATGATACCGTGGGTATATCCCGGTCTCCCTATCTGCTAGTATATTCTCGCGTCATGAGTTATCCTGGAGTCATCAGGGGGATATGTTTGGAAAGTTCCCCTGCACTCTATACCTCGTCCATCTTCCTCTCTGCACGTCCGTCGCCATTATTTTCGTCAGTCGTATTATCTACCCATCTCTCTGTGTAGCTCGTACACATACGCACAACACAGAGAGTATTTTCCTACATAATATGTCTCCCCGTGCTATTCCCTGTTTCATTCATTCGAAATATCACCCGTTCATCTGTACATACATATAGCTTCTCATGAGTATCCTCTGTGTCCAAAGCCAAGGTTTTTGCGATCTCCTACAGTAACTGTTTCAATGAAACTATATGTGTTATATCTTTTCGTCTTTACTTTCATATAATTTTTTTTTCCTGAAAATTGAAAAATAGAATATTACACATATACGGACAGACAGGGACAGACAGACAGACACACATTATATATCATTATATTATATTATGTTATATTATATTATATTACATTATATCATATTATATTATATTATATTATATTATATTGTATTATATTATATATACTATATCACTATTCATATTACATCATTTATTATATTACTTTACATTATATACACTGTAGTTGAGAAAAGTTTGCAATCAAAGGTCCATCAAGCGACGGGAGAGGAGAGGGTTAGAAGGAAAGTGCGTAATTAGAACCTAACCTTGAAAAGATTCCATGAGATTTGTGCATTTTTATTCGTTTATGTTTCAGGCACCTTTTGTTGATTTTAACGGAAGTACCCGTTGGAGAAAGTATTCAGCATGACTTCACCTTGTAGATTACTTTATCGCTGATTTGTGTTAAACCTTGCTAACTATTTCGTGTTGAACTTTGTTGATATTTGGAATCAATAATTGGAATCAATTTGTTTTGGAGTATTAGTGGTTGAGTTGTAGTGTAAGCTATTTTATTGTTTGTACTTGTTTTGATGTTCATGACATTTTTATCTGTACATAATGTGAGCAGGGCCCCTTGGTAGAACAGTTAACCAACTGAAAGGGCTATCCTGCTAAAAGAATAATCGAAATGAATAAATACATAAATAAATGTAATTACCAAAAACACTTTTTTTTCGAAGGAAACACTGACTAACTGCTCATTGTTGAGTGTGTGTGATGAAAATTCACTGTCAGAAATATCCTTTAAAGGACAAGTTCACCTTCATAGACATGTAGGTTAAGTGAATGCAGCAATATTAGTAGAACACATCAGCGAAAGTTTGGGGAAAATCCGACAATCCGTTCAAAAGTTATGAATTTTTGAAGTTTCTGCTCAGTCATGGCTGGATGAAAAGACTACTATAGCTTGTGATGTCACATTGTGTACAACGATATAAAGAAAGACTAAAGGAAATTCAACATATTTCCATTTTTCTTGCATAAAAAAAGAACACTCGACTTCTCTCTTTCAGAAGGCAGGGGGAATAATATTACCCTTAACATACGTCAGTAACAAGTCGAAGGAATGTGCACTTTATCAAAAATTAAAGTTTTGTGAAATTCTCTTTTTATTTTCCTTATATCGTTGTACGCCTGTGACATCATACACTGTAGTAGTCTTTTCATCCAGCAGTGTTTGGGCAGATACTTCAAAAATTCATAACTTTTGAATAGATTGTCCGATTTTCCTCAAACTATCACTAATGTGTTCTACTAATATTGCTGCATTCTCTCAATCCTTATGTATATGAAGGTGGACTTGTCCTTTAATTGTAAACTTTTGTAAGTGAATTTTCAAATAGAAGAAAAATCTATAATACTCAGCAAGATGGTATGAATATACGCTAAACATTAAAATGCACGCAACCTCACAATTGCTCACCAAAGTGTCAGAACCGACAAACGTCTAGAAACCTGTTCTATTGGTTTTTACCTTTATCTAAGTTAGTGAACTTGGAAGTGACAGACTGACATTACGAAACAACACCATCACACCGGAGGATGTGAATCAACTATTCCATAACTTGCTTTGTTTCGTTTTGTTTTTACAGAATGCAAGTCGTTAATTATTCGGTCAATCTAGCATTATACATGAACAATGAATGAATGAAATGAATGAATGAAAAAAAAATGAATGAAAATAAATCAATGAAGATAAATAAATGAAGAGCTTATAGAAGATTCGAAAACGATTTTTGGAACATAAAGTGTATTATGCAGCCTTTGTGTCACCATTGGAGAAGAACAAACATTACATTGAGATATCTTCTTTTTTCTAAGTCACAAATCTGCTCCCCCCCCCCAAAAAAAAAAGAAAAAAAAAAGAAAAAAAGCTATCAGACACATAACATGTAGTTTATTTCCCTGTCTTTCCTGGAATTCGTTTGGGTGCAATAACCTCTGGCCTGTCATGATCGAAATAGACTCACCAGGTAAGCTCCATAATCCACGGCGAAATCTGCCAGCATTCTATAACCTTTTCGTGCCAGGCAGGTGAGAAAATTTTGTGCCCTCTCCACCAGCCGTATCTAGCCTGCGTCCCAGTCTGAAGTAGATTTTGTTTTAACTAGAAGACAATCAGAAACATTGATTGTGATCACGTTCACTGTTATTAGGCCCTACAAACTCAGTATATACATTAATACCTTAGATCAGAATTCTGGGCGGAAGTTAAGACTAAAAATCATCAGCAGTTACATTACTTTGTTCGATAAGACCACGGATTTGGCATTCTTTTGAAAGATGCATGCACTTGCCAAAAATACAATAGTGATCGGTTGTTGTTTTATTCGAGTCAGTACCAACGGCTTTAACCTTACAGGTAATTGTTTATCATTCCCTAGCTGCGAATGTGAATCTAAATTGCATGTCATCTAAATAATAGGACTTGGCCGGATGCATTTCTACAATTAACCCTCAACATATCGGCGTTTTCAGAAGACATAATTATTATTGTCTTGATGAAGGCTAAAGTTGACCCGCACATGTGCAGTCCATATTTTGGCTAAAACAAACTTCCTGCCGATGAAGAAAGTGATGAAATTTTTGATCTGTTGTTGACATCAGTGTAAAACCAGCAGATTACTCTGTCTGTAGACAGCTTTTGAGATGAGATGGTGATTCAGAAAACAGAAAGGCTATTCAAAAGAAGATAAAAAAAGAGAGAAAACAAAACAAAATTTTTACAGTCTTTCCTCCATTATACAACTTTGGGTACTCAATTCAAAACTGACTCGATTTATCATCATAAATGACTCCTTCTGGTATCCATAGTGACGTGATATATGTATATGTATATATATATATATATATATATATATATATATATATATATATACATATATATATATATATATATATATATATATATATATACATATATATATATATATATATATATATATATATATATATATATATATATATATATGTCACCATGGATACCAGAAGTACAAGGACGATTACATCATCTTCATCATATTTGAATTTACACGCCACGGAGCTCATTAACTATTATGATGTCATTACTATCAAATCTATGAATAAACTCAGCATCAACGCTCTTATCAAATCACTGCCACATTCAGGAAACCTTACTGACATTTTCCTTTTCCTTCTCCCCTCCTCATCCTCCTAGTCATCTTCTGCACCTACTCTCCTTCATCTTCTCCTTCTCCTTCTCCTCCATCATCACTTTTTCCTGATTCCTCTTTCCTTTTTCTTCTTCTTTCATTACTTGAGTATATCTTCCCCCTCCTCCTCCTCGTCTTTTTCTTCTCTTTCTTCTTCTTCTTTCCTTCTCCTCCTCTTGATCCTCCCCATGTTTTTATTTCTCCTCGGCCAATACCACTTCCATCTACATCATCATTGCCAGAAACAGTTTAGGGGGCAGTATCAGAAACAACATGCCACGAAGTAACAGCACTGACTGCAGCGGCAATGAAAGACCTGTCATCGTTATTCACATTCTCCTTGTCATCATCATCATCATCAAGCTTAAAGGTACTGTGTGCCATCGGGAGCAGTGATTTAAAAAATGTTCGAGTTATCCTTGGTGCATATGTGTAGGTCAGTTGTATCAAAAAACATCCTACCATAAAAATCCATCCGTACCAAAAAATTCGTAATAAAGTCTAAAATATAATATAAGGAGATATGACTATTTTTCTCAATAAACCACAACTATGCATAAACGGTTTATTCTCGAAACAACTTCATTACAACTATTGTTCACATTTTGTGTGTTTAACAATACTTAACATTGATAATAGTGATTAACATTTTTTTTTTTACATTGGTTGTTTCTTTCCCTATCTCACAGTTTGGAGTTATTTTGAAGCACTAAAGATGGGTTTTTGTTTCATCTGCAAATGGTAAATATTATTATGACCAGATAGCGTAGGGATTTATTGGTGGTCCGATTCATATAGGCCTATACTCTGCCCACTGAGATACATTCGACAACCACAAAATAATGGCACCGCTCAGCGAAAATGTGCATCGAAGTGTGTGCTCACCGGTAACGGTCGACTCTAGTCGAGACTCTTCGGCTGTGTGTGTACTTACACAGACATCAGTGATAAAGCTATACACAATTCGTTACGGAGATTCTCGAATATATCCGAGGCGGGCCAGTTTTCCCACTCCATGGTATCCACACGCTATCAGATTATTAAGTGCAATTAAACACCATGGTCATGATTGTCGGCTTTTTAGATAAAAACGGCAATTAACAGAATAGTAGAAGTTTTAGTAATATCAAACACAAAATAAAAAAGTGATGGCGCTTTAATTTTTTACATTTTTTTTTTTTTGAGATAGACAGTGATAATTATGATAACAACCACTTACACAAATTGGAGGATTTGATCATGTCTTCTCCGCACTTGACTAGTATCCTGAACATAAAGACTTACTAAATTTCCTTTTTCACATGAAGTAAACCATGAAAAACTTGTATCCTTCGCGTTCATCTATGTTGTGTTGCAGTAACCTGGATTTTAAAGGGGCAAAAAGGTTGTAGGTGCTAGAGTTAGAGGCTATTTGAATGGTGTATCGGCTACATCATTGCCTCAGGTAATTGGCAGTTGTGGTATCTAGCGACCAATAGCTCAATCAGATGGCATCTTGTGAAACTTTAAAATCCCACGACATTCTTATTTCAGGCCCAATTAAGTGGCGTATTGTGCCAGTGCGACCAATTTACGATTTTTTTTTCCAACGAGTCAAACTTTAGAAAACCTTAACTCTCTTGCTTTATGATTTTTGTGTATATGCAATTGTCATCTTTAATTAAAAATTAAAATGACAATTTAATTTTGAAAAAATTATTTTCTTTGTTTACATGCAATTGTCACATTGTATACTTTGGCCGGAAATTAAATAAAATGAAATGAAGAAATGAATGAATAATATGTTCGATTTTGAGAAACCGCTACTTCTACTCCACCTATCGAAGCCAAGTTCAACATGTTGTGGAATCGTATTTTAAAAGGATGCAGGGACTGCCACGTTGGTTACGTGATGACTGGGTGACGAAGATTGATCGTCTTGCTCCAGGTCAGTGTGCAACTGGCAATCTCTTTCAACTTGAGACGTCGGCATTACGCTCTAATGGCATCACGAGAACGCTTGAGGGCGCTATTGCATTTGGATTCCTCTGAGCAAGCGGTTGGAAATGCAATAGCACTCAATATTATTTTTGGCGAATGAGGTGATAGATCACCGTATATAACATATCAATGGGAAATCGAAAGTAACTGAACTTAGGAACGGGGAGCATTTGCTCAGTTTTACCACTCATCTTATGCCTGCCGAATTCCACAGAACGAATACTTAAATATGATGCAGATTGCACATTCTGTTGCATTTGCTTGACGTTTCATTCATATTGTGTCTGAAATGGTCAATATTCATCAATTCATTTCTTTACTAAATTTCAATTTTTTTAACGAATACATCATGTACCAATTTTATTCACTGGAGTTATTCAGGTATTCATTAACATTAGTGTCAGTTTACTTTGGTCTGTCTCTCAAGCAATCCTGTTTTTTTTTTTTGTCATTCACATCTCCCCTGCCACCCCCCCCCCCCCCGTTTCACCCCCTCCCCCTTTCCCAGCAGCTTGTCTAGAAGAATTCCCATGTGCGCCTACGCCCCTGTCTTGGGAATAAATTACACCGAAGATTAGTAACTCTTAAATGAAAGGACAAGCAGGCGTTCGGCTGATCTTTGCTGCTGATGGGACACGGGATGGGACAGACAGAGACGCGGATGCCACGGGCTGCATGGCAGATTCGTTTCGTCTTGTTTTCGTGGGCCTCTGCATTCCAAACATTTATCAAATGACTTAATGAGCGATCCAATTTAACACTCGTGTTTAGATGTTATCGAATTATATCGAGTCGCTCAGCCCCGGCCAACAGTATTGGTTGGAAGTCCAGGTGCGGGTGCACGCCCGCCCGCGCGTGCTCGGCGTGGGCAGCCTTCACTGTTTATGTGATATGGCGGGATATCATTAGTACTGCTCATAAATCTTTTTTTTCCCTTCTCCTTCCCATCCCCCTTCCTTCCTCTCTTTTATTCTTCTTCTTTTTCCTCTTCCCCCTTCCCTTTTCTTTTTTATCATCATCATCATCATCATCATCACCATCATCATCATCATCTTATTCTTCTTCTTAATTCTTCTTCTTTTTCCTCTTTTACATACTAAATTTACTTCCACTTCTACTTTGATTTTTATTTCATTTTCTATATTCCTTCATCATCATCATCCTCTTCCTCCTCTTCGTTCTCATCTCCTTGAGATTATAATAACAAAAAACCCTTAAAAGCAAAGGCCATCATTCATCTTGTTGATAGACTGCTCTACTTGGAGCCTCCGTATTAAGCAAAGCACACGTTAGGAGCGAGAGGTGTAAGTGTAAACAACGCATTAAATTATGCATACAAAGACAGTATAATGTTTACGACAAATTGAGAATACAAGATCATATACTCTACAATATCAAAACGGTCAGGATATCCCCTCTCCGGATAAATCAATCAGAGATTATGATTTGATTGTGATGGGTATTAATGCAAAGTATCGTGGCAGTATGATTTGTATTACCAGGGAGGTGTACCTCCCTGGTATTACACATAGTAAGCTGATACGATAGGTGTAAATAAAAATGTATACAATAATGATAACATGTTCGATGAGTTAGCATTTTAGTAGGGACTAGGATATTATTTCGACGCAATCGCCAGTATAAAGGTTAACATTCATCACAAAGGCTGCCGGAGACTCACAAAATAAAAGTTTTTAGTCTTATTAAATTTGCGGTTCTGACTGCGTTGTTTTGACACATTATGTAGAGCACGAGATATGACATCGTCATAGGCTGGGAGCAGGCCGTACATCAATATCACCTTCGTGATCACATTATTATGATAACGACGATGATGAAAGCTGTGATTGGGATATTGATGATGATGATGATGATGATGATGATGATGATGATGATGATGATGATGATGATGATGATGTCGGGTGATGATGAGGATGATGATGAATGTAGGCCTAATACTGTGTTAATGATGTGTAAATAGATGACGATCAGAAAAATGACTCTAGATTTTGACAGATTCATTGATTTAGCATAATTAAAGCATGAACGTTTTTTAAACATAACTTACACAGTGAGATTATGCCAGACTGTGATTCAGCTGTTGTCAGTGCTTGATATCGTGAGATAGACCTTAATGATAGATATTTGTATTGCATGTGTAGGTACCCTTAATATGTATTCACCCACCGTGCAGTCCGCAGTGATAGTTATTAACAATTCATATGTGTATCTGTCTCTTTCTAGGCCTATATCTCGCACTTTCTTATGTTCCCCCTACGTCATACCACCACAGCGTGTGTAATGACGCAATACAGGAGACTTAATTGCATTAGTGTGGACAGAACAAAATAATCTAATAATGTATACTAATTAGGGACAAGTTTGCGGTTCACTTCTGTTCCTTTTCTCCCTGTGTGACGTACGAGCCACAAGGTCCACACAACATGAGTCCAACCCAACCCCAGCACAGAAAGACGCGCGGCGGCGCGGCGCACACACATGGTGATGTGTGTATTCTGATTTCTCTACATGCTGCCGTATCTCTCATTGTTAAACCTAATGAGGCCTGAAGACTTGAATGTGTGGGTGATTGTCGGTTGCTAGAACAGCTACCGCCAACGAGTTGTGAGCTCTTTTATTAATGCTTCCCCCCCCCCCCTTTTAGTGTGTGTATGTGTGTCGTTGATGCTTGAGTTTATTTTGACGACGCCGCAATTTTATTGATTTGATTCTTACAATCGAAAAGAGGGACACGAACGGGAGTCATTATCGACGAATTATACACTTATATAAAACAGCAAGCAATGGTGATAGCAAAAATAAATTTACACAAAATAATTCATTTTCTATATTTAAGTATATATCTTTAACCGAAGCCCCCGTAAATATGTTTTTTTTTTCTTCATGGAGGGTGAGGGTGAAACAGCGAAACTTGACGGAACATCGCGAGGCATCTCTAGACAAGTTTGAACATGTTTTGTCTTGTCTTTTACTAGTGTTAGAAGTGACGTATAGGTTTTACCTGTTGGGAAATTATTGATATAAACGAGGTACAAATTTGAAACATAAGACATGAATGTTGGTTACATGCAATAAAATGATCATAGAATAGTAAAAGTGTGATATGAAATGTCGATTTTTTTTAAATATAATGCCACTGAAGTGAGGTGTTGCATGATCTGAAATTAGATCTAAATGAATGAATGAATGAATGAATGAATGAATGAATGAATAATGAATGAAAGAATGGATGGATGAATGAATGAATGAATGGATGGAGAAATAAATAAATGAAATGATGAACAGATAAATAAATGAATAAATGAAATAATTAATTAATCAATAAATAATGTGGAATATCAAACCGCACAGTGAAGAAACATGGCAGTATACTCTTGTTTTCATGATTGTTCATGGATTCATTGTTGTTATTTTTAATTTCAATTTCAATTTCAATTTCAATTTTATTTCCATTTCCATTGAATAAACAGGGAAAATTATGTACAATACATTTACAGAACATATTTGTAACAATTTCAAAGAAAACGTTCAAGTGGTCACGAGTAACAACAGAAATTCCTTTCTAAGGTATATACATATATACAAGTCATAATACAAAGATTAGAATGGAAATGGAGGGTCCCACTAAAAAGCAAAGCTTGTAGGGTATGGGACCCTCGGAAAATACGTACACAAAATCAAAGAAACCAATGTCAACTGACATAAAATTAACTTAGGAAGGAAAAAAGAAAGAAAAAAAAGGAAAAAGAAGAAAAAAGGGGAAATGAGACTATGGTACAACACACGCAATCGTGGACACAAGCATACAGTACTTCATGATGTAAATGCAATGATAAAACGATAAAACGCTCCCTGGTTTGATATTGCGATTGATTTGGTGCATGTACCGGTATGAATGCACAGGAACGGATATGAAAAAGAGAAAGAGAATAGACTCACTGTTGTCTGTACGATGGAACAATAAAAGAAATATCTGAGGAAAACTTATGTTAGACAAATTATTTTCTTTAAAAGATGATTTCTGTGTGATATCTTAATACTTGTCAAAAAGATGACTTGATTGAGACAATAAAACCGCACCTGATTTGGGCCCTGTTGCATAAAACCCTTACCGCTGGACTTACCGCTCCTTTCTAGCGGTAAGTCTTCAAATTAGCGGTAAATTTTATAATCCTTGATGCTGATTTGCTGTGACGCCTAATTTTGATGGTAGTTACCATTGAAATTCAATGGTAAGTTTTATGCAACGGGCCCATGGTTGCATATCATAAGATTTCAATAAAAAGAATTTTAATTTGTTCTTAAAAGAATTCAAAGTTTGTGCTGTTACTATGTTGGTGGGAAGTGAGTTCCAATTTTGGCCCCTCGTAGATGAAGGTTTGCTGAGTCAGCAAAGTCCTAAAAAATGACAAATGAAATGCACTGGATTGCCTTGTAGGATGAATATGAATGGATTGACTTTTTGAAAACATTGATTCAAATATATATATAATTCACTACGTTGCTTCCAGCTTTCCGAGTATCAGAGTTAACGATTAGTGTTTCCATATTATGTTGTTTTCAGATACAGCTATTTTATACCTTCAGGAATTAGTTGATAAACGCATGGGCCTTTTTAGAGTAAAGATGATGAAGAAGGAATGGTAAAACGCCCGTAGGGTTTGCCCCCCCCCCCCCGAAATTTCAGTCCATGTTCATTTACATTGCCTATAGCCGTAAGACAGGTTGAACCAACTTACTTCCAGGTAATGTCCTTCAGACACCGAAATGAATTTTAGTAATAAAATATTTATCTCAAATCAACGACACTGTTATGATATTAGTGAGGAGAACCTAACTAAAAGACTCATGCTGCTTTTTCAATGACAATTTGTATACGCATCGTCCGAGGCCCGAGCGATAGTATCGTCGACTTCGATCGATCACAGCTGCAGAAAGGAATCCCGGCAGTATCATCCTTGCCGTTTAATTATGATTTATCGGTTCGGGTGCCGTCCACTGTGCACGCGGCGTGGACCGCATACCACGGCGATGAGTAGTGACGTGCCGATCACGACGAAGGTACTACCGTTATCTCTCGAGATCCGAACGGTCATCATTTCGTCAACTGGTTGGCAACAAGACCCGCGACTACTAATTCAACACGGCGCGCTCTCAGAGACGAAGGCTATCATTATCATCACCCTAGTCGATATATTAATCATGACAACGAACAGAGGCAACCATGAATCCTATTGAAAGAACATTCTGATTGCATTGGTGTGATGAAAATAATTTTTCTGTCACACTGGATGCTGCTATAGTATTCTGTAACCACAATACGTTCGACTTGAATTGTATGCTTTTTGTGGCATTTCACTTATTCCGGTTATCTATCCACTTGTATGTAACATTGTTACGATACGAGAATGATAAGGGTGTTAAGTTGCCACTAAACCCATAAGTGTTCGAGACAACTTAACGCCCTTCTCATTCACCAGACAGACAGACGATCAACAGACGATATGTGACCAATAATAATGCGATATGAAAATAGGATCCAGTCGCCTTAACAAAATTCATTGATAATGTCAATTAATGTAGGTCACTAGCCTGGTAAGTGAGCTGATGATTATGATGAAATAATACAGTTATGTAGGCCTACATTTGTTGCCATTTCATATAATGTATGCACTCGGAGATATCAGACCAGTCCTGATACCTATTACTTCGCATTGGATTGAGAAAAGATATAGTAGATATTGGTAGGGTTTAGAACTCCCCTTCTAACATGCTGACGGTCAAAAAAAGATGAATTTTGAATCTCGACATACTTTTCGTTCTTTTACGGTCTATCTTTCATCCAAAGGATCGTTGATCCGAAAGTGAAAAAAGGTTCGTTATTCCGAAGGTAAGTTAATCCAAAAATGAAAACCAAAATAAGATTCGTCATTTCGAAATGTTCGTATGATTCCGAAGGTTTATTAGTGCGCATTTTTTTTTTCCATTTTTAGATTAACGAACCTTCGGAAGAACGAACCCTTTTTCATTTTCGGACTACAACCACAGGATAACGAAGCTTAGGAATAACGAACTTTCGGAATGATGTCACAATAATGTTTGGATCAATGAACCCTTTCCCATTTTCGGATTAACTAACATCTAGGTATGCGAAATCTGTGTGTTTCTGAATTATGAACCTTCGGAACACCTAGTCTCAACAGAGGGAGTGACAAGCCTGCGTTTCTGAAACCAGAGAATACTGCAATCAAATAATATTTGTTGTATGAAAGGAACATTTTTGCCGTAGTTCGCATGATCATGATGAATCCGTATCTTTCACATAGTTTGAATTATCTTTTCACTGATTTTTATATTGGTATTACCCCTGCTTTCTGAAAGAGGCAAGTCATTGCGCTTTTCATTACGCTAGTAAAGTGAAATAAGTATGTTAAATTTTTCCTGGTAAATTTTGTAGGCAATAATTAGTATCTTGGTAGGCAACCACAAACACACACACAACACACCCAAGTGGAAGTCATTGAGCCATGGCCACATTGTCATAACTTTCTTCTTTTCTTTTTTTTAGTGGACCTCTCAGTTCTCTTTTCCCCTCTAAACACAACTTCTAGTGTATATTATGCTTATGATATAATTTCTAATTACTCTTTGTTATGTTTTGTTGGAAGAAAAATGAGAATGAAAACAAATGAAATGAATAAATTGTTGTAATGTAGTATTGGGGATTTGACAATCCGTCGCAAAACTCCACAGTGGTGATGGGAAACAATTTCAAGCTAATCACTTCTATGGAATATCATCCAAATATTTTTTGTACATTGCCTATCGATTAATTGCCGAAGTGTTAGTTGAAGGGGAAAATCCCCAAACAAACCGCTGCATGTTGTCCGTTGAAAGAGCTTGTACAACGAGTGTGGTGTAGAGGAGAAAAATCTGTTGATGTGTGTCTTGGTTCAAGAATTTAAATGTCGCCATCTTTTGTCGGTACACGGTTTTTGGGGACACACTGAAAAATCTTGCTATCCTACATTAACCGGGGGGCCAAAAGCTAAAAACAGAGGTCGAGTTGCACTCTCTCTACAAACTAAGTAGACCATGCTTATTTTCAAGTTTTTATTGTAACAAACAACATTCCACTGGTCTACCTCAAAAAATTTGTTGCGAAAGCCTCCAAATCCAAGATGGCGTCCAAGATGGCCGCCATATTTACTGAATTTGTTATTTAAATGATAGAATTCGATAGAAACATCAGATTTCAACAAATGTGATGTCATATGAAAGAGAATAAAATTTTCTACAAGTTGATACCATTTTTGTGGGTTATTGTGATAATTGGATTGAGATTTTAAGGAAAAAACACTCATTTTTTGATATTTTTCTGAAAAAAGGAAAATCATGAAAATGCTTGATTCAGCATAAATCAGAGAAAGACTGAAGGATTATCTTGAAACGTTTCAAGAATTTATTTTGACATATAATTAATATTTGGAGAAAATTAGGGGTCAGTACCATTTTTGGTTCAGGAGTTATAATGTCTCAAACTTGAAAACTCACTATGTAAAAATGGCCACTTTAGTTGTGACCAAGACCTTGTTGGTCGTGAAAAAGTCTGCGCGCACCAAGACTACTACACGCACCACTGGCACTGGTGCTTGTGGCAGTGCCAGTAGTGCGTGTAGTAGTCTTGACAAATGCAGACTTTTTCTTTGACAAACAAGGGTTTGTGCCTGCAAACTAACTTTTCATACCAAGTGGTAGCTCAGGTGATACTGATCGCTATTATTTCAAAGTAGATTGTTCTGAAGCAGATGAGATGAAGCAAAAAAAAAAAAAATTCAAATAGAGGTAGTAGCTTGAAACTTGGCACCAATCTTGTTATAGATAGTTTAAGATCAACCGCTCCAAAAAAAAAAATAATAATAAAATCAAGATGACAGCCATCAAAGTTGACATAGTGTATTGCGCCAAATTAAATGTATTATTTCGTTTTTGATACAAATTTGTCTGTTGTGCTATCTTAAACCGTTTTAAGTTTTTATGGACAAATTTTTAAAACCAGTGATATTTTACTCTCCGAAAAAGAAAAAACAAATCGAGTGGAAGTTTTTACTTTTGATGTGAGGAGTGAAAAACAGAAAACGGTGAATTTAGAGTGAAATTGGAGTGACTTTTGAGTGAAAATTTTCATTTTCACTCATTTTAGAGTGACCTTAGGCAGAGCTCCACACTAACTTTTATTTTTGGTGGCCCAAAGGCAAATATCCGACCTTTTTTGGTGGCCCGATCAGGCCACCAAATTCTTCATTTCTGACATTTTGGTGGCCCGACGTGCGTTTTTTGTGGCCCCGGGCCACCGGACCACCGTTAGTGTCGAGCCCTGCCTTAGGGATCACTCGTCACTCTTCGAGTGATCCCCGCGGTCACTCTAAAATGAATGAAAATGAACATTTTCACTCTCGAGTGATCCTGATATCTAATACAGGAAAGCATCTACCAATGGCATAAGTTCAGATCAATTGTGACACTACAACCCACATGAAATCAGCCTAAAAACAATGTAAGAAAAATCTGATAACGGAATATACAGTTTCAGCATGCTTATTTGTAAATGTGAATATACAGCACGAATAATCAATTTGGACAATTTTATTCGAACAATATACTGAAAAGTAATTTCGCACAACACATTTAAGAGCAAAGTTGAGAAATTGCCGCCATGTTGGATTTTTTTTTTTTTTGGGGGGGGGGGTCGGATCAGAAGGGCTTTCAAGGACATCTACGGATCAGACATTATTACACATATACCATCATCATTCACGTTTCTACAGCAGCAGAGTAACATGCAAGTAAAAAAGCATATCTTTGATACAGAAGCATTTCTTTTTTTATTAAAGATTGGGCCTTACCCAAACACTGGAATGAGCTCCACCACCCCCCCCCCCAAAAAAAAGACCCTTAATATGGTTTACACTAGTACAATATCGTTCGGATGTATAGAAACATGTAATAGACAGCAATATAAGAAGATTAAAAAAACATATCAAATTATAAGTTATAAGTTGAGATAACTGTGGCTCAACTAAAATTAATCCAATTCTTACCCTCCAAAAACGTGCTGTACGTTTGATTACCAATTCCCGTTATTTATCCCCATCCAATCCCCTATTTCGTCAACTAAAAACATTGAAAATTGAGGATCTTCACACCTTTCAAACTGCTGTTTTTATGTATAAATATACATTTAATTGTCTTCCAAAAATTTTTGATGGCTT
The DNA here is from genome assembly GCF_040938485.1 of Diadema antillarum. Lineage (NCBI taxonomy): Eukaryota > Metazoa > Echinodermata > Echinoidea > Diadematoida > Diadematidae > Diadema > Diadema antillarum. Next base: position 511,121 of record NW_027272037.1, on the reverse strand, counting down.
CTTCACTCCAAATTCCACCGTTCATTCATATCCAACACGTCAGTCGTCCGATTACCATCTCGAAAACCCCAGAATCATTTTAGCTCAAAAATCATTAAAACATAATGGACCAGATATTTGGAATTCTTTACCCCCTAATTTAAAACAATGTACGTCGTTGAACATTTTCAAACGAGAACTAAAAAACACCCTTATAATCCAGTATACTTCTGACACATAAATATTCATACCACCTGGTCAACAAACACCCTAAACAATGAGTTCACGGCCATAACTGAAGTAACATTCACCTCATCACACTGATACACAAAATAACACTCAACGTACAAACCAAGATTCATCCCAACACAATGCACACCGCACTGCACCGCACGTCCTTCGCACAATTACTTCCCACTCAGTGAGTGGCAAGATTTTCTTTATGTATCTCTTTATTGTACCCTTTGCACAATTACTCCCACTCAGTGAGTGGCAAGATTTTCTTTATGTATCTCTTTACCTGGGGCCATCTTCCCCGTCAAGCTTAGCTTATGATGATGGTCCCCTGCATTTCATTTTTATCATTTCCTATTGCTTCCTTTCATATTATATGATATTCGTTCTTGAAAAAAAAAGAAAATGTATGTATAAGATCCAAACGTTACGAATATTAGCTGTGTAAATGACTATGTAAGTATTTTGTTGATTTGTTGATTTGTATTGATTTTGAAATGCAGAAATAAAAACTGAACTGAACTGAACTGAACATAACTTTGACGCAACACACTAAAGGTATTGTTTACCATTCGGAGAGATATCACATTCGATTTATATGTGCAGGTTAGTTGTATTACAAAACATTCTACCATGTAAAAAAATTATAATAAAGCCTAAGACATACGGAGATATCACCATTTCTGTTCAAGAAACCATAACCATGATAACTGTTGACATAAAAAAACATTCTTATCAGATCTATTTAGTATATCTAACAATATTTAGCATGAATTATACTGATTTAAGTTTGTACATTAATCCCTAACTCACAGTTTAGAACTAGTTTGAGGAATTAAGTAAAGCTGGGTTTTTGTTTTACGTGCACTTATGGTAAATAATGCCTTGAACGACAACCTCGATTAATTACCGCCATCTTGAATTTTGTGTGGATACTATTTTTATCGCTAAATATTACACATTGGCAAAATTTGTGCCAAATTTTAAGCTCCTATCTCTTTTTGGAAAATACTTTCTGTTCAATCTTATCTGCCTCAGAACAATCTACTATGATGAAATGCTACAGTAATAGCGATCAGCGTCACCTACCACTTGGCATGAAAAGTTAGTTTGCAGGTACTTGCAAGTCACTAGACCATTGCAGTATTACATGTGACCATGTAAACACATTGTAAGCAAAATTTATAATGCATAAATAACTTGTCAACAGTGTATGATATTGCCTGTAATTCCAGAAATATGAATTATGTCTCAATCTCAGTAAATCTCAATCTCAATCGCAGGTTTCAAAATAATTCTTCAGTTCTTCTTTGATAAATACTAAATCATGCATTTTTACATGTCTTCCTTTTTTCAAAACAATATAAAAATATGGACCCCCCCCCAAAAAAAAAAGAGAAGCAAACAATCCCCCCCCCCCAATTTATCACGATACACAGCTAAAGTGGTATCAACTTTTAGAAAGTTTTACTCTCCTTCATATGACATCAAATTTGTTGCAATCCAATGTCTCTATCAAATTTTATGTTTGAAATGTTAATTTCAATAAAATGGCGGCCCTGTTGGACCGCATCTGTACTTTGCAACAAATCTACTGAGGTGTACTTACGGAACATTGCTTAGTATGCTTAATATTATGTATGGCCTTGTTTATAGAGAGAGTGGAGCTCGAAAAGTAAGCACGATCTTGGACTTGACCCTCTGTGACGTCTTTGGGAACAGATGCGTGTAAATAACATATTATGTAAAATGGGATTTCAAGTTTGAGACATTATAACTCCTGAACCAAATACAATACTGACCTCCAATTTTCTCCAAATATTGATTATATGGGAAAGATGTTAATTTGTGCATGGTTTTCATAAACATTTTTAGTTTTATTTTTTCAAACTTTTTAGAGAAGTATTCATGGTGCATTCTGAAAAATGTCTCCATAAAAACCTAAGATGGTTTGAAATGGCATTAAAATGTTGAGAATATATAAAAACCATATGAATAGACAGCAAAACAGACAAAATTGTATCAAAATCGAAATGATACATTTACTTTGGCGCAATACACTATGTCAGCTTTGATGGCCTGCAGTCTTGAATTTTTTGAGTGATTGATCCAAATTTTGTTTTAAACTTTCTATAGCAAGGTTGTTTCAAGCTTCTACCTCTATTTGAAAGATATTTTTTTGCTTCATTTCATCTGCTTCAGAACAAACTACTTTGAAATAATAGCAATCAGCATCACCTGATCTACCACTTGGTATGAAAAGTTAGTTTGCAGGCACAAACCCTTGTTTGTCAAAGAAAAAGTCTGCGTTTGCCAAGACTACTACACGCACCACTGGCACTGCTACAAGCGCCAGTGCCAGTGGTACGTGTAGTAGTCTTGGCGCGCGCAGGCTTTTTTTACGACCAACAAGGTCTTGTCACAACTAAAGTGGCCATTTTTACATAGTGAGTTTTCAAGTTTGAGACATTATAACTCCTGAACCGAAAACGGTACTGACCCCAAATTTTCTTCAAATATTAATTATATGTCAAAATAAATTCTTGAAACGTTTCAAGATAATCCTTCAGTCTTTCTCTGATTTATGCTGAATCAAGCATTTTCATGATTTTCCTTTTTTCAGAAAAATATCAAAAAATGAGTGTTTTTTCTTTAAAATCTCAATCCATTTATCACAATAACCCACAAAAATGGTATCAACTTGTAGAAAATTTTATTCTATTTCACATGACATCAAATTTGTTGAAATCTGATTTTTCAATCAAATTCTATCTCTCAAATAACAAATTCAGTAAATATGGCGGCCATCTTGGACGCCATCTTGGATTTGGAGGCTTTCGCAACAAATTTTTTGAGGTAGACCAGTGGAATGTTGTTTGTTACAATAAAAACTTGAAAATAAGCATGGTTTACTTAGTTTGTAGAGAGAGTGCAACTCACTCGTTAAGTAAGCGACTTTTTGGGGTTTGGCCCTCCGGTTACATGTGTGCACACACACGTATACACATCACTAGCAAGCCACAGCTGTGAATGTGTACTGTAGTAGCATACAACACAAGTGTAATCGGCTCCGTCGCTGGCTTGGTCGGTATGGTGGAAAGATGGCTTCGTACATAGGAAACATTGCCTTCCCGTGCTTGACACCAACGAAAGCAGTTTTTAGCTGCTTAATGCTTGCTGTGGCCTACGTCGGGAGCTTGTATGTATGGAAGAGAGAACTTCCAAGGTATAGTATACGGCAAATGTCTCGTAAAATGTGGTAAAAGAGGAATCTTGTGGAAAGAGTCGGGGAAATAGTACACATCTGTGACTCAAAAGTGAACGGAAGCTTGGCCTCGCGTACACCCAAGCGGCAGGCACGTTTACCCCGCCGCCGCGCCGAGACCTCGCGGTGAGCACTGGGTCGTGTGAACGGCATTCTGCATCACAGGATCAGCATGATCAGGAGCCACATTTGTAAATGTTAGCAGACCATTCATACGAGAAATCATAGCACTTTTTAGTGAAATGCTCTAGCTCCTAGTTGTGGAGTAGAGTAGCCGATTCTATTGAACCCGATTTCCTGCCGTAACGTGCAGTAAGAAACGATTGATGCAGCTGTGTCTGTATTTTATACCATACCACCTAGCCCGACCAGACGCTGTTAATACAATTGTACGTTGTGCTACTTACAGCGACTGGGCTGTGTACGTTACATACCACCTTCTTGCTAGTGCTGTTGCAAAGAAGAGCATTCATCATATCACGTGTGTGTAAACCAGATTTAACCGTGCAAGTGTTAAGTGTGGATGTATTTGTTTATGTAAGAAATCATTGAATTGGAATTAATGATTTAAATTGAGACATCATATGCCTACACCTGCACCTTCAATTTGCCTCTGCAATTTGAATGATGGTTTAGCCTTAGGACCTAACCGATAAGTCGATAACCCAAGTAATCTAACGTTAGATCTAGATTGATAAGTAGATTCTTGTTATTTAGTCTAGTACTAGTAGATCCCCTAGGGCCTAATAGAATAATGTGCCCGTCAAGATCTAACAATTTTTATGAAATTTTGTTTTTGTGATAGTGTACAATTTGTAGGCATAAAGTGATTAAGAGAGAGCTCCTTTTGGGACATCCACCCCACTTCTGTTTGCACCAGATGTATTAGAAATTGTTTTTCATACAAACATAATTCATGCATGCATAGTGCCCCCGCCAGACCCTGCTGTATGCATTGATTTACTCGTAATCAATCCTTTATGATTATTCTGTTGTGTCTTTACTATTACCAAATCTTGTCGATGTTGTCTGTACATAGACCAGTACAAGTGTACACTTATGTATGTGTGTGGATGGGTTCACTACCCTTGCCATTGAATACTGTCTGTACTGTAAAAGTGGATATTTTCAAAATGTGAGTAATTTTTCGTGCTAGGCTGGGCAAGATGAATTTTGTATATTTTTAATTCCATGGAATTAGGACATTAATTACTGGAACATATGGCATGCAAGAGTATTTGTGTGCTTTTATTTTTAGTTTCTGGTGTCGCGAAATGCGCGAAAAAAAAAATCCATTATTACAGCAATCATGATGAGAAGAGTTCTAAATTATCAACTGCCATTGGTTAAGCTTGCTGATACTTAGTCAAACCTCAAGGTCCATAATGAGTTTTGTACTCTCATACTTTCAACAGAAATGTTCATGTGCATTTTAATATCGTAAATTTCATGAAAACCAAGATTCGCAAATTTCACAAGAACCAAGATTTGCTAAAGTAAAATGCACATGAAAGTTCTTGTCTACACTATACAGTGTATAGGACAGTTTATGCATTGAATGCCAGCAGCAATTAGTGAAAATTTCATGCTGTGAAATATCTTGCTTTATGTAGGTATAACTATTAAATGCAATGAATCGTCAGATCTTTCAATCTAAACTTTCAGCTGACATGCACTCTTTAATGACCAACTGAACGTACTTCAGTTTGTTACCTAGCACGCAATTCGGGTATACAATGAATTTCCTTGGATCAGGAAGTGATTCTCAATAGATTCTTAGCAGGTTCCAGCAGCCGTGCGTTGCACACGATCACTTTACTTTCACCTGGCTCACTTCCTTGTATAGGGTCCAGAGAGCAGACGTCTCTAAGGGAAGTGAGCATGCCAAGGGAGGGAGTGGTCTTCACACGTGTGCACAATTATTACATTTTGTTTTAAAGGTCCTGTTTACCTTTGGGAGGAGTGACTTTAAAAAAAAAAATCAAGATATCACATTTGATTCATATGTGTAGATCTGTTGTATCACAAAACATCCTATCATATAAAATGTTTGCAATAAAGCCTAAAATATAGAGAGATATCCGTATTTTTCTCAATAAACCATAACTGTAAACGGTTTAGTCTAGAAACATTTAGATATTATAACTATTGTTCACATTTAGCGTATTTAACAGTACTTAACATCGATTATAAGGATTCCAATATATACAGTAGTTGTTTCTATCCCTACTTGTAACTCACATTATTTTAGAGCTATTTTAAAGCACTAATGCTGGGTTTTTGTGTCATCTGCAAATGGTAAATTATGCCTTTAAACAGCGTCATAATCTGTGAAAACCTTCCCACTGCTGACTGCTGATATTCATTTCTTGAAAATTTTCAGCATGATGCATTGGGACCATCACTTTTAATCCATTTGACCCATTATCTGACGATGATGATACTTCTAATTGCAGGAAATCGCCAAGAAAAGATGTGTCCTACCTGCTTAAATACTACCTATAGGCAGTTGGGCAAATATCCTATACATATATACAAGCATTTCCCTCTAGCCCATCAGTAAAGTTTAATACATATTGTAGCCTCAGGCAAGTTGGTGTGTTTTTGTATCACTGTGACTTGCTGTAATTTTCATTATGATTTCATTTTTCTTACAAGGTCCATGGTTTATTCAGCAATAATAGCATAGATAATAGCTTGTAAACACTGGAGAAGAAAAACTGTATCACTGTAGCCCTGGAATTATACTCGTACTCAATACCTGGAGGGAGAGGGAGAATGAGAGAACCAGCTATGTCAATTCATGTCATATAGCCTGCCATATGAGATGGGCTACGGTAGCTGTAAGGCCACTTGAGCCGTGCTGTGACCATGGGTAGCCTCTATTAACCCTTTACGTGCTTTGCGTGCCAATTGACACAGAAAACCGCATAGCATTGTACACACTGTCCAAAGTTCCCATGCACACTATTAAAGGGTTAAGAAATTGTACAAAATAACAGAATGTGAACACAATCCTATCACCAGTTGTGAATGCTACCCATCAACTTTTTTTTTTTTTCATCATTCATGATAGGATTATCCCTATGAGTTTTTTTCTTTTCTTTTCTTTTCTGGAAGCCTGGTTGTTACTTGAATATTTATATTGTTTGGAAATTCAAAAATTAAGTATCACCACAGTCACTGTCACTAGATCTGCACTGGACACCTCAACCCCAGCATAGCTCTCCTGGGCTGCTGCAAGGGATTAATTCAGTCAACGTTCAAGGTTAAGTGCATGTACTGTATTAACCCGTTGAGGACGAGTCCAGAGAATGCTCGGGCAGGTGTCTATGGGAAATGCATGTTGTAGCAAAATCAGTCCGTCCTCAATGGGTTAAGAAATGGAATTAGACCATTAAATTCTGTAATTCATTCAAATTGAATGGACATTTCCTTGGCAGGAGATTTTTCACAACCCATTTGAAGCTTCTCTAAAGTTTCATCCAGTATCTCAGGGTGGTCCATGAGGGGTTTTAGCATGTTGCTGCAACATGCTAAAATTCTTGTGCAACATCCTAAAAAGCCAGCAACATGCTATGCAACATCCTCAAGAATTTGCAACAAGCTCAAAGGAAAGTATTCAAAAATGTGCAAAACATGTGCATAAATTAGAAACGTCAAACTACCAGATTCTTTAGATATTTGTGTGCAAAACATGAGAGAGAACATTGAATGTAAGCAGCACAAAGAGAGATAAGCAGCAAAATATTGAGTACTACGTAGTCATTGTGTGCGCTCCGCGCATATTCAATTTCTGCAATATTCTCAGATTCTGAGCTTGCAACATGCTAAAATTTCAAGTTGTGGACCACCCTGAGTATCTGCTTCGATGTTAAAGCAAGATTGGTCTTGCGTGCCATCTGTAGTCGTACCCCAGAGAACATTCATTCTTGTTTATACCAGGTTCATTTCCTTTACTTTTACACAATACGATACAACTTTGTATCAGGAGAGAAACATGGAACGGATATGTACAATGTATGTGCCCTGTCATTTCAAACGCAAATTGCTAGTGTGCCAAAGTTTAAAGGGATGGTATACAGTTTCAGTTAAGATAGGTTTCCACTGCTTTTTTATGACAATTTTCTTCTAAGAGATTATGAGAAACTTCTTATGAAATATGAAGGAGCATATAATTCTAAGAGAAAATGAAAGTTTATTTGATGAAAATCAGTCTTGAAATGGCCGAGATATCCTTGAACGATCCTAATAACAGGTGGGACCCACCTTTTATTAAGATCGCTTTGTTTTACTTTCTTTTGGGATATCTAAGCCATTTCAAAACTAATTTTTATCGAATAAACTTTGAATTCCTCTAAGAATTGTATGCTCTTTTTAAAGTAGTTTCTAAGTAGCTGGCAAAAAGTTAAAAGCTGAATCCTCACCTCAACCAATACTACTTGTACACCACTGTAAAACATGACATATTCGCGGCCTGAAATCTTTGTGAATCGGAGCCGACGGCCTTTTTTGTGGCATGAAATTTTCATGAATTGCCACTGGCGTTCAATGCATATAGTGTAGACAAGAATTTTGCGTGCATTTTAATTTCGCAAATCTTGGCGCTCGTGAAATTCGCGAAATTAAATTGCATGCGAACATTCCTCGTTTTACAGTATCCCTTTAACAATATTTGAAGGTTGTTGACTTGGGGGATGCAGATTGCCATGTGTATGTTTTAGATGGAGCTCTCCTGGGTTCTGCTATATACTGACATTTTGATGGATTACAGGATGAAACCATTTGAGAACGAAAACTAGAATCTTAGTGTAGCTGGGGTTTTTTATCTGTTGATGTGTCCACATTGACAGTTGTGGTGTGTAAGCACAATCCGTTAATGCCAACAGTATGTGATACAGTGTCGATGTGACTGCGGTCTCTTTTTCTTTTCATTTAGGGGGATATTAAGTACTGTGCACAGTAATGCTCAGAAATAATTCATTGCCCTCCTGTTAAACATGGTGCTTCTAAACCCAAGACTTACAATACTATGATTGCATCCATTAGCTTCCTTTGCATGGTTAAAAGTTGATTTATCTGGGGCTCTTTCCATTTTTTGTGCACTATACTACCCCTTTGGGCTTCTTGTTTGCATCGTATTGCTGCCTTTGCCATTTGAAGTGGACCCCTAGCCTTCATCAACAATTAAACATACTTGTCCAACTATGACATTTTCAAAGGTGAGGTACTATTCGTTTGTAAATTTGGTCCCTGTGTAAATAACCTTTTACCAAACTATGTTAATACTGGAAATTGTGATGCAGTATTACAAAACTATATTCTGCAATGTTTCTGATAAAGGATATTACCACATCTCCTCCTCCCGCCACCACACACAATAAATTGGAAGGCTAGAGCTTTAAATATAAAGTTAAAGATAAGTAAAATACAAATTTAACATATAAATATTTCTCATAACATCGCATCCAAGGAAGATCTCTGTTGAAAATGCTGTCTGCAGTATACGCTGGTCCAACACTCGTATAGCTCTCAAATATGATACAATGATTTCATTTTCAAGTGACTGTGAATCTGGTGGGGCTGGAACTTTTAGAGATAAAGGGTAAGTCATTATTTTTACTACTATTTTGCCCCTTCCCTGAAAATTTGCTTTTGTGTGAAAAGGACAGGGTGATTTTGCTATAACACGCATTTCCCATAGACACAGGTCTGCCCGAGTATACTCTGGACTAGTCTTCAGTGGGTTAATATGAAACTCTCAGTCTCTTCTTCTTCTTCTTCTTTTTTTAATTTTTGTGTGTGCAGTACCATAGCTGCAGAGTGTGTTTATAGGCCTATCACTTGAGTAATCAAGACACTTGATCATGGAGATCATCTGTCTTATCAAAGCCATTTATCTGGCTTGAGTAGGATTACAACTTCCTTGTTAAAAACCTTAGTGACCAAACAAGGGGATGTCTAATCTTGACAGTGAGACTACATGTACTTCTCGTTTCCCCGGAGGTGACTGCTGAGAAGGGTAACTGGGCTAGCTCCCGATCTTGATAGGGATGCAAACACGAATTTGAGCCTGTATCTCTCGCGGCTGATGGTGTGGTTAAGTTCGGTATGCGTGCTGGGTATTCATCCAGGATTGCCTTCCAACGTTCTGTGCGGACGACTACAGGTACTTCACCCTGTTGGTAAATGGGCAATTTGGGACAGTGTGGAAATATTGGGCTAGTTACCTGCCAAATCATGCTCCTGCCTTTGGCAGATATAGAATGTGATTGGAAATTAACAACAACAACAACAACTAAAAAGATGCAAACAATGATGTACTATATAATATTGTGTCATTGAAATCACATATTACACCCTCACAAATCTCCCAAATACAAACAAAAAGATGCAGTTCAAGATATTTATATCGTACCTTTGTACTCGTTAAAATCATGAATTGCTTTTATAATAGCATTTAACTAATGCTAAGTTATGTTCGTCTATTGCTTATTGTGTATGACTAGTTGACGCCCTCAGTATTCTATTCCTAAGCTCACCTCACAATGGGTATGAGACTTTTCAGCTCCCAGCTTGTTAAGTGTCTACTTAGTTTACCTGCTCTTCCCTATGCAAACAGAGATGTGGACATATAATCACTTTTGGCAACATTTTTGTATCATAAAGAAAATGTCTCTCCAAGTGTTTTTAGGGGAAAGGAAAACTAGGTACAATGTAGATATATTTTTGATTTGATTGCTTTTTTAGTAGTACATATTTCAGCGGCATTGGCTCATGAAGATAATACAAAATGATATTCCAAGTCCTTTGTCTTTGGTGGTTAATGTATAAGTTTTTTTACAGAACTTGAATAAGAATCAAGGAGGAAATGTATTCTAAAGATGCCTTTAAAAGAAAAAAAAATGTGGAAATATTTTACCAGTAACATTGCAGTCATATGACCAATACAGATGTTGAAGGATACTGCGTGATGTCTGTTACATGACTTTTATCATTGATACAAATATAAAAGCATTCTTCCTTTCTTTGTCTTGTTTTGATTTTCTTTTATCACTCCTTGCTTTCAGTTCTTATTTGCATTCGTATCAGTGCTTGATCGTTTATAATGATTTTCTCTGAAGAATTTGATTAATCTCTTTTGAACATGCTTTTGCTGATGCCGTGGCTGTAACTGCAGGTTAAACCAGGATATCATTCATCTTCAATATAACAGACCATTTGTTGAAATTCTACTTGAGTCGATAAGACATTGCTACAATTTGAATGATTCTCTCAGTGAGCAGTTTGTTAAGTACTTTAATCTGTGGTGAGCACTAGTCTATCATTCTGGTGAAGTTAATGCATGGCCTGCTTTGGTTCCGATAGTCTATGGCGATATATGGAGCGCCTTTCATTATGATTGCCAGAGCCGAGCTCAATGTCATCCCCACATATCGCCATCAATGTATGATTAATGACATGACGCCCAGCATGTGCTTCATGGCATTACATTATTGTGAATACTGAAATGTCCCCTCCTTCCTTTCTGCGTGCACCCCTCCCCCATTGTTCTTCTGATGAAGAAACAATAGAAACTTACCATGCTTTTTGCTGTGACTAGGGCCTTTCATACTTACCATGAAATGCCATAGTAAATCACACTGCATTTTGAAATGTGAAGTTCACAATTACCTTACAAAATGCCATGATATTTAGGGGGGTAATTCAAACTTTTCAGGAATTGTGCATGCGACATTGGTGCATGAATCCAGTCGCAAAATACCAACCACCGCTCTGTGGTGTATAAACCACATGACCTGACACTTGTCATGTGCTCTTCCATAATTTTGCATACACTCGGTGCTTATACCTCGTTAAGGTGTAGATGTACTTTCTTGCTAGCCTTGCTTGATAGCCTTACACTGTGAGAGATACTGACGATATACTGTGAATTATCAGTACATTCAGAGCATATGCAATATATCTTTTCTTTCCTTCTGCTATTTTCAGCTAGTTTGTCTACATTCTAAGATTCTGGAGAAGAAGTTCATCTATAAAGAACAAAGGCTTATGACAATTTTTGAACAGAGGAGAAATTTGAATTTTCTCCCTCTCTCTCTCTCTCTCTCTGCTTTGAATTTGCAACCTCTTTTAGCACCAGGTGTAGGCTTGGTAATTATGGTGTGCTTGTGTGTTTTTTCACTGCATGCAGTCAGAACTCTACTTCTGGTGGGTTGATATGAATAATGATAACAGTGATTATAAAACGTTCCACTGGCTTGCCCCCAAAAAGCAGGTGCTACACTGCACATTTCCAAATTTGTGCTGTAATTCCTCTGATTATACCAGGTGATGGCAGAGTTATCTCACTCATTTGAGTTCCCGGCCAGACTGTGCTAAACCTGCATGCTAATTTGGGAAACATGTTTTTTTTTTTTTGTGCTGAACGTACATGTGTTGCTAATCAGCGCGGCGGCCGCTTTTGAACACAGTTTGTGGTTTATGGGCCAGACTTTTGGCTGAAGGTTTGCACTATCTACACTCGAGGTATTAATGCAATATTGTGGTGTGCAGTGTTTGGGTGCAAAAAGTTTAGGCAAGTTTCACATTCAGAGTCCAGATCTTACCTCTGTCATGGGATATGGATTGTGGTGATATTATTTGCAAATTGAGATTATGATAGTTAGTGCCTTGATAATTTTCATGTTATTGCTAGGCTGTGAAAGACTGCCCAGTAGATATGTGGACTAATTGTACAACATACCTTATTATTCAAAACTCCTTTTACAGAAAACAACACTTGTGACAAGACCTGCCAGGTACCCTTTTTTCCCTGTTATTATACCAAGGATATCCATGTCAGGAGAAAATTGGGAAGATATTTAATTGATTATAGTTTGATTTTCATAGGTTGAAATATTACATACTGACACTTTCTCTCTAACACATTCTTGATTTTATGACTAGAAGCACAGGGTATATGCCTATACACTTTGTTATTACATTTTTGAGTTTCCCTTTAACTGTATTCATAAAGTGGATACCAGTTTTGCAGTTGCCGTCTTTACCTGTGTGTGTGTGAGTGTGTGCAAGTGTGTGTGTGTGTGTGTGTTTGTCTGATGTAAATTGCATCTAAATTTAGCTCTGTCATTCATACCTGTAAATGTGGGTCACAGTGCATGCATCCAGGGATAGATCAAATGGCACCCTCTATGAGAGGGAATAAAATTTGCTGATTTTCTCTTGAACAGTTGTAAATCTCCCGCACATTTGCACTGGTTTCATTTTAAGTCATTTTAAAGAGCAGCGTCGTGAAAATATCATTGGAATTTTGTTGGTAATACAATGTATTCATTGCTCTCTGCGAGCTTCAATATCTGTCCCTTTTTTTAGCTCACCTGAGCCAAAGGCTCAAGTGAGCTATTGCGATCGCCCTTCGTCCGGCGTCCGGCGTCCGTCGTGCGTCGTGCGTAAACTTTTTACATTTTCATCTTCTTCTTGAAAACCCCAAGACCGATTTTCATCAAACTTGGCAGGTAGCATCCCTAGGGGGTTAGGAACTCAATTTGTTAAAATGGGCACCATGCCCCACCCAGGGGGCCCCCGGGGGGGGGGGGGGGGCCCAAACCCCCAAAAATTAAGGAATCTGTAAAAATCTTCTTCTCTAGAACCAGAAGTGATAGAGCTACAGTGTAAGTTAATACTATGAGTTAGTACATTGATGACTGTAGTTTCAAGTTTGTTCATGGCAAAATCAGGGGTGCCCCCCTTGGGACCCAGGGGGAGGGGGTGGGGAGGGGTTCTAATGGGGCCTAAATTGTACATTTTCATCTTCTTCTTAAGAACCCCATGACCCATTTTCACCAAACTTGGCAGGTAGCATCCCTAGGGGGTTAGGAACTCAATTTGTTAAAATGGGCACCATGCCCCACCCAGGGGCCCCCCAGGGGTCCTCAGGGGGCCCAAACCCCCCCCCCCCAAATTAAGGAATCTGTAAAAAATCTTCTTCTCTAGAACCAGAAGTGATAGAGCTAAGTTAATACTATGAGTTAGTACATTAATGACTGTAGTTTCAAGTTTTTCATGGCAGAATCAGGGGTGCCCCCCTTGGGACCCAGGGGAGGGGGTAAGGAGGGGTCCTAATGGGGCCTAAATTGTACATTTTTATCTTCTTCTTGAGAACCCCATGACCCATTTTCACCAAACTTGGCAGGTAGCATCCCTCAGGGGTTAGGATCTCAATTTGTTAAAATGGGCACCATTCTCCACCCAGGGGGCCCCCAGGGGGGCCCACACCCCAAAAATGAAGGAATCTTTAAAAATCTTCTCTAGAATCAGAAGTTATAGAACTAAGATAATACTATGAGTGAGTACATTGATGACTGTAGTTTCAAGTTTGTTCATAGGAGATCCAGGGGTGCCCCTCTTGGGGGCAGGGGTGGGGGGGGGGGGGGTGGTTGGGAAGGTCCAAATGGGGGCCTGAATTATACATTTTCATCTTATTCCTGAAAACCTCATGATGGATTTTCGTCAAACTTGGCAAGTAGCATCCCTAGGGGGTCAGGATCTCAATTTATCAAAATGAGCACCGTGCCCCACCCAGAGGGCCCCAGGGGGCCCCAATCCCCCCAAATTAAGGAATCTTAAAAAATTTGGGCCCTTATTGTACATTCATCTTCTACTTGAGAATGCCTGGTCAAATTTTGGTAGAGCTGTGAATAATTTAGATTAGTGACTGCGCGAAAGGTGAACTTGCGATACTCGGGTGAGCGCTAGACCCGCGGGTCTCTTGTTTTTTCATCTTGAGCACAGAGATATGAGAGCATCAAAGGAAGAGAATTTATGGTCAACCAGATCAGGACTTCTGTCGTAAGGTGATCATTAGATAGAAAGTGGAAATGTGTGAAGAGGACTCCCTTTTTGAAGTGAGCAGGAGATTTGAGCTCTGTGTAGAGATTCATGCGTCCCATGTTTTATCGCAACAGCCATGCTGATCGTCATTAGCCAAACTACAGTCTACCGTGGTGAATTTGCTATGGAGTGAGGCAAGGCTGTGGTGAATATTGAATCCAGATTTGTACCTTTCTGCTAATCAAGTTTCTCATTGATGTGTGGTTCTTGGTGTCAGGACCCCCCCCCCCCCCAGGTTATCAAACCCTGAGAAGTCAGGTGCAACTTCGCACTCTGCAGATACTCTGGTCGTTTTCACACCTATCAAGAAACATAAAATTGGTAATGCTGAAAGTACAAACACAATAGGAATTTATAGGATTCGAGTGATTGTCCATTCACACGGCTGAGGAAGGCTTGGCGGATTCTGCGGTTTTGAATTTCAGAGCAAGGAGAGGAGGTCTGGCTTCAAAGTTCCCATCAATCACTACTGAGCGGTTAAGTAGCCCGCACTTTAACTGCAGTGTGAGCACTTGAGCGTGTTTTTTCGGTTGAAGTGGTTGAAAGGTCACCACAAGCACTGCCCCCCAAAAATACGATTTGGAGGTTAATCCGTTCACATATCTGTTTTGTTCCATAATTCTGGTGAATTATTGGAAAACACCTCCAGACCATCATTTGAAACAAGATTGGAATTACGATTCAAATCACCCTCTGCAATTCCAGTTTGCATTGACAGGAAAGAATGCTTGATAATTTGAATCATGAATCTATAGTGATGCTTCAATACAATCATGTTTCAAATTAAGCACTCTTGGTATGTGTGAAAGCGAGGTCTGATGACTAGTCTCTGCGACTGATTTACAGGAATTTGTCTGTCCCTCAAAAACAGTTGGTTCAAAGCCAGTGTATGAACAGCCATGATGATTTGGAATAGATTCAAGTGACTGTCTTTGCCCTATGTTTGTACTTTTGGTTTAGTGTGCCAAGGTACATTGTATTTTGAATAGCACATTCTGCATGCTGGTGGAAACTTGACACATTTAAGGGAGGGTATAGTATTGGTTGCTCAAGGTGAGGATTCAGCTTTTAACTTTTGCAAGATATTTAGAAACCACTGTATGACATGTTAGAGAGCATACAATTCTAAAAGGAATTCAAAGATTATTTGAGGAAAAACAGTTTTGATATGGCTAAGATATCCTAAAACAAAGTAACACAATGTGATCTTAATAAAAAGTACATATAATATAGATCCCACCTTTAATTAGGGCTGCTTTGTTTCTGGATATCTCAGCCATTTAAAAACCAATTTTCATCCAGTAAACTTTGAATATCTCTTAGAATTATGTGATCTTTCATATTTCATAAGATTTTTCTCATAATCTCAAAATATTTCATCAAAAAATGTTGGAAACCTGAAGTCCCATTTTAACTGATACTGTACCATCCCTGTAATACATTGTATAGTGTACATTCCTTGCAGTCTTCGTGGTCCGTCAGCCATGTATTTTTGCTCTTCTTAAAGATGCTGTTTGTGGTGATGCATGTGCAGAAACTTGATTGTTGCTGACTGTCTCGGATGTTGATGTTCAACTGCATTCAAAAAACAAACAAACACTCTTAGCCCATAAAAGTTCTGAGAATTATGCTGTTGTTAAAAACACTGTGAAGAAATATCACCAAGCTACTACTGAATGGCTTATTCTGACACAACTTTCTATGGGAAATGCAGAATATGTAGATTTAATCTTTCACAGATTTTCTCTCTTTTTGCGGCGTTTGGTGTGTGTGTTTTTTTAAACCCTAGTTGGTTATAGCTTAATATGTAGCAGATATCACAGAGCTAGTAGTCACATGTAGGACCTTGTAGCTTGGATTTTTCAAACTTGAAGTATTGTTAATCATTGCCTTTTTAAACCTCATGGAGGGATGTAATATGAAGCAAAGCAATGGATTTTATTACATGGAAAGCAGGACAACAGTATCATTGTGAAGTCCCACCTTGAGTAGCTGCATAACCACATCCTTGTATTGTTTAATATTCACTGTGTTATTCTGACCAGGGGAATTGTGAAGTTTGTGCCGTGTTGCAAAGCTCCTTGCTCATGAATGCATTTTGGAAATGTATTTGTTTATTATCATTACATTTCCGTAGATTTTCGAGCACCAATTAGTTTTGCAGATGTTATTGCTTTTTGTTCAGGAAATATAATTGGATTCAAATATGAGCAAATAACCAGACAACAACAAACACGGGTGAAAAAAAAAAATATTTAGATCAAATATTGCAGTTAGAACACATGTCTGCAGTCTTTTTGACCCGTCCATCTCTCTCTGAATCTTGATGTCTGTATTTGTTTGATGGTAACAGTATCTAATTTCTTTGGCAGAAAATACAGTAAGTGTTGTAATACTGTTTATCCAGCAGAAAAAATTGTATGTACAATGCATAAGTGGAATCTAATGGAACAGTCCACTGCAGTGACATCAAAGTACGGTCAGAGGCTTAATCGCCATGGCAACTGTTCTGGGTGAAGTGATGCTATTCAAACGAGCCCATTGAGTGTTTTTGCCACAGCTATTGATAGTTCCATCCACTTGCGTTGTATGCCTTGATGGTATCCAGACATATTTGACGCACAAATAAAGGATCGCGTGAATATTGACCAGACTATAAATTGCCACACGTATGCATTTCTGCGGGTGTATATCTGTATGTATAGCTCACTCTAAGGTGACACGCGCTCTCGCTGACAGCGGCCGTCATGAATTGGCCGTGGGATATTTATCAGCCCTCCCACGGGGGCAGTTTCCATCTCAGACCAGAAAATTGCGAGATTGCATTTAACGAAATGAGTTTTCACCTGGTTGGATGTGGTGGTAGTGGAAGTGGTTGGTAACCTTCTGCCTTCCCCACAGGAATAGGATTGGATAGTTAAGGGGGGGGGGGGGGGTGCGGTGATACATGTAGATCGGTCCTTTGTTGAAGATGGAAACACACACAGACTCATTGCCATGATGGGATGGGGGTCAATTAGCAAGAGTATTGTTGAGCACCGAACAATACCCTCCGTCAATAGGCCACTTTGTATGCGATGCACTAATGGGAAAGATGGGTTGTAGGCATAAAGATAGAGACTGTGGAAGATAATGCAGTTGGTGATCTTTCCGTATTATAAATTGCACCTTTTTTTTTTTGTCATACAGACACACGACTGAAAAGGTTTCAAGGTAGTGTGATGCAGGGCATACTTAATGTATTTGTGATGCATTTAAAATTGTATAGTTTCATTGATTAAAGGACAAAGAAAATTGCTAAAATTGGTTTTTAAAAAAATGGAAACTCACATGCAAAAGAGAAATAGAAAGAAATAGACAGAAAGATTTACTGAACTTGCTTTCATCATACATGTATCGGGGAATCAACAAGAACTTGGCGTAGCACTGTGAAACCAATTTTTTTAAGAGCACTATATGAATGAATATGTTATTGCATTTTTATCAAAACGGAAATCATTCAATGCACATTCCAGAGGGAGTTACCAGTGTACATAATTGTATTTTTCATGGACACTCTAACTGATGGGAATTCTGAAATTTTCCTATTATCAAGTTATTCGTTTCTGTGGAATTATTGATAAATAGCTCATTGGTTTGAACTATATTGAAATATTTTGTATTCATTACAAAGCTGATGATATTTTTTTGTTTTATTTTTTTCCTTCTAAAGATCAAACCCAGTACTGCATCAGAGATCCCAACTTTTACTTTTGGCAGCAGAGGGTGTTTTGTCATGTTTTGGGCCAAAATTACTGCAGGTTTCAAGGAAAAATACTGGTTTTTCCCTTACTGTAGTACTAAATTCACTGCAGGAAAGGTATTTTCCCACTAAACGTATGCCTCGCCATCCCTCAGAATATGGCAATGGTGTTTTCAAGGGTAGCATACTCGCTGTATACATTCTGCCTGAACTTTCCTCTTCTCAGAGGAATATATGTGTGGTACGGGTACATCTAGCATCTAGATCACCTTTTAAAGGGATGGTACAGTTTTGATGCAGATGGGGCTGCAGATTTCCACCTGTTTGTGTTTGTGTGTGTGTGTGTGTGTGTGTGTGTGTGTGTGTGTGTTTGTGAGATAATGAGAAACCTCTTATGAAATATGATAGAATATGTGATTCTTAGAGAAAATTCTTAGAGATATCCAAAAAAGCAATCCTGATAAGATGTGACAGGCCACCAATTTTATAAGGATCTCTTTGTTTTACATTGTTTTCGGATATCTCAGTCATTTCAGAACTGATTTTCATCAAATAAACTTTCAATTCCCCTAGAATTGTATGCTCTTTGATATTTCATAGAGGGGTTTCTAAATATCTCGTAAGGTGTTAAAAGCTGAATCCTCACCTCAACCAATACTATACCATCATGACTTATGATGTCTTAAATTGTAAAGTTTAATAGTAGTCAACAGAGGTAAATGACAGAACATTCTCTAGCTACATAAATGGATGGAAGGGGCTAGATGACTTTTTCTGGGAGTAAGAGAAAAAATAATGGGGGCGAGGGGAGGGAATGGAGGAAGAAAAGAGGAGAGATACCTGTATATAGAGCAAGGAAAGATGATGGGTAGAGGTGTGAGAGAGCTTGGCGGAGAAATACGAGACGGGGAGGGCAAGGAGGTCGAGAAGACAAAAATTCAGGATCGGACAGTGGCCTGATATCGACTCGCATTGCAGTGCACTCCTGCTCTTTCTCGGGGGCACTCTGTCTGATGTTATTCCTCAGTGAGTCTGGTTTCCAGTAACCATGGTAACGAGGGAGAGCCGCTAGATGATAGGAGAAAGTGCGCTGGTGTCTCTGTCCTCCTCTGACTGCCAGTTGCAATGGCCTTTAGAGCATTCTTGATTTTTTTTATTTTTATTTATTTATTTATTTATTTTTTTTTTTTTTAGCTGTGATGATTAGCATGTCACAATCTGCCAGGAATGAAAAGGAGGTTAGTGCTTAAAAAAAAAATGCAACCAAAAAGAAAAAAATAATAATAAACTGATGACATGTGATTAATGTCCGCAGGGAGCAGACTCTAGCAGTCGTTTAGACAGAGTTACATAAAAT
The DNA here is from genome assembly GCF_040938485.1 of Diadema antillarum. Lineage (NCBI taxonomy): Eukaryota > Metazoa > Echinodermata > Echinoidea > Diadematoida > Diadematidae > Diadema > Diadema antillarum. The sequence continues at coordinate 491,651 of NW_027272037.1, read as the reverse complement.
TGGTCAGCTAAGAACCAGAAGGGTGCCACTGTGGTCTTAAGATATGAGCAGAAAAACCAAAACAAAACAATGAATTTTGATGAAATAAAAAGTTTATTATGAAAATCAAATGTGGGTAGATTAATAAGCATTGCTCCAAATATAGGGTAAATTGAGCCCCTGTGGTTTTGACTTTTAACAATTTACTGAAAATGAAATAATTTAGAATTGACATCATAATGCTCTCAAAAAGGATACCAATAACTCAATATCCCTAAAAATTGCAATAAAGCCCTTCTGGTTCTCGATTATATGTACCTTTGCGGACTCAAATAAGCCAAGTTTGTCATAAGCTCATGTGCACATTTTGACAAATGACCTTCTTTTTTTCTCAGTTGCTTCTAAAGGCAGTTCACTCGTCAAGGCGACATAATGCATAACCTTGCCGACATAACAACTTGTGGGATTCATGTTCAAACAAAGAATGAACCTGGGTAGGTTAGGTGACTAGAAGGCACTCATCCGTTTATACTTTTGGAAACATCCATTTCATTGTTTTGCATTGAATGCATTAACAAACCTTTTCTGTTATGATAATTACAAAATGCTAGGCTTTTCCAAATTAGCATTTTGTTGTTGTCAGGTGGACGTGATGTGGACACATAAGATGCTCATACTGTTAGCGCTGCACTGTCGCACTGTATGCAGCAGTTGACTTTTAATTAAGACATCCCTCTGAATAACCCACTTTGTGTAATGTGATTGTTGATATATTCACGGTTGTATGCAGTTTACGACATGTTTGCGAAATACAGTGGCGGATCCAGAGGGGGGCGCAAGAGGTGCACGCCCTCCCTTTATTTATCGCTAAAAACAAAAGAAATAAAAAGAAAAAAATGAGATGAAACCCGAAAGTGGCACCAGAAATATTAGTTGCACCCCCCCCCCCCCCTTTACAGAATTCCTGGATCTGCCCCTGGAAATATAATGTTTCTCATCCTTGTTACGATGGTCACGTGACAGCATTTTGACCATTTGCACATCGATATCTATGTAGGTCATATTATATTCTGCATTATTGTCTCTGTAGTGAATTCTGCTTTTGAAACAAATGGAGTGCTATGTTTGAATCCAATAGACTGCTTAGGTTTTATCCCAGTTCAGCTGTGTGCATTATCAAGCATGCCATCCCCTCCGGTGTTAGGCATTACACACTAGACACATTCACACACAAGAGTTATAAGTTTTTGTGTCGAGGTGCGAAAATCTATTTTATTTAAATTATACCTGAATAAATGCCTTTGCTGTTGTTCATCTTTGTTGAGAATTCAACACTCATTCAGATTGTGTCATATTAATGGCAGTATTAATTAGGTTTTGATAGTTCAGAATATCTCACAGTAATCTCAAAAGCTACTTATGAATCAACTGAGGAAAAAAAACCCCGAAAGTCTAGTTCCCATCTTGTGCAAAAACGACTTGAGCTCACTGAGGGCGAAAAAACAACAACCCCAAAAACAAAAACAAAAAGAATAAAAAATAAACAAGGCAATGTTTGAAATTGTGAGTAATCAAATGATGGCACTAGCCAATCACACGTGAGACACCGCGCTGTAGCAACACTGGGCATATTGGCGCGGCGTTCGTAAGAAGATCGAAACTGACGAGTGCAATCCAATACAGGGTGTTTAAAATTCCATTTTCGATATGAAAAACTTAGTCTTATGCCATGGCATTTAGTGTAGATGTAGAAAACTTATCAAAAATTTTATTTCTCAAAAAAGCCAAAATTGACTAAGATAATGGTCAAAATCTTTGTACCCCGCCTAGGAGGGAATTTGCTCTTGCGACTTTCGCCTGAAACCATTGTTGTGAGTCACATTTGGTATAGAATGTTTATTGATAGCTATTTTTGCCCTTTAGTTTCTCCGAAGATGTATTGTTATGCTGGTCCATATTAATCTGGTGCCATTAAATTTTATCATAGCATCACTCAGCTGCAGCAGCAGTAATAACTGGTTGCCGTACTGCAGTTTCCTTCAGTTTTGCGTCCTAATGGGAACAGATTCATATTTCCAGAGCGAAAGACAGGTAGTAAATAGGCAGTGCCCTCACAAGCAATCTTGGATAAATCTCCAGGGTTAACTGCGACTGGCGGACACATCCATTTCAGATTTCTCTGTCTTTTATTTTGATCAACTTGCCCATTAAATGAGAGGAATAAGGAGAGGAGGGAGGTGCTCTTATATTCATGTTCTTCCCTGCAGCCATGTCTCTTGGAAGCTCTGTACTCATGGCTGCAAATCCACAAGTACAAGGTCACATTTTTAAAAGTACAGATGTGTTTGGCAAGATATTGTGATGAGCTTTAAAGAATAAAGTAAACATTGGGTAGCTATCATTATTCATTCGTGAGTCGAGACCCATGGCAGTGTTGCAGCCGTAAATGTTGTATGGTGTTAATTGCCCTCCTGGTCCTGAAGTAATATTTTATCCTGCATGTACAATGTTGCTGGCATCACTTTGTTGCGAGGGATTGTGGGGCCATGGGTTTGGAAATGTGGTACAGCCTGGACTGCTTTTACCCATTGAGGCTGAGCTGATTTTGCTATAACACACATTTTCAGTAGATACCTGTCTATTTACTCGGTACTGGTCTTCAACAGGTTAAAAGGGAAGTTTATGATTATATCCATGTACAGGCAACTATATACCATAATATTTCATGTACACAGTGCCCCCCCCCCCCCCCTTTCTTTTCATTATAGAAAATTCCCACAGTCAGTCTTAAAAGAGTCTACTGGAAAAATTTCAGGAGTTTTGAAACAAAATAAAAGCAAAAAAACAAAACAAAACAAAACAAAAAGTAAGCAAAGTCAAAACAAAACAAAACAAAACAGAACCCCCCCCCCACACACACACATGCAATGTCTTTATTTAAAGTCTAGTAGAATAAATATATGTAAAACTCAAATGATAAATCATTCTGTGATGCAGATACACCGATCTTTGCAGACACTGGATGGTTGGGAGGGATATTGTTCTATTATGTCCGCTACACTATTACTCTATCAATAGCCTCTGAATATTTGCAGTGCTATGACCAGTAGTTCTATTTGCCCCGTCAAATACGATTTGCCGAGCATGTCTGGTTCTGATGGCCAGAATCATTGTCTGGTGTCCGCTGAATACAGAAAATGTGTTTGCTGCAATTTGTGTGCTGGTATAAGCTTAGCCTTTATCACAGACTCCCCTTGCTGTAATAATCATGGGATACTGTAAAACCAGAAATTATACTTCGTAATTCCGTCAGGGATTACGTTGACAAGAGAGAGACCCGCTGACGCATGCGCAGATTCCCCAATTCGTTGACGGCGCATTTGCACTGAAGCACGGCTTCGAATGCCCGTTTTTCCCCCTGAAAATATTGGCGCGATCCTCAAGAATAGGTTAGCGCTTTAGTGGAATATTGAAACTTAAAGTCTCTCAGTCGAAGTGTAAGTCACTTTAGAGACTATTTTTCACGTTTTCGTTATCGGCTGCCTCTCCCAAACCCCCAGCGGCGCCCGCTAAAGCTGGCCCGCCGGGTCCGGGCACCGGCGAGGTCGGTATCCCGGTAGAAAAACACGCAAGCGGCAAGGCCGCAGTAGCTATCAGTACCACCGCAAAGAAGACGATCGCTTCGTCTGTCAGTAATATGAAGGTGAAAAAAGGTATTGCCAAACCAGTAGTGGGATCTTCACAACAAAAAACTTCTGCTCATATGACTGAATTCGCCGAAAGGCCTCACAAAATAGAAAGTTTGCTTTCCAAAGTGATCGAAGCTCACAGAAGGTTATGTCTTTGATGCATTGAATGACAGTTGCAATTTGCAAAAAACTTCATGCTGCGAAAAAGGCCTTGGCTTTAATTCATGAAAAGTGTCATGCTGCTGCAAATGTTTCTGGTTTAAAGTATTAAGCGAGCAAAGTGTCGTTTTGCCAGACAAAGTCGAGCCACCAACAAGAGGCAAGCCCAGACAAGTTGGTAGTTGAAAACCCATTTTAGTGTCCTAATGTATGCCTTTGAATTACTGAACTTTGCTACCAGGGTTTGGTAGCAAAAATCACAATTATTCAGCAGAACTCTGTTCCATGAAACTTATGAATATCGTACATTTCACAGTGAGGGTTGATAAGCGAATCTAGCCATTCTGATAGTTTTGAGTAACAACTGAATTATTCAATGAATGAATTATTCAGTAGGAGTAGTGTGCTGGTTAAGTTTCCTTCAGGCTTATGAATAATAATCTCAGTCGCAGATCTCAGAAGTCCCTTGGCTGACATGCTCGGCTTCAGCCCTTTTGCATCTTTCTCCCACTACGTACTATTTCAAAAGTACCTTTTATAAGAGGCAAAGCTACTTTTTGTGAGAGGTTAACGTGAGCTAAATTCCCCATGAAGCCATCAGTCCAGTCAAGCCTTGCTTTTGCTGACGTTCTCCTGCTTTCTTGTTGAATCAAATTTGCTGCCTTTCAAGATTCATACAACCATGGATGTTTCGTAGTGATTATTAGCATCACATGCATATACTTCTGTTTGATTTTTTTGCTTCTATTTGATTAAGTTATAGTTTAATTCTTTTCAGCGGTGTTATGCTATTTTGTTTTGACTTGAGAAGTAGAGTAAATGCCACCAAACAAACAGCAACTGTATCATGATTGTCAGTTCTAGAATAATAGTGTGATTGCCTTTGAATAAGGCTAGCATGGTACATGATGTAGCCCTGCCTGTATTGCTTAATGTGGATACAAAGGTATTATGAGCAGTGTTATGTGAGTGTGTGTGTATTTGTGTGTCTATATGTTTTGTCAGTTTGATTGAGTGTGCAAACTGATTGGCTTGCCATAGTGACTATGTTGTCTGGACAACTGCACCTTCAATTTCAAACCTAATGAATTCTTGTCCTCCAAATTATATTCACAGTGGGCAAAATGTTTGAAGGCGAGTGCCCCCATAATTCCCCGGTCAATAAGCAGCAGGCTGGTCGGTGTGACATATTTATCTAATTATGCAATTGATATACCCCATTTCTGTGAGAGTAGTGCGAAGTGGTGTGTAATGTAGAATCACTTAACTCGTCAGGTCTTCATTTACCAATCCAGCAATAACAAAAAACAACAACATAACTTTCTCGACAATTGCGACTTACTGTAATTGCATTCACCATGGCAACGTGAAAGCAGTAAAGCAGATAGCTGAGTGTTTTCTTGATACTCTAGTGGCTGCAATTATTACCAGTGGCTTGTGATGACGATTATTTGTAAGGCCACAAAACTGGGCCCAGGTCATTATGCAAAAATATACATTGTATATAGTTATACCTACATATTGTCTAGTTGTGCTTGATTGCTAAGACCTTGCCTATCAACTCTTTCTGTATTAGAAATATTGTAATCTCTTCTTTTTTTTTACGTGATATAAATTGTCTGTAACATGAACATGTCTGAGATCAGATTATAATGCCTGCAAAGTAGCAGATGATAGTAAATGGGAGTTTACCCATCATGCACCAGTAAATTTTGATAGTACTGTGATGTATGCACAGTGACAAGAACTGGGTTATCACAAAATTTGTTGGTTATACATTATCACAACTTCTCCAACAATCATGAGCTTCAACCTAAAAAATCATTTTGTTGAGAGTTTCACTGACATTTAAACAAAATGTCACAACCCTCCTCCTCCCTTTCCCTCCCCCACCTCTCTCCCCCTCCATTGCTTCTGTAAACTAGACCCAATTTGCTATAAACATCTGATACATGGGGGTACATCCAACAGACATTATCTCACTGTATCCGACTTGTCAGGTATTCGTTACAGGGAGACTTAATGTCTCAGTGGTCTCAACGATAGATAAGACTCCTCATGAAGTAGATGTAGTGTTTTTCATCTCAATCTGACTGGAGGGGATGCCTTTCGTAGACCAGGTAAATAAAGAAAGGAAGTCCCGAAAGTGCAAGCTTCATTTTTCCTCTGCCGAGCCTGTCGGGACTGCATGGTCTCACATGCTGTCTTGAGATATACTGTGCAGATTTAGGGAGACTCCGAAGATGAAAGCTAATATGTTTGATATCAAAAGGTAATACTGGGATAGTCTTATTTTTTTTCTTGTATTTTCCTCTGAAGTACCTAGAGACCTTGCCAAAAGTATTAATGCGCTATATAAGAACAGTAATAATACTGATGATAACTAGAAAAGCACTCGGAGAGCACAGAAGCCCTCCAAGCAGCTCATTTCCACCCATACACGCATGCTGAAAATCGCCCAATTTGCCAATATAGAAGCCTTTTTGTTACGTCATCAGCTTCCAGCTGCATGGTGCCTCTCCTGAACAGAACATGTCCCTCGGATAGGACATAAAATGGAGGTCCCGTGTATGAGAGAGTCACAACTCATGCACGTAAAAGATCCCGCTTCATTCATCCATCGCAAAGAGCAGGGTGTTTAACCCGGTGAAGTGGTCCCACCTCACATACAACTGGACCCCATGGAAGACCAGCTTAACGTAGCTGAATATGGGCTATCCAGCCATCTTCTTAGATGGAAATAAACAAACAAACAAACAAACAAGCACGCACTGTAGGCTGTAGCGTGCGTATTCAAACCTCGTATATGCGCAGCTTGAACTCCCAAGTTCATGGAATCTCAGTCTGCAAAAAAGATAATAAATCCGCGAGTTCCCCCCCCCCCAAAAAAAAAAAAAAAAAAAAAAAAACATTCCTGGATCACTGCTGAAAGTTAATAATCTGTTTCTTGTGTTATTATCAACTTTTCCTCCAAATATCTTTCAAGTGTGTTCACAACTTTTTGAGTTATTTTGCAAACAGACAAACAAACCAATGCCAATGAAAACGTAACCTCCTGCCCTGGTGGAGGTAATTACAATAAAAGTCGTTAGATAAATCATTTCTTTTGGGTAGGAAAGAGAGTCAAAAGACAATGATTATATTGCAAACCATTATTACTACCTGCCTAGTAGATGAGAGTCGAGCAGTAATTCCAAAATAATTCTCCATCTTCGTGGTGCAAAGTTGGCATCATTTCTTGTGGTGGTTAACTCAGCATGCCACACACTATAGTACATGGCTCATTTTGTGGTTTTGCCAAGTTGGCATTATTTGTGTAAAAAAAAGAAGAAGATCGAAATCCACAAAATGCAGCATGGTAATATTGCTAATACATTGAGTGTACAGAATAACTGGATAGGGCCTGACTGTAAAGTGGGAAAATATATTCTGCGAGATTACAGTTTTTACACTTTGCTAATTTCAGTGACTTTCCTTGTTTCAAACTGTAAGAAAGAGGTTATTTCAGTATCTCCAGAGATATTTGAATGTTCATATATTTGTTGCACGAGTGTGGTAGAGGGCAAAATTTGTGAAAAAATGCTGCACCATGAAGTGGTCCATGTTTTTAGTGCCACGTTATTTGTGTAATGTGCGTGGCCAGACCTACACACAGAACCAAGAATGTACTGTAAAAGTGGACATTTTCGCGGTGTTGAAATTTTCGCGCATTTCGCGCAACCGCAAGCTAGCACGAAAATAAAAGCACGCGAATGTTTTTGCGTGCCACATGTCCCAGTTGTTGATGTCTTGATTCCGCGGAATTAAAAACACGCAAAACTCTTCTTACATGGCCAAGCGCGAAAAATTAGTCCCATGAAAATATCCACTTTTACAGTATTGTGCCTAAGTGTGCATGCCAATATGGTACCCTATCTGAAAACTGCAGCATTCATAATTTGTACTTTGAGAAAGGTGGCTATTGCACTTTACAAATATTCATTGTTATTTCTAACATTATTATTATGGGAAGAAGTACCAGTAGTAATATCATTATTGTTACTATGATTATCATCATTTTTACTGTAATTTTCATCATCATTTCCTGCTCTGGTGTATTGCATCATTAGTTTGATCGAAACTGGCATGCAGGATTTTCTGTGAGGCATACAAAAGTAAAAATGTAACCAGCTTTTTGTTTCTGTGTTGTATGTTTGCCATGATCTCCCATTACAATGGTATGTTTCAAACCAGAGAAGCAGTGTGCCGTAGGGTACAAATATCTGAATTGAAACAGCTGGTGGGTGGGTTTGGAGGGCAGTGGTGTGGTAAACTGCAGATGTGCCTGTTTCACACAGTTAAAAAAAGAAAAAGAAAGAAAAATGCAATGAGCTCCCTGGACCGTGGAATGCTGAATTGCATCCATCTACAGTAGGTCAATTCCATTGTGACTTATGGGACAAAGTGACAATTTTCAGCAATTTCAAACCAGTATTTTGAGAAAATAGTTGCATCAAATGCATTTTTCTCATTTCATGGTTAGATCCATCATATCACAGTTTATGACAACACGATACTTAGTTTGAAAAGTATCATTGCATTACGTACAGCAACGAAAAATTGCTGTCGTGACTTATGGGACATCTGAGGACCACCGTTTTTCACATGGGAAAGTAAGTTCTGAAATATTCTTACACACAGAGTCTCTAGAAAGATATTTTCTTTCCTGAATGTAGCAAAGGGTTGGTGCTTACCCTGAGCCAAGTGGTATGAATATCTACTCATTGGTACAGTAGCAGGATAGGGAAAACCAGTGTGACTGATGGGACACAAAAACGTGACTTATGGGACGCTATCAACTACCACATTTTGAGATTGACAGAATAATATTTACTCATGCCGGAACAAGTTCTAGAACATCATAGAACCAATCTATGACCAAAGAACATTTAGAAAATAAGCCATCTGAGAATTACACAAGCTGTACTATGGTCATAATAGTGTATCAGAAATGATACATAAATTCTGCAAAAATTGGCAATTTTCATGAAAAATGAAGGTTTTTCGGACATAACTCCACTCCACGTTCACCGATGTTCACAAATGAGGTATCAAAATATCCGTTGTGAAAGGCTGCTTTGAGTAAACAATACCAGATCATCTAATTAAGCTTCATTAATCATCTATACTCAATAGTTTGATTTTCATAAAATGCAACCTTTCGGTGGAATTGACCAGTAGCTAATCTAGGAGGAGGAGGAGGAGGAGGAGGAGGTGGAGGAGGATAGGAAGGGGCCTGGATATCCATTTCCCTCTGTATAGTGATGGATGTGGTGTTTCCAATCCCTCATTCCCCCCTCAGGCTCTTCTTTCATGCCATCTCATATTCTATTAAACTCATTTCTTGCCCTCATTGTACTTTCTTTCTGGATTCTGATCCATCTTCCCCTTTCTATCTTCTACCACTATCCCAACCCCCCCCCCCTTTCTCCCACTACACAACGAATGCATACACACACTCAAATGAAGGATGTGTGCAACTTTATAGTTAACTAATTTTTAGGCATATACATTGTACAATGCTGCATTGCAAGACTGATGTGTATTTCAGTTAACCCAGTGACCCTTTGATGTGTGTATGTGTGTGTGTGTGTTTGTGTGTGTGTGTGTGTGTATGTATGTTTGTGTGTACTCTGTACACCAACATTCACCATACACACTTGTAGTTGTTTTTATTAGAACCCTATATTTTTGTTTTGTGAAACTGATTGGAATTGAAAAATGTTCCTTTGAAAATAGATAAAAGACAATAATCAAGTCCACAACATCCCCACCAATTAAACTACATGTAACTTCCTCCAACCCCACCACCACCAGCCCCCCTCCCATTGAATTCCAGACGCATTATCCATTCTCTTCAATTATCTACATGAATAGGCATACTATCTCCACATATTATACACCATTAATTAATTCATGTGTTGGTTTCTCTGTTTTCTTTTTTCCACAGGGACCACCCAAAGACGATCAAGCAGAGAACGCTGAGCGTGTTTGTCGTGTGCGCAGCAGCTCCACTCTTTCTCCTCCTCATCAGCAACGAGGCAACCAGTATACAGGTATCCATTTTCATATGATGAGGGTTTTACATCAGATGGAGATAGGGGGAGGGGGGTTCGGACGTACTTGGTATTTGGCAGGGGTAAGGTTGGCCCCTGTAAGTAGGTGGGACAGGCTTGATTCCATTCTGTCAACTCTGCAAATTTGTTGGGATAGTTCTGTAATTACACATAAATTTAATCATTGTTTCCCTCATCTTAAAAAAGGCAGATGTTCTTGACATTTAAACACAATTCAGTTGTGTGGGTGTACTTCGGTAATTCATCAGATATGCATGTATTTGCATCAAGGCATTAGTTACTAATAAATGCATGTTTAAAATATGTTCTTTCAAAGATATCTAATATCATAGACCCAGAATAGGCTCATAAGTGGGCTGCAAGACAAAAAAGAACATCTGCTCATAAGAAAGTTATCATTATAAAATTAAGGTCAATGAACGTACAAATATATTTGTCACACTTTATGAGCGATTGGATAGTAGATGTGTTTTTTACATTCAAGATGCTGCCCTGCTTTTATGTCCAAGTCAAAATCTTGACTGTATTTGTCACACGATATATGCAATTGGATTGTGAATGCATAGAATAATGCAAGATATTTCTCTACTTTTACATCTGAGTCAGATATCTTTACACCCATCAGGAGATATCATTGTAGTAGCTCTCTTGTTTAAAGCATTGTGGTAGGGGAAGGGGTTTCTAGGAAAGAGAAGGGCTCAGTGAAGCTTTAGTGCCGACAACTTCCTCGATATTTGATTTATCACGCTGTTCTCACTCCCATATTGATCTGCCAGGCACATGCATGTGGCCAGTGTTCATTGCGGGGGAGAAAAAGTAGGAGGAGGAGGATGGGGGATGGGGGAGGGGTGCAGGAGAGGGGCGGAGCGGGACGAAAGGGGAGAAAACGGGAGGAGTGGGTGAAGAAATGAGATGGAGAGAGAGAGGCCGCTGCGAAGACAGCTGTCTCTGCTCGCATTAGACGACGTCCGTATCGGTGAATCAGTCCCCATTACCTGGAGGAGGCACTGCAATCGTACATATTCCAAACATTTGGCTGAAAATGCCATCCGTATGCGGTTACCTGCCGTTCTTTTTATCATTGCTTTCTTGCATATCTCTTGTGTGTGTAAGTAACATCTTCAGCATTCCGACTGGCTTCGCTTTTCTCCCTTCCGTAATATAGTACGGCGCGCAGCGATGAGCGCAGCATTCGAAAGCCGGCTGATCATTCCGAGCCCCATTGACAATTCGACACTAATGTCGTGAGCTCGTTACCGGGGGGGCCTCGCAAACAACCTCTCCAGCTCTTGTCATTGATCCCGTACCGCACGCAATACGAGTCTCCCCTGATGGATTTTATGGCATAATGTTCAGCAGACATAAAAATCGCCCTTGTTACAGGCATCAACAAACTTTTGTCACCAAACACTGCACAGGATAGACATGTTTGGGAATACACTCAAGCCATGAGCCATTAGCTTTTTCGTTCGTTATCGACTTCGATTTTCTTTTCGAATTTTCTGCAGTACTTGCTTGAGTGATGCTGCAGTAACTTAGAACAAGTCATGGTCAAATAGTATACTCATGCTGTACATAAATTGTACCAAAGTATTAAAATCAAGCTGTTTTGCATTTTGGAATTTCACTTTCACAGCTGTTTTCGAGGGGTGCAGTAACCTTTTATCTGTACAAGTCTAGAGTAAAAGGAGGGATACTAATATTTGTTTTTCTGCAGCAGCTTGTTGGTTGGTTCAAAGCTACTAATTGCTGTAAAGTGGGTCATCATCCTTCCATTAATTATGATGAGATGAAAAAAAGTTTCATTGTCATCCACTTTAATATATGATTTCAGTCATATTTCTTCGCTCACTCACTACTGTAGAACCAGAAATTTTTGTTTCCATCTTAGTTTTGCGAATTTATGAGAGCCAAGATTCATGAGTTTAAAATGCACACAAAAGTTCTTGTTAACACTGCATTGAAAGCCAGTGGCAATTCATGAAAATATCATGTTGCGAAAGCCGATTGTTCCAATATAGCGAAAATTTCATGCCGTGAATATTTCTGATTTTATTCTCCTCTCTGTTTGTATACGTTTCTAAGTATGTACGTTGAGTTTGTGAATTCCTGTGCGTTTTTGCTTCCCCTGAGCCATTCAAGAATGGTAAAGCATTCTGATATTGTAGAATCATCACCTCACATACAAATGTTTTTCTTCCCTTAAACTGTTTTTTCAGGGTTGGACATTATGCGAACATCTTGGTGTCAGGACACCCGGCCTCCTAGCCGCTCTGACAGTGCCACTAGTACTGACGATGGTAAGGCGCAACCTCATTTGCCATACTATTTCTCTGTAATGTGTAACTGCTGAAGCCCCCCCCCCCCCCCCCCCCCCCCCCCCCCCGAGTAGGAGGTGGGGATGGGGGGTGGGTAACACATTAAAAAAGTATATTACCCTTCACTGTGTCTTCAACTTGCAGAAGCTGCTGTTGAAGATTTATGCATTTCGCCTTCGTAAACTACTTTCCTATCCAATTAATTCTTGGTTTCTGAGGTAAGAAGTTTTGTTATTGGCAGTTACCTTTTCTCCTTTTTTTTTGCTGGGATTATTTATGGCTAGTACGGTGTTGTAGGCTAGTGAAGACTGCTGTGTGTAGCTGACCTCACAGCAATGTTTATGTGATGGATGTAGATCCATATTAAAGGAAAACTCTACAGTAGGCGTGTATTAAAATTCGGCTGAACAGAATGAAGTCAAGCTACTGTAGCAAAACAGTGAAAATGTCATTAAACTTCGACAAATAGAATCAATTTGGTGGAAAGTTCACTGAACAGTGACATAGATGGGTCACAACCTCTTTTGCAAATTAGATGCAGTGATGACTCAATTTGAACATGGAGTGGCTTTTCTCATGTAACCCTTTTTGTGCCAGGGACTTTGGACAGTGTGTGTAACACTATGAGCCTTTGGTGCCAATCAGCACTAAGAGTCCGCAAAGGGTTAAATGGTGGGTGGAGGTCCACATGAAGATCTTGGGTAGATATTATGATGAAATTCTTCTAAATTATATAGGTGTAAAACCAAAAACACAGTGAGATGAAAGAAGTGCTTCAGTTAATCCAGGGAGGTAGGAAGAGAAAGTACATTGTGAGAAGGAAATATGTTTCTTCTTTTTAGTGATGGTGATTTCTGTAATCTGATTGGTCTGTCAACCATGCAATATATCCCATACTACGTGAATGAGGTCATTGCCCCCATTGTATTTTGTGTTTTGCATTGTTGATGTTGTTCATTTGCGCACATCACAGCTGCGTCCACATGAACAGTTGCAATTTACTACTAGCTAGCAGCACTGTACTTCAGCATTTACTGGTAGGTTATATGAAAGAAAGACAAGGCAGAAGAGGCAACGGCCAGGCCAAAGTTTCTGAAATATAAATTTGGGATCTATGTTTTTGTAGAAAATTTACCAATGAGAGTACCGGTACACAGTTTAACGAGTGAATTGTTGTACCATGCTTGTTCTGATGTAGCACAGGAAATATCTATGATCTGGTACCATATCCCATTCAAGGAGGAATGGAATATGGCACCAAACTATAGATATTTTGTGTATTATGTAAACAAGCAGGGGAAACTAAATGCAGGGAATAATTTTCCTGGTATCGCATCGCAATTTGCTATGCATTTTTACACCACTGCTACACAAACTAACTTTTGTGTAGCAGTTTTCTTCCATAGAAGTGTACAGGATACCATTTGAAATATTGTACATCAGCTGAAATTGCTAATCAAATTTGAGTTGGAAAATTATTCCCTGAAATGGTATCATCTTTGTGCTTTATGAGCTTCACTGAGTTGAGAGCGAGGAATAGAGCGTGCATGCAATAAGTCCTGGCCCATCCTAGGACTGACTTCCAGGGGATATGGGGATTCATGCAAGAAAAAACATCTTTCACTTTCGGTCGTCCTGGAGTGAGGGTCTTTTATCAACAGCCTCATTACTGCCACATCAAACGGCCATTAGTTATGCACGAATTAAGTTGCCTCGGTATTGAGAGTGAGAGAGAACTGACATTATTGGCAACACTTTTAAAGCTGTTCCTCCAGCAATTCTCGGAGAGCCTCCAATGCCCCCAATCAAGATTCTTTGTGCCTGTTGACAGACAAAGGACAGAATGATAATCAGCCTGTGTGAAAGCAGTCAAGCGTTGCGCGTTTCCCCTTGCCACGGTCAACTGCATGTGTCATCGAACAATGCAAAATATCAATCGGACAGGAGGTATGAATAGAGCGTGTGCTGATGGGCTCAGAAATTCTTTTGTTATACACCAGAAGAACACCCAGATGGGGACAGCGAAAGTCAAATTCTAGTGAGCTCAGCCTTGATGACTATGTGCATCTTCATACGAGTTTTATAGCAAAACAGGCACACTGCTATGTTGGAAAAAGGACAAATTAGACAAAAATACACACAGTTTTGATACAGAAAAAGAACAAATACTGATTGGAGAAAACTGTGATCTTTCTATCAAAGTCACTCTTCTGGTTGGCATAATGCAAATAAACATGAATTTAGGCCATGAATGTAGACACTCTTGTCTACATTTCGGGAACCTGGCATACCAGGTTGCTGTAAGGAATGGTTTAATTTTTGATTTCTCCTCGATGCAAATGGCTGGAGAAAGTTACAAATAAAGCCCTGCAGTGTATGGCTTAGGTGACATTTCTGTTATTGATGGTGGGGACAAGAACCTATTAAAATGGATTGGAAAATTTAATTTTAGCAACCATCCTGCCTGACTGAATTTGAATAAAAATCTTGAATTGATTTTTGCTGATATAGACCCAGGTATGTATGATATATCATTGCTGTGGGCAGTACATGATACTGTGAGCTCCTTCCAGTATTAAACAATCCAATTGAAGCTGGATAGAACATACATGCACACGCACACACAAATCTATCAGCATTTCTTTTTATACTAATGGATTTTACCAGACTAGCCCTGGGCACACATGGAAATGTTAAAGCTGGAGACCAAATTGTTTTATTTTGCACTCTTTCAATGTTGCAGGAGATTGGCAGATTGTTTGTCACATCCATTGGCACATTGTGCATTATTTGTTGTATAAAATGCTTACTTAGACCCTGGTCATTTTATGAAACACCCAGTGACTATGTCACAGTAATATTAACATACATTTACAATGTAGTTTATACTAGTAGTGATACTTACTGCTACGCAATGGATGTGATTTCTACAAATTAGTAGTAAATTCAAGATCAGTATGTTTTATACCTTAGTATTAGTGCATTTAATGCAAAGTAGCCAGCACAGTTACAAAGTCTATAAATGCAAATTTGGGTGTTGTGTAAAAGATAAGAATAGGGGAGAACAAGTAGTGAGTATCTACCCCTTTTTCCCAAGAACACCCCTCCCCCTCAAATAATAGGCAGCTGGCGTGTGTGAGTTCTGTCGTGAATAGTTACCCCATTTCTGTCGAATGGGCGATGAAATTGGCTGATTCATTACAAACATCTCCAGTGCGTAATCATTCAGCAGGCTTTTCCTACCCCCCCCTCCCCATCCCCCAAAGACTGTGACATTACCCTTTCTTATCGCAGTGGGGCGGAATCAATCAATGCAGCATTCGTGTAGTCGTTCGCAGTGGTGTGGATGCTTGCCAATTTTTTTAACCACCACCACCACCTAAAAAACAACAAAAACAGTTGCACATCAACAAGAGACACATAATGTGTGAGAAGAAGAGTGAGAAGACTGGAAGTCAGGTTGCAAACGAAAAAGTAAGACTAGACATGTGAGGCTGGAATGTGTTGATTTGTAAAGTCTAGATAAAGATTGTGATATACATCCTTGTTGTATCCCCTGTTGCATGTATCGGTGGATACTTCGGATCTATTTTTTATTTTAGAGATAAACTATCTGGAAGTCAAATAGCTGTATAGCGAGGTGCCTGCACCTCGTCAGGGGCCCGAATACCTTCACCCCGCTTAAAATTGTTACAAGCGCGCTAAACAAAAATCAGCACACAACTATTTCAAATCGTTCGCGTTTGGCGACGATAGCTGCGAATTTTCGATATCGATCTGTGAACTTGTCATTCCATTGGAATCTTCAGCATTTTCCCTGTATGTGAGTGGGATTTCATAGAATTTCAGTGGCGAAATGTGATTCAAATATGCACAAACATTAACTATGACGAGGTGCGGGTCACCTAAGTATACATATTATTCTCTATTTGAAATATTCAGATATATGCTGATTAATTTGGTTATGATTGTAGAATATTACAGAATATCAGTTTTTATCAGCCATTTTTTTTTTTAATACCTTTGCCCTGGAGGATGCAGGAAGCATTATTTTGTTTTTATGTTGTTGCTGCTTTCGTTGTTGTTTTTTTTTCAAATAAGTTATTGATATTATGACAAAATCTGTAGATTTTTCACTGTGTGTGGCCAATTCAAATACATGTGTGCTGATCAATTTCAGATCTTTGTACAATTGAGGGGGTCGATGCAATATAGTGCTAACCCACACTTTTGTCAAAATTGAGTTACATACATTTTCATAATCCTTATCCTTCATTCTAACCTCCGTGAAAATATCATATTTAAATTCAACCAATAAGATGGTAAAAAGTGCATGCATTCATATTTTATTAATTTACAATGTATGGACTTTCCAAACATTCAACAGCAATTATCTCAAAATGACTATTGTGTGGGTTAGCACTATATTGCACCGACCCCCTCAATTGTATCATATGCGTGGGCTGCCATGTGAAATGACAGTCACATTCATCATGACAGGTTGGATTAAAAAAAAAGAAGATAAATTTAGTCAGTAAAAAGACAGAATTTAATGAAAATGAAAAAGTAGTAAAAATCAAGTGCTTCTGTATGTGTGTATGTAGCTGTATGAACCACAGTATTAATACAAATTCAATGTGTGCTGTAATTGTTTTGATGCTTGAGGATTTTTTTTTTTTTAGAGAGAGAAAAAAAAAGTAATCAGAACCATGTGCTATCATAACACAACATTAGCTCACTACGGTGTGTGAGTATACCATCATGGAAATTAGAGTGCCTGCTAAAGAACAAGGAAAAAATGTCTTCAGCCTTAAAGGGACTGCACAGTTCTGGTTGAGGTAAGGATTCATGTTTTGAACATTCCTAAGTGAGATAATGAAAAGCCTCTTATGAAATATGAAAGAGCATGTAATTTTAAGAAGGATTCAACGTTTATTTGATGAAAATTGGTTTTCAAATGGCTGAGATATCCAAAAAAGTGCTAATAATAAAAGGCGACATGCCCCAACTTTATTAGTATCTCTTTGTTTCACCTTGTTTTTTGATATCTCAGCCATTTCAAAACCGATTTTCATCGAATAAACTTTTGATACCCCTTAGAACTGCATGGTCTTTCACATCTCATAGAGTGGTTTCTGAATATCTCACAAAATGTTAAAAGCTAAATCTTCACCTGGACCAGAACTGTACACACCCTTTAAATCAAGGCTATGTGCAAAGTCCTATTATTGGATGGTATTCTCAATTCAGTGTAATGTGATTCAGTCTACGTATTTCTATCCAGTATCAAATTATCTTTTTTTTTCTTTTTTTTTTCTTTTTTTTTTTTTTGGGGGGGGGGTATAATCTGTTCACATGCAGGAGTTCAGTCAACAGACAAAGTAAAGGGTACATAATAAGGTGCAAGAAAACAAAAATATCAAATGCAGTAATTACAGCAAGAATCAATACAAAACTCAGATGTCTTTGATGAGTCAGACATTTCACGTCTTTCTGATCAATTTTGGTCAAATTTCTTTCGTGAAAGTGTTGAAAATAGCAGTACAAACTGATAACACAATACACATTCAGTGATTGATTTAGGCCATTTTCTGTGCCGCAGAAAGATGTATTTTTGTTCATTCAAAATACAGCAAGGTATACATCGTAGTTACAATGTGCCATAATCAAGATATGTTTTAAAGAAATAGAAAACAAAAGAAGATTTGTCACAGAAATAAAATTCTTATAGTGGTTATTTTTTTGTTTTGTTTTTTTGTTAGTAATTTGATTTCTTCTTTGATTTCCAGGTACTATTCTCAGGTCCACTGTATATGCTGTATCTGGAGGGAACACATGAAGTATCAATAGGTAAGCTCTTAACCTTGTGTGATTATTGTGTCTTTCAAACAAATGTAATAACCTGCTGATCTTTTTTCCTTCTCGCTCTCCAAAAAAAAAAATGTATCATTGGTTTGTACAAAGCCTTCTATGACATTGTGATAATAGCTTCAAAGCCTCTCATCCTCAACCCCGCTAAAGGGGGAATTTGTTTTTTGGAATACTGTTTTTTGTTTTTTTTCCCAAAATGGAAAATACTGTTTTTCTCAAATTGATTACTACTCATGTCTATTGCAAGAAGGGGGAAATTACTTTTTTTTCCACCAAAAATCAGCCTTTTCAGCCCTCAGAATTAACAGAAACTTCACAAATTCATAATTTTAGATTGGATGGTCCCATTTTCGTCAGATTTCACTAATATGTACATTGTACCGGTACTACCAATATGCCTGCATTCACTAAATCCAGATACATGTATATTTGTTGTGGATTTGTCTAGAGTATTGTAAATAAAGTTGCATTATATTTTTGCATTACATCATGACAATAAACGGTTTCTGTGACTATTGAAATTGAGATGGAGGGTGGAGGGTGGGGAGGGGGATACATACAGACAAAGCCGAACAGGTTCTTCAATTTCATGAACACTGCTGAGAATCTGCTGAATTTTGATTGAAATTACCAGTGTGCTACTATTTCCCCAATACTGTTGTGGGCTGCTGGTTAACAAGAAAAAAATGGCATTTGTGCGTAAACAATTTGTGTGAGCACACTTCACTTGTGCCGTATCAGCTCAAAAGCAATCTCGCGTAAATGTATCGAATACTCACCATGGCAGCACATTGTCGTAGTACGCTGAGTGCGAGGGGTAACCCACTTCTGAGAATGATAGTTATCATGAGGAGAAAAAAAAAAGTCGGAATGACATGATCAATTGCAAGTGATTGCCCTCGGTTTAGCTTGAGGACTAGTCTTAGTTCAAGACCGATACATAATTGTAGATTTGTAGAACTAAACTTTTCTGCCACCCTTCTGTCATCAAAAAAAAAAAAGAACAAAGAAAAAGAAAGGAGCATGCCCTCACACTCTGTGAAGTTTTGTCGCACCATGAGATTAATGAGGCAAAACTTCCAACCATCATCCAGTTGTGATGTGATTTTGCTGTAGAAATGACCATCTTGTCCTCATTAAATTTGCAACATTGAATTATCCTGCATATCCTGTATTGGGAAAATATAAGGTGGAACATTTTTAATAGATTCATTACAGCTACTCAATATCAGGGAAGAATTAAAGGGATAGTATAGCGTTGGTGGAGATTTGGATTAGGCTTTTAACTTTTTGCGAGATACCAAGAAACTACTTATAAATGAAATAATAAAGAGCATACCATTCAAGAGGAATTCAAAGTGCATTACCGGTAGATAAAAATCGCTTTTGAAATGGCTGAGATATCCAAACACAAGGTAAAACAAAGCAATCCTAATAAAAGGCAGGTCCTACCTTTTATTAGGATTGCTCTGTTTTGGATATCTCAGCCATTCCAAAACCAATTTTCATCAAATAAACATTGAATCCCTCTTGGAATTACATTCTCTTTCATATTCAATGAGAGGTTTCTCATTATCTCGCCAAAAAAAAAATGTTAGAAACTTAAAATTAGGTCTCAACCAAAGCTATACAATCCCTTTAAAATCTGTTGCCAATTTAAGAAGCAGCAATAGATTTAAGGATTAAAAGGGTCTAAATATTTCTCCGACCAAAATGAACAACAACATATCAACCAAGTATGGCTTACCCGGTATATGAAATTTGTCATTCTACCCCACGAAATACTAGCAATGAATGATAGTGATTACAGTAGAAAGATGCCGCTGCTCTTGATGGGTTAAATGATTGTATCAGAGCGCAAAACTGAATTTCTAACTCCCCTCTGAGGTCTGCACTTAGGGAGTGCTCCCATCTTCCCCCAGAAAGATGGAGGTGGCATTCAAAGTCTCAGAACAAACTTTTTCAAGCTCTGGCTCCCACGTTATCCTTCTGTCAGTTCTCCCCACTAGTGGGAGATGAAAAGCCAGCATACTGGTCTTTTTTTCTTCCATATCTATATCAATTGTTATTGACATTTATGTAGTGATATTCAAATTGTAACAAATATTTATCTTGATATACAAGTATCTCTTCTGCAGCATCACTAAAACTGTTTACGCAGCTTTTTTGTTCTTTTCGGATGTATGGGGGTGGGGGAAAGGCTTCGGATGTCCTCTACTTTCGATTTCAAAGAGAGAGGAGTGAATGAGAAAAGGCTTTCCTCTTGTGTGACTGGTCTGTCTCGGCGTGATGACAGTGTCGACTGGAAGAATGCGTTGAGAAAAC
Organism: Diadema antillarum; assembly: GCF_040938485.1. Lineage (NCBI taxonomy): Eukaryota > Metazoa > Echinodermata > Echinoidea > Diadematoida > Diadematidae > Diadema > Diadema antillarum. The sequence continues at coordinate 471,194 of NW_027272037.1, read as the reverse complement.
TACGGAGTAAAGATGCCCTTTTGAAAGTAGGACACTTAATCGCAGCCTTCACGTGTATCGTTGCTATCAAGATGGGAGACGAGACGTTGATTAATGGAGCGATATCTCGAATGACGAGTGTGGGAGAGATTTCATTTCATTAAGTACTCTGTGATGTGTTTCTGTTATCGTTACTCTTGACTCGTCCAATTTGTGATACGTTGAATGTCGTCTTACTGTGCGTATTTCTTTCTCTTTTTTGTGCCTTTTTGTCTCGTTTTCTTTTGCAGCTGACAAAGGTGCCTTTTCTTCCCTGTGGAACAACAACCACACGCGAATGCTGTGGCTACGAAATTATTTGATTGTGAGTATGATCGCGCATGACAACGACAGTCGGTATGATTTGTGGTCCTTACCGGTGCTGCTTTTCTTGTTTTATCGTTAAAAAAAAAATGATTACCCACTCTGTCTCGATTTCTCCGTCTCTGTCGCTCCGTCTCCTTTTTTCTGTCGCTCTCCCTTTTTTGTCGTCTTTTGTGGCGGCAGAGGCAAATTCCTTCCACCGATTTCATGCTCACTTTTTCCTCCTCCCCTCCCAATCTGTCTCCGTCACTCTCTACCCATCGCATTTCTTCCCCTCTCTCGGTCTCCCGTATACCCCTCCCCCCTCCTCTTCTCTATTTCTCTCTCACTTTTTGTCTTAGAGTATGAATTTTCTCTGCTTATGCAAGCCTTCCATTAAAGTCACAGATAAACCACCTTAACTCCAGAAGTGCTTAATCAAAGCATGCCTGGCATAACCATCTACATTATAATGTAGAAGGCACTCTCTTAAAGCATGCCCTGTGGCTAGTATTAGGCTATCAGTGATGTAACTTCCATTTTATGCAAATATGTCTTTCAACCATTGCCTTGACTCATTGAAATCCATGGCGTGGGTTTGAAGTCTGTGACTTCTTTGTTTGATTGTTTGTGTGTTTGTTGCTTCTTAATGAGCAAGGCTTTTTTGAATAAGTATTGCAATCTTTTCCCATGGGTTTGGCAGTAAAGCAGCTCAGATTAACTTTGGTGAAAATCCGAGCAGTGTAGTGCATGCCCGAGAGTGGCATTCCCACCTGGCAGATGTGTATGGTTTGCATTTAGAGGGAAAATTGTTACCACAAAATGAGGAAAAAACAAACAAACAAGGAATCAAAGCAAAAACAATAGCAAGTGAGAAGGGGAGAAATATAAGCAATGAAAACTAGCTGTGTGGGTGCAGTTTTGAATCCTGGAAAGATGAGAAGCTTTCACTTTGATCATATTTTGTCTCTATGTGTGAGGGAGGACGACCTTGTCTGAGATTAAAGGGATGGTATAGTATTGGTGGAGATGAGGATTGGCTTTTTAACTTTTAACTTTAAGTAAGGATTAACTAGGTGGACCCATTTCACCTGTATTGGGTCCTCACGTAAAATCAAGGGGTGCGACCTTTTGTTGGTTTTGTGATGCACAGTCACATAGATAATGTCCGCGAACAGCTGATGACTTCACAGGAGTGCTCCTGTTCTCAATAGATTCGCACACAGCAATCACCAGGAGAGAAGTCATTTTTTCATTGTCTCAGTTATTTCAGTCTGTGAGTTTGTAATGGAAGGCCTTTCTGCCGATATGGGATTTGCTTGCATTCTGCCTCCACGGTTTGGGATGTATAATTGCCTCTGCCACGGGGAAGGGGCACATATTACATTTGGTTGTGTATGGTTCATCCTGTATATGACAAAAGCTATTTGTGAGTTTATATTGGAATGCCACTGCAGTGTTTACAAAATCTTGCTATGGCCAGTGTTTTACATAAGTCTGTACATTGGGGATGAGATTATGATACTGATTCAGTGCTTTTTATAGGGAGAGCCCAAGCAGATAATCAGTTTTGAGATTTTTGGGATGGATGCTTGCTTTGTTTATTGAGATTGCTGAGGAGACTAAAGTAGTATTTTGATGCCAAATTAGCTACAAATGTAACAGTTGGTGTAAATCAGGGAGATGGGAAGGTGGGGGGGTTCTTCATTCTGAATCTCAAGAATATTTCATAATCTTAATTTTCTTTCTTCCTCGAGTGATATTGTGCCTTTTAAATACATAGGTAGGTTTAGTTTTCCATTCTGTCCTTGATTATGCTGTTCTTTCTTTCTTCCGCAAGGAGTTGTTCCTTTGAAGTTTTAGAACTAAAAAGCACTGAGAAACAAAAAATGAAAGGGCCAATCACATTGTCAATTGGTAATGAACTCTGCATGTATGTGGGATGCAATGAGTAAAATTGCCCAGTAGGACACCTGTGCAAATGAGCAGCCTTCGGGCAGCATGGACTTAACCCGTTGAGGACGAGTCCCGAGTACACTTGGGCAAGTGTCTATGGGAAATGTGTGTTGTAGCAAAATCAGCCCGTCCTCAACGGGTTAAAATTGCTTGTGATATGTCTTTTTAAGAGACAGCCGCCTTTCCTCATTGGTTTTTCCATGCAGGCTCCATTTACTGAAGAGTTTGTATTCCGAGCATGTATGCTACCCCTCCTTGTGCCTTGCTTCGGCTGTCCGACAGCCGTCATCGTGTGCCCATTATTCTTCGGTGTAGGTGAGTTTCTCCACCGACAAAGCCTCGTTTTGGAGTATAATACCAAAGTGTTGTTTATATATATGTGTTGATGAATTAATCTGTGTGTGGGTTTCAATGCCTGTGCCCTCTTTTTCTTTGCTGTTCATGCAGTCGTGTGTGTGTGTGTGTTTGTGTTTGTGTTTGTGTGTCAGTTTATGGGGGGGGGGTATGTGCATGTGTTTGTGTGTGTGTGTGGAGGGGGGGGGGGGAAATATCCTCTACATTGGCTTGTTTGAGTACAGAAACTCACTGGAGAGGTCATACTGAAAAGCCTAAGTAGGCAATGTTCCTCCATAGATCAATGTTCTGCGTAACTGTGCATTTGCTCTGTGTGTGTGTATGTGTGTGTGTGTGTGTGTGTGTGCATATTTTTGATTGTGTTTAGTGTTTTTGTTTGTTTTTTGCTTTGTTCCTTTTAAAGTGGTATTGCCATATAATGTACATTTCTCACACATAGGTGAATTATCAGTAAAGGAAAACTTATCTCCACAGAGATAAATGTTTTGAAGAAGGCAGTGACACAAAAGGAATAGATTTGTGAGAATTTGATTGAATTCAGACTTTGGCTACCATCTAAAAGTTTCAACAGTTTGAACTTGAGTATTATTCGAAAGTCATTATCATCACAGTCAACTCAAAATAGATATAAATATCAATAATGCAAATCTTTATGGGGATTTCAACAACAAATACAAGGAAATGGTGTACTAAGAGAACATGAAGGCCTTGTTAGAAATCTTGACTGTTTCCCTGCAGTAGTAGTACAGGTAATAACATGGGGATCCCATGAAGAAAAGTTATGAGAAGTCCTACACTGTTGTGTGGCCAGTCCATGCACTGTTCCAATGAGTTGCCTTTTCCTATGACTTACTGGTGATGATGTTCAAAAGTCCGCTGAAGTCTATTGAAAGACTCTGTTTGATTTTACTCAAAATTTCACCGGTCATTTGCCTTTGATTTCGTATTTCCATTCAACTCATTACTCGCCAATGCGTGAAGATGATTTGGAGATTCCTTGATAGGAGGGAATGGGTTAAAAAATATATCTATATATATTTATATCGCTGAGGATGCTTTCTAAGTTAACCCGCTCTGTGCCAGGGACTCTAAATGGAGTATACTGTACGAGCTGAAATTTTCGCGGTGGTTTTATTTTCGCGAATTTCGCGAATCGCCTTTGAACCGTGAAAATATCAACACGCGTAAATAAAAACGCGCGAATAACAAAGTTCAGTTACACCCTCGCAACCACGAAATTAACAACACGCGAAAATGTCCTCCATGTAGCCATTCGCGAAAATATCTGTACGCGAAAATTTCAGCTCATATAGTACAACGCTATGGTGTTTTCTATGCCAATCGGCCCTCACAGGATTGATTGGTAGCTTTCTTACAGCTTCCATGCATAGAGTCCATTGGTATAAAAGTTATGTACAGAGTCTGCTACCTACATTGCCATCATGCCTCTTATACTTATAACAATGCATGCAGGGTGGTTTACTACAGTTGACGATTGCTGCAACTGATTGACAAATTGCCCTCCATGGACGAAAATAAACACCGACTATTCAGTTTGTTAGTAGTAGCCATCATGAAAAATATTGTGGTCATACCATGGATCTACAGTAGGTCCATGGTCATACATACTTTGGTTGGACTCAAACGACTGACCCCCCTGATTCCTAGACAGGCATCATATCCACTAGACTACCGTGCTTTCGCCCGATAGCCAGTGATGGTTCTTATCCCGTGTAGCAGCGGGTACTGCATATTTATATTCAAATTAACAATTCTTGCATTAAGTTGTTGTGTGCCCATGATTTTTGTCATGGTTACTGTTAAAATGCTAAATTATCGCTGTGTATTTACATCAATGAAGGGCATATTGTCAATCACTTGAAATCGAAAAAAAAAAAAAAAACTTGACACACGAATCATTCCTTTAAAGGTGCATAGTCCCGGTGGTAGTGTAGAGGGCACTGTTGATGATACAGCCGATCACCGTTAGCATTGATACGAAGATTGCCGAAGTTGAACTGTCATCAAGAGTAAAGCGTGTAGGTGTTGCTAGGTAACGTTGCCTTCGTTGTCTTCTCTGCGCATCACGCAGTCAGTAGTAATGCCAGGGTGCGTGCATATATGCTTCTTAGTATGACATCACAAAAGAAGTTTGCTAAAGCTGCCGTCCCCCTCAGCTGAATCATGAGCCGAACTGTGATCGGACTTCTTTTGGACTCGGGGAAATGGGTCAAAGCGTATAAGTGCTAAAGAGGAGTCGATAGCGTAGGTCTCTAGATATAGGAAACTTGCGCTGTGCGCCCGCGTACAAATTGGACTAAACCACCGGGACTATGTGCCTTTAAGTTGGTGATTGGTTTCTCAGTTCTGTGGGTGTCCCCTGTTTCTCATAAATGTATTGGTATCTGGCTCAGCCTTTCCTCCCATGTCATGGATCACCCTGCTTCTATTTGCAGCTCATATACACCACATCATTGAGCGGTTAAGATTCGGCATGGAACCTCTATCAGCGATTATTCTAACAGCATGTGAGTATGTGTTTATTTCTCCACTGTGAAAATGACATACAAAACAAAACGAAACAAACACACAAAATTTGCAAAAAAAGAGAAAGAAATATAAATGACTAAATGCTCACTTCAGGTGTGTGAAAAAAATACTCCTTGGCGTATTGCACAATACCTTGAAGGGGAATTCCAACTCAGTTAAAAGTTAGACTTATAAGAAATAATAGAATTTTACAAGGATAGCGGTGAAAATTCAAATAAAAATGTTATAGAAATTAGAGAAATTATAAGTTTTGTTAATTTACAGTAGAAAGTTCTTGAAGAATCATTGTGAATATGGAAATTATCAAGCTGATCAGATCATCCATTACTTCACAATTTTCCTTGACTTGTGTGATTTTTTGCTGAAAATTCAATTCATCTGCTACAAAAGTATCACACATAAATGTTATTCCTTTGCTGAATAACTTTGAAACGATAATTAGTTACATACAATCAGATTTTAGACTGAGGCATTGCATTTGAGCAAAGTAAAGATAAAAAAGAGAAATTTCCAGATTTTATGTACGTGCCACATGGCAAGTTGTGAAGTTATGACATGATCAAACCCACCCGTTTCCATATTCATATTGACTTTTCAAAACAGTCTTGGGAAAATAAGCAAAACTTAAATGTTCACAACTTAATATGAAATGCAATTTTGCACTGTTGTGCTTGTAAAATTTCACTTTTTCCTGTCAGACTAAACCTCAAACTGGTCTATGTCTTGTACAATATCCCTTTAGAGACACTGTGTGTTGTGTGTGCATTATCCATCCATGAATGTTCAAAAAAGGCGAGGTTTGACCTTTGTTTTCATTATTTTTGAATTGCTGTATCGGTGATGCGATACACTCCCTGAGCGAAGCTGTCAAGAAAGCAAAAATGTGATTGCCCCAGCGATGTATGTCATCAGAGTTTTGTGTGAAAATTTTTGACCTTTTGAGCGGAGTTTCTTTCTCAACATTTGGAAAGGGCTGAGGGCAGGACTTACGTCAGGATTTCATGCTTACATGCCAGTCAGACTATTAGAAGCCATATGACTTAGTACGCTCTTGCCTGTAAGTGATTTCAGTAATCTAGTTCCTATCCATCACGTAATCTGTTGGATGAAAAATGGGCCATTAACCGCCCTGACATGGCTCGTGTGACTAATTCATTTTTGTTATGATCCTGGTTATGGGCTTGTTTGGTCTATGTTTTCAGAGAAATTGTTAAATTTTTATTTGTTACATTCCAGTTATTACCAACTTGCCATTTGTGGGCAGGAAAAGGGAGCTTAATGGCTTGTTTCGTAAAAGCGCTTCTCTGTTTATGTAATGGTTATCTAATCCCTACAACTTTTCCTTACATAAAATGTCAAAAAAAAACAAAAACACCCAAACTTACATCATTCTATTATTTCCATTTTTAAAGAAAAGTTATATGAATCTTTGTCGCTCCTTATCAATGACAAAAGCAACAGCACACAATGTTGTTAGTCAAGCACAAAAGTCTTCCAAGATCCAGCAACTTCATTGCACTAATTGGGGGTTTATTTGTTTGTTTGTTTACATGTTTAACTTGTCGTAATTTGAAAGGAACTGCTATGTAGGACGGAAGGTATTTCATACAATTTGTAGTAACATCAACTTTTCAGTTATATGTTTACCAAAGGAAGTTGGTGCAGCTTTGCACAATCTGTAATGTTCTGGGGCAATTTCTGGTTTGTTTGTTTGTTTGTTTGTTGTTTGCCTGTTTGTTTGTTTCTTTGATTTTACAGGGGTGTGGTGTGTGTGTGTCATGGTTACATGTTACCATTTTATTAAAGTCATGTCAGCATGACCAAGAAAGTTGCAGAAACTGAGCTACCAAAATGGGACGATTTTAAGAAAGCTTACGGTAGAAATACCAACAGTCTCATATTTCATGCCAAGCATATTTGCATTTTTGTGATCACAGATGGTTAGAATCAATCATTCCAAATGAAATTCTGATTGCTTTCACAGTTTTCCAGTCTTGCTATACAACTGTTTTCGGTGCCTACTCAGCATTCTTGTTTGTTAGAACTGGTGAGTATACTACATGTGGTACCACCGTACATTTGGTGAGCAGAAAATGTGCGGATTTCTTGGGATGTAAACAGCAGTTATGACTGCGTAGATTGTTGGCTCAGCTGGTTTGCAAGTGCTAATGATTCAAAAATAGTCTTGTCAATGCCAGTCACATTGGCTTGCAATTCTGCCACACACCATCACATGCAAGTATGTCTCGTGCAAGTCATAAAAATTTGCAAATTCATAGAAAAATAGTACCCAAAACGAGTATAAATACTGTAAAACATGATATTTTCGCGGCATGAAATTTTCGCGAGTTGCCTCTAACATTCCATGCATATAGTGTAGACAAGAACTTTCGCGTGCATTTTATTTTGCGAATCTTGGCTCTCGCGAAATTCGCAAAATTAAAATGCACGCAAACATTTCTCGTTTTACAGTATGTGTGAATTCTATTGCGCAAGTCAAAATTAATGTAACGATGAAGGATTTTCCTCTGGTCCCTTTAGATTATTCCGTGAAGTAGAATACCGGGTAATGGATTTCCCATCTTTTCTCAGTCTCACAATGGAAAGAGAATTTCTACCCGCTGCATAATCGTTCATATCCTAGCTTTATCAGCTTTACTTGTAATGTCACATATTTAAACTTCTATAATCTTCCCATTTACTCAGTTTTGTATGAAGTATGATTGTGACAAATGCTCTTCATTCTATATACTGATTCTATATTCATATAATGATTCTATATTCCAAAATTTTTATTTAGATAGTATCATAGTACTACAAGCTCATGCATTGGTTGTGTAATGTGAATAAAACATTGATTTCATTTTTGTCATTCAAATTTTCATTGTTTTTTTTTTGGGGGGAAAAATATATATAGGTCACTTAGCTGGCCCATTCATCTGCCACTCATTCTGCAACTACATGGGTTTCCCCGAGATTGGCCAGGTCTTCAACCACAGCCCCCGCAACCGTGCAATAATCATCGCCACCTTCGTCGTGGGCCTCATCCTCTTCCTCTTCCTCCTCCACCCCCTGACCACGCCCGAGTGGTTCAGCAACTCCATCTACCGGGATGACCCCGTCGCTGGCACCCGAACTCTCTGATAGATCCTGGATTACAGAAAGTTTTTTTTTTCTTTTTTTTTTTTCTTTTTTAACGGTTCAAGAGGTTATGTGCAAAAAGAAAAAAAAATTGCCTAGCAGAGTCATGGCAATCTGTTTATTTCAGTCCTTGAAAAGGGAAAGAATATTTTTGAAGCTGCAGAATGCCTTTTTGCAATATCAACAAGTTTGCAAGTCTTGTTATATTGTTTTTGTTCTACTTTTCCATTTGTGTTTAACAAACGGCTATTTAGTGATAGCATCATTGTAGCAAGAGAAAATGAGAAATGTGTGAACATATAAAAAATACATTGATTCAGCTGAAGATGAGTACAGTAGGCGTAGGGAGGTGCACTCAGCCAAAATCTTCCTACAGCACTTTTCAACAACAAGCTCATATGCAGTTCTCCTCTGGGAAGCAGTTTGCTGTAAGATGTACAACTACAGTGACACATGCTACAACACTGATTTCTTGCCTTTTTCTGGTATTGGGGCCATTGAGAGTGGCCAGCTGTTCTTGAGGGCGGAACTTCATAGGGCGAATGGGAACCCTGTGGGGTTCATCGCACTTTGACCTGAAAAACGAAAGGTTGCTCTGTGTGAGGCTACGATGGAAACGGGTTTACCGCAATCTAACTGAAGTGACAACTCATTGCGCAATCATCTTGCAGTGTTTTCAAATTCTGCTACAGTCGTGACATGTTTTTTTTAGGACTAGACATCTTTCCTTCACAAGGAATAGATGTCATACCAATTGAAAAGGGAGGGATGCACACAGATACGTATTATGTGATGTTGCATCTTGCCGAGTTGACACTTTTCCTTCCCTAGAATTGTTGTTGTGTGAGTTCTTTTTGTGTCTTTTATTTCTTCTTGAAAAACCAACATTTCCCTCCTCGATCAATCAAAGCAGCAATGAAACAGAATTTATGATGACCATGCAGATGTTTTTGTTTCCGAACCCATTTGATAGCTACCTTGCAACTGAAAGTGAGTTCTGGGTCATCATTTTCACTACCATCTCAGGAAGGTCATTTCATGTGATAGACAACACTCAGTTCTTCCTCTATCATGGACTAATATGCCAGAAATATAGATGAAAAATGACAAACTACCATCACTCTTTTATTTTCTGTAACCCGTTGAGGACATAGTGAGTCGGACTGATTTTGCTGTAACACGCATTTCCCATAGACACCTGCCCGAGTATTCTTGGGACTCTTCTTCCACGGGTTAATCATGCAACCCAGAGAAAAATCGAAAAAGTCAAGCCTGAGAACTGTCTTTGGTTTGAGGTCCACGTGTGGCTTATTCTTACAGAATTATCATTCAGGTTCCTAATTTTGCAAGGTTGAAGGTCATATGAAAATGTAAGATGTTTTCAGGATGAATTTAGGTCTGTGCTTTTGGCCTGAGCAGGTGGTGTGTGTAATATGACAATTCATGTAATTGCAGAAGGTGGGAAGGTATGAAAGTAAGTTGATAAGAGGATGGTAGGGGGGTGGTATTGCAGATAGAAAATTCCCAATTAAAGATGGGATTCATGTGGGTGTGTACTCTCAAGCAAATTGCCAACCATCCACGTTAGAAAGTATTTCAGGGATATGCATGTCTGGACTCAGAGTCCACATTGGACTATTTATATGTCTGTGCATTTTAACAGCATGTGTTCATGTTTGCCTGTTTTGGTAGTCTACCCGTTTGATATTCTTAAAATCAGGTCAGGAGAAGGGACTTTTATTCTAAGGTATTTTTTCAGCACCTTGATTGAAATTTAGCTCACTTGTGGGAAATAATGGCATTTCAAAGTGTGGTATTTCAAGTCATTGATTTAAGACATTGTCAATTTTAAAACCATTCACGTTGACACTGTTGCAATAGTAAAACAGATAAAGCTAGGTGTGCCTGAAATTTGGCCATTGTTTGGGATTGCTTCATGCCACAATTATGGGCGATACGCTCTGGCCTCATTGTAAACGCTCAACAGCTTGGCTGTAGGAGAGAAAAACATGATGATCACTATATGTGTGTGCACGTGTGTTTTCACACTTGTAGACATTAAATAGGCACAAGAAAATTCCACTAGAATCCAGAATTCTCCTTAAAATCTTGTCGAGATTCCTCTCCCCATAATACCAATAGCATTATTTGTGATCGTGCATCACAAAACCAACAAAAAGTCGCCAGATGTAGATTTTTAGTTATGGGCAGATTCTGAAAGAGCAGACTTTAAGCTTTAAAATGATGTGTAACTCAATTCATATGGACTCTCCTAACCTATCTAAATATTGGAAAGAAAGCACACACTGGAAAAGTGTGAACGTAGAAAAGAGGCTCTGAAGTATAGGGTCTATTCAAGCACTTAATCTTTACTAAGCCTTGCTATCTGCGAAATGAAAGGGACAAAAAACAGGATGTAAACCAACATAGCAACAACAATGAAGGGATTATCGGATTAACCTGAAATTGAGCATGCTCTATCAACACATTCTGTCCAGGAATAATGCCAACTTTCAAAGCAGTAGCATTATCCTTTCAAAAGCTAGTAGAGTTGAAAGTGAAGAGTGTACAAAGGATTTTCAAGAAATGAGAAGGTACCTCAAAGACATACCTGATCACACTGCTCTACCAAAAGAGTGTTCTAGTAAAACTGCTAAAAACACTCTTACCCATTCATTTTATGATCACAAACTTAGGAATAATGTAGAAGAAGAATAGCTCTGTCAGAAAACATGAAAAACTCAAGATTGACTTTGTTGACCCTTTCACCTTTTTCGAGTCCTTACATAAAATCAAGGGGTGCGACTTTTTGTTGATTTTGTGATGCAGGGTCACATTTGTAGGTGGTGCAAAACTCACAGGTCAGTGAGAAATCCCTTGTTAGTATTGATGATGATTTCCCGTAAACATTTCAGCTTGAAGATACTCGTACAGTTTGGTTCATGATCAAATACTTTGAATTTAATTTTCTGGTATTTTATAAACATTTATAGTAACCCAGTGATATGAATGAAAAGCAGTTGAGTAACTACACATGAAACTTTGCAGACATCTTCTGTTGCTTTTGACTGTTTGCCTTGGCTGGTGGTATGAATTTGAAGCAACTTCACTTCCATGGGTTTGATTCAGATCATATGTGACCGTGCACCTCAAAACGAACATAAAGTCGCACACACTGATTTTGCATGAGGACTGAAAATAAGTGAAATGGGTCAACCTAGCCGAACTTGACTTTTTTATATTTTCTGAAAGAGCGGTCCTTCTTTTACATTATGCTAAAATTTGGTATCATAAAACGGGCAGGAAATTGTGTTTTTTAGCAGTTTATCTCGAACATTTTTGGTAGAATAGTGTGATTAGGTGTGTCTGTAGAATCTCTTTTTCATTTCTGAAAAACCTTGTCCACACTCTTCACTTTCAACTCTTATAACTTTTGAAAGAATAGTGCTACTGCTTTTAAAGTTGGCATTGATTATGGACAGAATGTATTAATGAGGCATGCTTAATTTCAGTTTAATCTGATAATCCCTTCATTGTTGTTACTCTGTTGGTTTACTTCCTGTTTTTTGTCCCATTCATCGCACAGCCAGCACGGTTTGGTAAAGATTAAGCGCATGAATAGACACTGTTCTTCAGAGCCTCTTTTCTCAGTTCACACTTTTCCTGAGTTTGTGCTTTCTTTCCAATATTTAGATAGGTTAGGAGAGTCCATTTGATTTGAGTTATACATCATTTTAAAGCTTAAAGTCTGCTCTTTCAGAATATGGTCTTAACTAAAAATTCATGTCTGGCGACTTTTTGTTTGTTTTGAGGTGCAGTGTCACATATGTCATGGCAGCTGTAGAAGCTTTCATGGCATTTGATTCAGGCAGGCTAATATTAAACACAAGCTGTTTTTGTGCAGCAAAGACGAGGAAATACGTTGTGAATTATTTCATGCAGCCACACTTTCATGATTGTATGGCCCAGCTGTTGTTACATTAATTGCATTGCTGGCAATGCAATTAATTTGGATAGTTACCATGGGAACTGCAGTAAAGCTTCCTTCATCCCTTAACCCTTTCTGTATCAGGGACTTTGGACAGTGTGTATAATGCTATGGGTTTTTCCTAACAAATTGGCATTTAAAGCACACAAAGATTTAATGTTACACTGTGTATGTACAGTGTGTCATCAAGATAGGGACCATGTGCCAAGTAGATCATAGTAAAAAAAAAATTAAAAAAAACCTATCATAATTATGAATTGTGTGTATTACAGGATGAACGGAGTATATTGAAGTGTTTTCTTTTTCTTTTTTTCTTTTTTTTTTTAAATCAAGGAGGCTGCAATGTTCCAATTATAAGTACAAGTGTTCAGTTTATGTTGCGCTAATGTCAAGCCCTGAATATGTGTTGGCTGTGTGTAGCAGTAATTTTTTTAATTTGATAATATAATTTGAAATTGGTCACTTTTGCTTAATTGACAGGCACAGAATGTAAGAGTTACTTAGCACCACACGCTAAGACACACCCAAACAAAAATAATTTGCTGCTTGCTTGGAGATTTTGAAGGAGGCTGCGTACATATCATGTAATCTTCACATGCAACACTTTAAGAGCCCCACTTTAAGAGAGCCTTGTTACTGCGACAGCATGTGGGTAGCGTCTGGGTAAATTATTTTACCCTGCCTGTTAAAACTGTCTTTGCAGAATGTTGCTCGGATGTTGTAGCGGTAACTTTTGCCAAATTCTACCCTAGCCAGCCAGGGTAATTACCATGCCATCACCTGGGTAACCCTTCTGTTTGATAGAACACGAATGTGGGAACATTCCTTTGATACACTCAACATGCATACGCAACATTGCAGATAGAGAATGATTGATACACTGCATGCCAATCTCATGCATGGATTGTAACCACGCTTTGTTGCACGCAGTGCTGGCCGGTGGGCAGGGTAGTCGCATCAGTGGACACACCCCCTTCATAGGAACTTATACTCGGAGAAGGTTTTTGGTGTTTGTCTGTTAAAACTGTACCCCTCGCTCTCTCCTCCAGTTTAACTGCCTGAGGCGAGGAGTTTTGATTTTGTCGGGACATTGTCGCAGTAAGGTCTGTTTTGACAAAACTGGGCTTTAGAAAGTAAATTTGGAAAAAGTGAATCTGTAACTTCATGCACACTTGAAGACTTTTCAAAGGGCACTTTGTACGTCAGTAGCTGTAGTTCTGTGAGTCATGTATGAAAGCAATAAACAATGTTTGGCTCTGTGCCACAATGTTGCATTCATTGCCATTCACTTAGCTATCATTCCAGAAACTCCAGCCTTGACTTAAATCTGCTCTGTGATTTTAGGATTTCATTCTAATTTCATTCCGCTTCAGACATTCCATCTTAATTTTGTTTTTGTTGCTGTTGTAACACTTTGTAGGAATGCTTTGTTCCTTTTGTAGTTTTTGAAGAATTTCATTAGAATTGGGTCTAAGGAATATCAGTGTTTGTATGTTAAACTGGTTTATCTGTCACAAATTTATCATGATTATTGTGTAATGAATAACAAGTTTTATGTGGATTTCGGCTAGGAAAAAGTGTAAGAAACAATGAGTCACTGCTAAATTTGTGTTTTAAAATCATTTCTCACTTACCATTTGGAAATTTGAATTTCTTTTTCCCCCTCAAATGAACTCATACATGCTTGTAGGAGTTTGATGTCTGAAAATGGTTAAAGGTAATGCTTGAGGTAAAAGTGAATGAATGATATGGAATTCAGCTCCCAAATTGTCCAGGGAGTATACAATTAGAGGTCTAGTTCTGTGGATTTTGAGGGTCTCAATCACTGTGACTTTTCTGATTGATATTTCAAGCTCAGTCCAACATGATGGGTTCTCCTTAAATGTGGATGTGTTACCAAAATTAGTGAAAATGCTCTTGGACACACTGCAGTATCTAGATATTTGTGTGTCTTATTTTTCTTGTAAAATGTGTTTCTAATCTAGTACTGAAAAAAAAAATCCACATTTCCAAACTTGATAATTGGCTTTTTGAGTGGTATGATGAAGCAACCTTAGAGCATCATAATCTGGCAGCTGTTTTGAATTATGCACACCAAAGGTACTTTGACATTTTTTTAAAACCAACTTACTTTTAGAAAAGTTATCTTACCAGGCTGAAAAAAGTAAATCCTGACACATGAAGACTTCAAATTCACTAATATTCAAATCAAACTAAGTCAATGTGTTCATTAAACAGGATGAAAAAAAAAAACTGTTCATTGATATTTGAAGGGAAGGATATTTTTGTTTTGATACAATATCCTCCTTCTTTTTTTTTTCAATTCACTGAATATGTACCTGTAAGCAAGAAATTTAGTTGTTAGATTTTCCCTAAAATGATGTATTTGGCCAGTCCCATCTATGCATAATTTTGTTTGGTCCCTAACCATTGCTAGGATATCACCTTTTTCTTTTCTTTTCTTTTTTTTCTTTTTGTTACACAACGCTCTCCAGCAAACTATTATCCACATCTCAGTTAAAGAAGACTAGCAAAAAAGAGAGAGATTTTAGTTATGGCTTACTTTTTCATATCAATTATGTGAAACACCAAGGGGGAAAAAAAGAAATTCTGTTCTTCATAGTTTATGTTTGAGTGTGCATTTTGGACAAGCCAGAATTTGTCAACTGTACATTGCCAAAGGAAAAAGGAGTTTGTTTGCAAAAGTCTGTGGCATGATGATAGGTTCTGTAAGGTTTGAGGCCAAAGCAGTAAACATCTTAAGTTACCTTTAATACCATCCTCTTTTATGGTATTCCATGTATTCCATGTATGACTTTGTTGTTTTTTTTATTTTTGTTTTTAATGCCTCTATCACATATCTACATGTATGTCAAGATTTTATTTGATCATTGTTTTATGCCAAGTCTTTCTGCTTCAAGTGTGTCTAGATTGTGGAAGGGGTGGAATTATGGCAATAACTGGTATTACAATGCAGTGGCAGAAGAAAAAAAAAAGATTACAGAGAGATAAGAAAAATTGACTTATACATGTGTGTTTAAGAGAGATAAGGAAAATTGACTTATACATAGGTGTGTATAAAGAGAGAGATAAGGAAAGTTGACTTATACATATGTGTTTATAAGCAAATGTGTGTATTGTCTGTGTGCCTGTATAATTCTTTGCTGATTTTACGGGAGCTAGTTCATTATAGTTTGCTAAATGAACTCTTCCAGCTTTATGTGAGCTTTAATCCAATTTTATGGGATTATCTCGTCTAATTGTTCACTACATCTAAGACTTACGCCTCTGAGCAGTTGCAGGTGGATTTAAAAGATGACTGGTGATATCTTGTGATAAAGCCATTTCTGTGTGTAGAGAAACACTCACTTTTCACTTTTTCCAAGAAAGTCGAAAGTGCATGTAGTTATATAGCACTTTGGGTGTGTGTATGTAACAGACTAAAACTGTGCAAGAAGAAGATATTACTCACAATACGTGCCTCAATATTTGTATTTTAATACTGTGAATAAGAAAGTCTTTAGATCTATGCACTTGCTTCTTGTCTTATTCCTCAGAGAGAGAGAGAGAGAGAGAGAGAGAGAGAGAGATAGAAAGAGAGAGTGGGAGAGAGAGAAAAAAATGTATACATGTTTCAACTCTTCTTTTGACTGTATTGATAGTAGTTTATGTGAAAGATGTGTAATCGTAAATCTGAATGAAAAGATATTATTGCAAAGAACAGGTTTATAAATAGATATTTGTGTCACTGAGTTTCTTTCGTCATACTTTCATGTACACATAGTGAGTTTCAATTTAGTTGTTGTAATTGAAGTAGTCTTGTCAATATGACACAATCAGTGTAATCTCTGTACACTGCATGAGTTTTGATGATACAGTGTACTATATTTTCATAGAATGATGTCATGACTGAGAAATTTTGTCTTGAAGTAAAGCTTTTATTTAGATTTTGTCCCCCAAAATTTAGGTCCAGCTGAAAAGGCAATTTGTGCAAAATACTGTATTAGCTTGAAGTTGTGATGCTTCACTTATGCCTGTCACTTTGGCATTTAATTTGTACGGGGTTTGATTTGAAATCTCAATTGATATCAGAATCTTGACTTTGATTACAAATCTCAATTGATATCAGAATCTTGACTTTGACTACATCTAAACTTGCTTTCTTAGGTGAAAGTGAACACACAAAGTTTGTGTCGTTTGTGCTATGTTTTCTGTTTAAACATTTTGCTTGGCAATTTTACGAATGATGCAAACACATCCCCTAGTAATGAACTGAAGACACCAAGACAATTTGAATTTATATATTAAGTACTTTTACAAGCAGACTCTGTAAATTCAAACCTCTGTTCATCGGCTTGAGTTGCCCAATCCTCTGGAATTTTGATGTCATTACATAAATACGTAATCTACTTCATGAACAGGTATACCTCTAAAGGAAATTTTCCAAAAGCACAGCTCATTTACGTACAATGTCTTTTCTTCTGTAATGTGTTGTCCTGCAGTTAACAAAATTGAAATGTGTGAGCTGCATACTGATCAGCTGAAATTCTTACTTTTTTTTTAAAATCAAGCATTGTAAATGCTGTCCTCATTACAATTGTGATATTTAGTGCTATACAAGCCCTGATGTTGTGTAGTATTTTGTGACAATTGATTATTGTATTGTGACAAGATTTGTCCTCACATTTTGTGATCAAGAATTCACTTTTTTTTTCTTTTTTTGTGGGCTTGTTAACTCAAGTACAGTTAGCAACCCTACAGTCGGCAAAAGTGAACTGTTTCAATGACATGCTGATTAGCTTTAAAAAAAATCGTACATTGTTCTTTTTTTTTTAAATCAAACATTTTTAGAAAGAACCACCATCGTTACAATTGCAACTTTCATCATGTTACAAGCCCTGATGATGTTGTATTATGTGACAGATGTATGATTGTATTATGATGATATTTTGTCCTCATGTTGTGTTCAGAAATTCACTTTTTTTTTTTCTGGCCTGTTAGCGTAAGCACGCAGCCAGCCAAAAAGAATAGCATCATTAGATAAATTACTCCAGTTAAATGTTATGCAATGAGGTTCTGAAATATGTTATATTAACAGTATGACAGTTTCTCCGTTTAGCAACACTTTTTTTTTTTACTCACTTGATGCACGCAAAATATGTCATCGAGTCACAAATGTGTACTTTTGCAATTTTTTTGTTAAAGGAAACCAAAACCCAAAGAGAAATGTGGATTGCGTGAAAGCAGCAGCATTAGTAGAACACAATAGTGAAAACTTAAGGAAAATCGGACAATACATGCAAAAGTCTTATGAATTTTTAAAGTTTTTATGTTGGAACTGCTGGATGAGGAGACTACTTGAGTTTATGACATCATGTGTGAACAACAATCATAAAGAAAATATAAAGAAAATTAAACATGATTTCATTTTTCTAGCATAATGAAAGAGCACTTGACTAACCACTTTCAGAAAGCAGGGGGAATAATTACCACCCTTAACATAATTGTTAGTATCAAGTTGATGGAAAGTGTAATTTTCATGAAAAAATAATTTTTGTGGAATTCCCTTTATATTTTCTCTATATTGTTGTCCACACATGACGTCATGAACTCTAGTAGTCTCCTCATCCAGCGGTTCCAACACCCAAACTTTAAAAATTCATTACTTTTGCATCGATTGTTCGATTTTCCTCAAACTTTCACTGATGTGTTCTACTAATGTTGCTGCTTTCACTCAATCCACATCTTTGGGTTTTAGTTTCCTTTAAGGCTTGCATCCACTTTCTTTGGTGCTGCCACTTTTTATCTTGTTTTATCACATGTGCTCTACCTAAAGGGTATCACGTACCAATGTAGCCACTGTCAGCTGTGGTCTTTTGACAAAACATTTTCGTGCTACTTCATGTGTACTCATGTTTTATTCTTTATAGTTGCTTAATACACTCCTCATGTGTGACTAGTGTAAGAGGATATAGAGCCAGGTGAGATCAAATGCGGTACCTGTATTTATATGCAACAAAAATATGTTTATGAAATGAGTATCTGTTTAAAAAAAAAGAAGAGAGAGAGAGAGAGAGGAATTGTATTTAGATTTACAATTATATTTCTCAATTGATGTATTAAAGGTATTTGTTCTATGTAATACACTCCAATCTCTTCGTTACTAGTTCTGTATTGGCCTCAGAAGTGTCATTCCTGTTTTCAGTGGAGGAGAAAGAGATAGAGGAGATTAAATGTTTGAATATCTGTGTACACATGCATGTGTGTGTGTGTATACACTTTGTATGTATGTGTATGAAGGGGAAAGTTATGCAGGGCCTTGAGTTGTGTGTGGTGGATTTTAGCTGAAACCTATGCATATGGAAATGAAAGGATTCTATGAATCCATGCAGTTAATTTTTGTCGAGCCCACCGGAGTTGTGGGGAGACTAAGGGATCGCCTGTGGCATCTGTCCGTCCGTCGTCCGTCGTCCGTCCGTCCGTCATCCGTCCGTCCGTCCGTCCGTCGTCCGTCCGTAACGCTACAAAAACTTCAATAACTCTTTATTCTAGGCTTCAATTGCAATCAAACATCGAGGGAAGAGGGGTCATGAATACAAAGTGTCACATTTTACCATATAATGAAGGTCACCTCAAGGTCAAAGCTCACAGGCAGGGGTCAACGAACTTTTAGAGCCCAATGTTAAGTCTTTATGGCGCATTTCTATTATGGGTCATTACTTTTGATCCATAACTCCATTTGTGACTAAACTTGGATGGTAGATGTCCCGTGGGGAGTGAATGATCACCACAAGGTCAAAGGTCACAAGCAGGGGTCAACGAACTTTTAGAGCCCAATGTTAAGTTTTTATGGCACGTTTCTATTATGGGTCATTACTTTTGATCCATGACTCCAGTTGTGACTAAACTTGGATGGTAGATGTCCGTGGGGAGTGGATGATCACCACAAGGTCAAAGGTCACAAGCAGGGGTCAACGAACTTTTAGAGCCCAATGTTAAGTTTTTATGGCACGTTTCTATTATGGGTCATAACTTTTGATCCATAACTCCATTTGTGACTAAACTTGGATGGTAGATGTCCCTTGGGGAGTGGATGATCACCTCAAGGTCAAAGGTCACAAGCAGGGGTCAACAAACTTTTAGAGCCCAATGTTAAGTTTTTATGGCGCATTTCTATTATGGGTCATAACTTTTGATCCATAACTCCATTTGTGACTAAACTTGGATAGATGTCCCTTGGGGAGTGGATGGTCACCACAAGGTCAATGGTCACAAGCATGGGTCAACGAACTTTTAGAGCCCAATGTTAAAGGGACTGTACATTCATGTTTTGAACATTTCTAAGTGAGATAATGAGAAACCTCTCATGAAATTTGAAAGAGCATGTAATTTTAAGAAGGATTCAACGTTTATTTGATGAAAATTGGTTTTGAAATGGCTGAGATATCCAAAAAAGTGATAATAATAAAAGGCGACAGGCCACAACTTTATTCGGATCTCTTTGTTTCACCTTGTTTTTGGATATCTCAGCCATTTCAAAACCGATTTTCATCAAATAAATTTTTGATACCCTTTAGAATTGCATGCTCTTTGACATCTCATAGAATGGTTTCTGAATATCTCGCAAAACGTTAAAAGCTAAATCCTCACCTCGACCAGAACTGTTCTAAACACCCTTTAAGTTTTTATGGCGCGTTTCTATTATAGGTCATAACTTTTGATCCATAGGTCCGTTTTGTGACCAAACTTGGATGGTAGATGTCCCTTGGGGAGTGGATGGTCACCACAAGGTCAAAGGTCACCACAAGGCCAAAGGTCACAGGCAGGGGTCAACGTTAGTGTTAAGTTTTTATGGCACATCTTTCTTTTGCCATAAACTTTTACCCTTTTATATCTCTTTTTATATGTTATATCTCTTTTTTTTAATCTGTTATATCCCATTCGCGTACAAGAAATTGTACGCGAATGGGCGAGACACATTATGGCACTTGCCTTGTCTTTCATTGCGAAATACGCCCTCTAGTTGTGCTACGTTATACTCGGACTAGAAAGAGTTATTTACACGAGTACCGATTCCGAAGACCGATGATACAGTGATGATGATAGTATGGAAATTCAGTGTGCCATGGCCTTTTGAAAGGCAACGGGATGAAGTAGAGTGAGATATAATGGAGAGAGTAATAACGTGTACGTTTCCTGTTTACACGCAATTATACGTACTCCATGGAGGGCGATGGGGGTAAAAATGTATTCACTGGTGAGGAACGCTGGGGGCGTGCTCGTAAGCGTGACATTTCAGCAGCACCACCGCTGCCAAAAGATGTGAGAGGCTGCCGGGAGCCGAGACGTGACAGATATCACGCACGCAGCTGTACACAGGCCATTTGGAGTTCATAGCGGGCCTTTATTTGCACATGCTTCTAATTTCCAATCACTTTATGATAGCCTTTCAATAACAGTAAGTCAGTCAGCTCACGTGCACATTTCTCAAATCACTCCCCCCCCCCCCCCCAGTTGCTTAATTAGCACTCGAGTCACTTCAGCGACATAATATGCATGAGCTTGCCCGACGTAACGATGGAATGGACCGTATTAGAACAAAGAATGAACTTGCGAAAATGAGGTGACCAGAATACAAAGGGGAATCTTCCTTTTCATTGTTTTGCATTCAATGAATGCATGAACAAACTCGTTTCCATATCATAACCACATAGGCCGATATACTTAGCTTTAATGAATACTTTGCTGATGTCATGTAAATGTGCTGGCAATCACCATTATAAGGATTGAATGAATAATCATTCGGCCTGCATCACAAATTCTTATCTTAGTGATTTTCTTTTAACAAACATACCTTTAATCGCAAATAACCGTTTCCTTCTCATGCGCAAAGTGTAATTACGAACTGGTCTATCATAACACTGTTAAGTAATGGATCACGAACAACATCACAATGATGTTCACTCAGATTACAGAAAATTGAGCACTCTTTTATTAGTAATTTTTTAGTATTTACTTTTCTCATTATAATTTTGTTGTAGGGAACTCACCAGTTGTTGGTATTTTGGTATATATGATTACACTGGGAGTTCGCTCTACTCTCACAAGTTCATTCTTCATCGCTCACGATGGTAGTCTTCTACTTTCAATTATCTCTCATTTACTGGAAAATATTTAGGCCTACTATATAGGCCTACTAGCTGTTTATCTTATTTACATGTTCTATATTATGTTTTTATTATATAATACTATTGTCTATGTTTTTTTCTACTTGTGTTATGTTTTGATTTGATTATTGCTTTTGTCATTTTTTGTACATACATTTTGTGGAATTTGGAGTTTGAATTGTATTTGTTGAAGGCAGAAAAAACAAAACCAAACACAATTAACTTCATTGGTTTCTGGTATAAATGAGGCATATATTACTTAAATCATTAGGCTATCTCCTCTTCACAATAATAACAGCAGCCTGATGCTTGGCGATGTATTATATCCTGGTGCTTGCCCGTTTTTGTGTCTCTCTGCTGATTCTTGCTTATAAATGATTGGTTCTAATAATGTTCCGGTCGCTAGGATTGACGTGAATGGAATGCGCGCATCTATCACTATGGCAACCATTATGTTGTCATTGAAACATGACAAAGCAGGAGTTATTTGCTGTGATTTGGGAACCAGTTTTCTTTCACTATGTCGTAAGAAAGGACATACAGCATGTTTTTCGATATTCTGTTATTTTACTTTGCACTCGTGCTGTCGTGAGTTTACGGCAGTTTGCCAGGATAAAGTCTATCAACACTAATTACATAATTTGTGCATACATTGCCAACAGTATTTGGATTTGGTGATGCCGAGGGGGTTAGCAGGTTGTGTGTTGATGTTTTCAACACTCCAATCATTAGGGGAATTAGAATTGTCAAAGTACTGCTGCATGCATATGCCGCCTGAAAAACAAAGTAGTACCGCGATCCTTCTTGAAGAGAAAGCGAATCACAATCAGTGTACGAGGTCCGAATTTGAGAGGGAATCTGACCTAATTGACCATGCATGTTTCGCCAGAGTGTATGATTTCAAACCACTATAGTACGGCGAAAACATGATAAACGAAAAAGAAATGTGCACAGAATATCAAAAACAGTCCAATTGTTTTATATCATGCTTTCAGAAATTGGGACCAAAGTTGTTCTTGCTATTTATGCAGAGCGTGGAAAATTTTCAGTTCGAAGCAAGTTATGATGAGGTAACATCTTTGAAACTCTATCTCCCTCAATACCCCACTCATTCACCCTCTACCCTCCCTCCTTCTCTCCCTCCCCCCCCCCTCTCTCTCTCTCTTTCTCTTTGTCTCTATCTACCCCTCTCTGTCTATAATACTAGTAATTTTTGTTTATTCATCTATTTGTTAATCTATAAAAGTCTATGTAGTCCACACCAGGTTGTATATTATGATCGCGTGTATAGATCGATCGATCGATCGATCGAAAGATAGATAGATAGATAGATAGATAGATAGATAGATAGATAGATAGGTAGATAGATGGATAGATAGATAGATAGATAGATAGATAGATAGATAGATAGATAGATAGAGACAGATAGATAGATGGATAGATTGATAAATAGATATAGAGTACATCCTTTATACTGGCTGTACATCTAGGTACATAGTTGGCTATCCTTTTTTGTCCCCGCCGAACGAGTTCGAGCAGGGGACTATGAAACGGGCTCCGTACGTGTGTGTGTCCGTCCGTGTGTCCGTGTGTCCGTGTGTCCGTCCGTGTGTCCGTCCGTGTGTGCGTCCGTGTGTGATCAAAATGTTCAAAATGCTACTCCTTCGCCATTTCTAACCCGATTTTGATTCTGTTTGCTTTATATGATAGCACTACATGGGAGCTTTGAAACTTCTATACAGAATTTCAGTTGTGACCTTTGACCTTGACCTTTGACCTATATTGTACATTTTGCTTCAAAATGCTACTCCTTCGCCATTTCTAACCCGATTTTGATTCCGTTTGCTTTATATGATGGCACTAGGTGAGGGCTTCAAAACTTCTACACAGAATTTTGACCTTTGACTTCTTTGACCTTTGACCTTGATTTTTGACCTATATTGTACATTGCCTACAAAATGCTACTCCTTCGCCATTTCTAACCCGATTTTGATTCCGTTTGCTTTATATGATGGCACTAGGTGAGGGCTTCAAAACTTCTACACAGAATTTTGACCTTTGACTTCTTTGACCTTTGACCTTGATTTTTGACCTATATTGTACATTTTGCTACAAAATGCTACTCCTTCGCCATTTGTAACCCAATTTCAATTCCGTTTGCTTTAAGTGATGGCACTAGGTGAGGGCTTCAAAACTTCTACACAGAATTTTGACCTTTGACTTCTTTGACCTTTGACCTTGATTTTTTACCTGTATTGTACATTTTGCTACCAAATGCTACTCCTTCGCCATTTCTAACCCGATTTCGATTCCGTTTGCTTTATGTGATGGCACTAGGTGAGGGCTTCAAAACTTCTACACAGAATTTTGACCTTTGACTTCTTTGACCTTTGACCTTGATTTTTTACCTATATTGTACATTGGCTACAAAATGCTACTCCTTCGCCATTTCTAACCCGATTTCGATTCCGTTTGCTTTATGTGATGGCACTAGGTGAGGGCTTCAAAACTTCTACATAGAATTTTGACCTTTGACTTCTTTGACCTTTGACCTTCATCTTTTTACCTATATTGTACATTTTGCTACTAAATGCTACTTCCGGCGGGGACATATATTACGCACCGCGTAATTTCTACTTTTCCTTGTTTTCCCTACGGCAAGAATGTCTGCTCAACTCTCATTGCGCTTAATCTGCTCTCCGTCTCTCTATCTCGCCTTCTTACTTTTTAAACTCAAGTCAATTTCAACCTCAATACCGGAACCCCGTCAAATTTACTTAATTCTTTTCAACTTTACGCAATCAGTGTCCCTTTCACGACGAATAAAGAACGGCCAAACCAGGCGCGTGGTCCTCATCAGCTTTTCATGATTCAAAGGTCATCATCGAGGAAGCTACGTAAGTGCCAACGAAAAGTTTCCGTGTTACCTATAGAACTACAGTGGACGCACATTTGTCATCAATATAAGTTGTGCACATACTTGAAGTTATGTATAGTGCAAAATTTACACTTTTAATGTGTGTTAGTAATCCCAACATAATCAAAATCAAAAGAGTTGGAATCACGTACGAGCACTAGTAATCATACACTTGGAGGGTTGTTTGGCAATAAGCAAATATGAACTAAATGATAGATGAATAATTATGTTAAAAAATCGAGAGAAAGCAAACATTCAGTGGGATTAATTAGGTTAGGCTTGTACAGTCCATATGAATGAATGTAATATCATATCTATATGATGTTCAATTTTGTTGGCAGCATGGCTTATGAGTCGCATGAGATGTGTATGCAGTTTTTGATGATTTTTATATAGCATACAGCATCTCAGAATTATTATGATGGCAACGGAAACTCTATTTATCGCGTGTATATGCCTCATTCGTTTCAATCAATGTCTTCTGTATATAGTGGCAGATCGTTTTTTTTTTTTTTTTTTTTTTTTTTTTTTTTGCTTTTCAGCCGATGAGACCCGGAAGTGGCACGAAAAACAGAGAAATTGCACGCTGAAGCGTCACCAGAAATATTTAATATATATCTATGAATATAGATAGATATATATGTATATGTTTTTTGCGCCCTCCCCTTGCCCCCTTTACGGTATTCCTGGATCCGCCCTTGTGTAAAATGCGTGAGTTCCTCTAGTTACATGAACATTATTGTGATCTTGGCACATAATCCTTTAATAAGCCTACAATCGACCCTCGCTGAGCTGATATTGTAGCCAAGCGAAAAATAAGTAATCCGTATAATTTTTATGGAAAAACCGAAACCTTACAAAGTGTGACAGGCGCTTGTCTTTATTTTTTCCCCTTCAATAACATCACATCCCCCAATACACACACACACACACACACATTTGGTTCTACCCGACTGTTCCCACGAAGTGTTTTAACGTTGTTCACTTTCCGTGATCTTGACGGTGTGAAATCGTGGGGATCCCGGTAATTCATGGGATTCAACCTTCATTGCCCCTCCCCTTTTCAAAGGGGGACTTGTGATATAAAACATATCACAAGGATAACGATAATCCCATAATCTTCACAGCTGACCTTTCTCTGCCGCTTTGTAGTATACACGGTGACGACGCTGCTTTACATACACATTCACTTCACTGTGTTGTTGACTTTACGCTTATCTGAGATCTCGATGATTTTTTTTTGTTTCTCCTGTAGTAGGAATGCTTCAAACAAATTGTACACTAACATGCAATTTGCTTTTACCTTTTGCAGAGCTATACCCCCATATACATATACGGCTTGGTGTTATTAATATCTTCGTGGTCTCATCCCCAACCCACCTCTTGAAACACACACATTTACTTTTCTCAGTTGCGTCTGAATGTTATTCCAGATCGAAACAGTGATGTTGCTTCGAAAGTCACATCCCTGGTTACATAAAACACGAAGAATAATTCATGTTGGATGATTGAATAGTAATTTCTCTCCCCCACCTCCTCTCCCTCTGGGGGTGGGAGGTGGGGTTATCAATCATGTACAGCCTTATGTGAATCTTCTGTTGTTTTCTCTTTCTATGAAAATCGTTTCCATGTTATATCCAGGGAGGTGGCTCTTCCAACGGTCTTCCAACATTGACAGCGGTATAAGAGGGAGGTGGCTCTTCCACCTTTTGTTATACTGTTGTCAATACGATAATTTATGACGTCAAAGCGAAGAATAGATAGAGTATAGTCTCGGGGCGTATGGGAAATTAATAATTTCCACCTTTTGGGCCATCGTAATTCTGGTAGGATGCCAGCTAGATAATTCTGGGGAGAAAGAGAAACAAAACGAGGGTATTAGAAAAGAGGGGATAGAGAGTTTGAGCAGGGAGGTGGAAAATGAAAGGGAGGGGGAAGGAAGAGGGGGGGGGGTTCGACTGTGACAGCTAGGTTGTCTTCAATTGCTCTCTGTCGAGAAGGGGAAGCATGAGTTCAGCGTGACGTCATGTTGTTAATTAGTTACTGGAAATTGACACCGTAAATACCACTTCCGCGAAAGAAATCTTACAGCATGAATACTTTTGTGGCCCCCGATATGCACAACATTGTATACCTCTACAGTGCAGAGGGGTCCTGAAAGCATCCGTCTTGGGCATTGAGGAAAAGGGGTGGAGACTGTTGTCGCATATTAATTTGAAACTGACATTTTCATTTTTTTTTAAGTAGAGTCAAAAGGGGTCTGAGCTTCCGACCCTAGCAGAATTTTCGTCAGAGGCTAAATGACAAACATATAATACAGTACACTCTCGTTATAAGCAACACGGTTATAACGAAATTCTCGTTTTAACGAAGTAAAAATTAATGCCCAAATATTATAAATTTACTGTGTATATCTTCATTATACTTTGTTATTCGGCTATAACGCAAATTCCCTATACCTAGAGGTTCGTTAATCCGAAAATGAAAAAGGGTTCGTTAATCCGAAAATTTGTGGCGTTATTCCGAAGGTTCGTTATTCCAAAGATTGATTAATCCGAAAATGAAATTCGAAACAATGAACCTTCGGAATAACGAATCTTAGGAATAAAGAGCCTTCGGAATAACGAACCTTCGGAATAACGAGCTGTAACCATACACACAACATGCACTGTCCGGGAGGGGATAATAGGGACACAGAACACAGAAAACAATAGAAGGAGAGGTAGGGGCAGTGATGATCCTAAGGATTATTGAGGTCAACCTGGGAAGGATGAAAGATGATTAGGGAAGCATCGTCGAACCATTATCAGGAATGACACAAAGGAAAGGACATAGGAATAGGGTGAAATAACCACACCATGTGTTAAAAAAAAAGGGGGGGGGGGGAGTTCAAGCAGAAAGCCCAAAAATGTTTATGCTCTTTGAAGTCTGCAAACGCTGAATGCATTCTGGATCTGAATGTGCACGCTGCTGGACCGAGTGGTATAGTGCAGCGGGGAGAGAGGGCGGGAAGCTAATTAGTTATTTTCGATACAAATAATATTGATATTATAAGTACCTTAAAAGAAACCTGTACTGACATTTTCTACTTGTCTGATAATTCTAATCTACATTTTTTTGATGCCTACAACTGGAAAGAGAGGATTCTAAAACCCAGGATAAGCCTGTAATGGATTTTTGAAAAAAATGAAAACGAGCATTCCCAGGAACGATCCACACAATTTGGCATACGTCACAGGTGCCAACTGTGCTTTCCGCAAGAAATACTACACAAGTCAATTTACTGAAGTAAACATTCATGCACTGATGATGCAGTATCAAAATAAAATTGTCATACGTATATGCATTTTATGAGTTTACAATAATTACGGAAACTATTCATATTGATATGTGAAGCATATCATATCAAATATTAATTACTTTGATCTGAAAACAATCAATTTTCTGAAAATATGTAAAACTAAATTGGCATGGTTAGCCGTACGTGCTCTCGTAGAGCATGCAGTAAGAGGAATCAACGCTGGCAGCATCGAGCGGCTCAACACAGGCGAACAGCTGTTCACTGTGATGTACCGAACTCGCGAGGTGTACGTGTGGCTAGCTCCAGAAATTTTACTTTTTATGGCGACTAGACGAGATACAAATGGCCCTTCCTTATGATTTTCAGCCAACCCGACGGCAAATCTGGCACAGGAAGAACGACCGCGATAAGGATATCCGTGACTTTCCCTGTAACCAGGCCGTTGCTGGTCCCGACCTGTTCGTTCGCAACTCAAAAGCTCCACCGTCCCGTTTAACGCAGGCTGTGGATGTGTGGTGCAGTTGCTCGCACTGCTTTGCAATGCCGAGTGAGAGAGAAAATATCTGTTGTAAAGAAGTACATTTTGCAAACATTACGGACTTCTCCTCAGTTAAATGCATAACACGACATAGAGACTTCGAGAAGGTTTGCCTCAGTACTGCTGTGCTGGAAGTCGCCAACGTGATGCGACGGCATGTTCAGGGAATAAGTGGAGCCGGTGCTATGTCGAACAAGTAAAATTTAACTCCCAGCCAAGACTTGCGCTTAAGATCCTATTTAACAAAGTTGATTTCTCAAATTCCGTATTACCAATTTTCATCAAAATCAAACGAAATACTTAACATCTTGTATCCCATCGATCATGAAAATTTGATATGCATCCGATTTCGGGAACTGTTGATATACCTGCGACTATTTGGATATTATCGCTCAAAAAAAGTCGCTTTGAAGCAAGGCATACAAGCGCGTATTCCGAAACTGAAGTTAGCGATCTCCTTGTAAGCGAATTTGCCAGCTTTTGCTTGTGGGCGTGTTCTTCGCATGTGCTATCATTTTTTATTAGGTAGCTAACTTTAGCTACACGTGTGCCGATACACGTCATGATCCGATCCCATACTAGTATCGCACTAACGATATATCGAGCTTCCTGGATGCTGGCGCGGCCCGGCACGTCAGTCTTGCGTGTATGTACTGTATGTATGTTGATGCAATGTTCTTTGGTTAATAAACGTTACATTGTACTAATGTTATATTCACACGTGTACACTACATTTGACCATGCTATGCGGAAGTAGGCCTATGCCATTCATTCCTAAGTAAAGGGCTATATTGAGTACTAACGTTTATCTTGCTATTTAATGTTTCCTTATGTCTGATTTCGATTAACATTTACAAAAGTAACGTTAGGCCTAACAGTTACTTGAAATTATTTAATCTAACGTTTAATACAGGGGCTGTAGCGTATTGTTACAGTACTGGTGAATAGGTGGGGAGGGTCCTACTAATTGACGCAAACTAATGCAAACTAATACAAACTAATGCAAACTAATGCAAACTAATGCAAACTGACGCAAACTAATACAAACTCAATGCAAACTCAATGCAAACTACTAATCAATGCAAACTAATGCAAAATACTAATTAATGCAAACTAATACAAACCATTAGCGGTGAAAATTAGGGTGAATTACAGTACCTGGACCTGGCTCTTCCGAGGCCACTCTCACGTCAGTCCTCTCGAAACAAAAACTAGTATCGATCAAGTAAATCCATTCTATCGAAGAATGACTAACGCAACTGCTCAACAGTCAACACTAACTTGAAAAAAAAACATTTTATGAAAATATCATTAAATTCATATTTCTTGACCAAATAGATATCGTTTTAAATATATTTCGCTTTCAAAATTCAGAAAATGTAAAGCAGAATGATGCCCAGAAATACGGATATTAATGATCGATCATAAATGCCGAAATACTAATTGATGCAAACTCGACGCAAACTCCAAAACACAACGCTATCCTATGCGAAAACAACCTATATCGATTACAAATATCGGGAAATGACATCCCGAAATACTAATCAATGCAAACTCAACACAAACTCAAAAACACAACGCTATCCTATGCGAAAACAACCTATATCGATTACAAATATCGGGAAATGACACCCCGAAATACTAATTAATGCAAACTCAACGCAAACTCCTAGACATAACGCTATTCTATGCGAAAACAACCTATATCGATTACAAATATCGGGAAATACACCCCGAAATACTAATTAATGCAAACTCAACACAAACTCAAAAACACAACGCTATCCTATGTGAAAACCACCTATATCGATTACAAATATCGGAAAATGACATCCCGAAATAATACTTAATGCAAACTCCAAGTCAAAACGTTTTCGAATGTGAAAACAATGTAAATTGATCATGAATATCGGAAATTGACACATCGAAACACTATAGTAATGCAAACTCCAAAACAAAAAGTTTTCCTACGTGAAAACTACCTAAATTGATTACAAATATCGGAAAATAACACCTTGACATAAAAAGAAAGAAACATTGTCTCACAGTATTCTATCACATTCCTGTATCAAATTTGACTCTTGCAGAAGCGCAATTTTATTTAACACCAGATTGAATTGCAGTTTCAAGCAAAAGTGTGGGTAGTGATGTAGACGAATTTTCATTCTCTATTTTAGAACTCTCGAATTATCAAGCAGGAGCTTTCTTTTGATAAATACTCCCAACACTTAAATGATTCTCAGATAATTTTTAACGAAAATTCCGTTGTGTTAATCCCAAATTGCCAATTGTTTCTGGAAGATAATATAATCACATTCCTGGAAATTAAAGATTTTGTACCCACTGCAATAAGAATGATATTGGTGATGAATTTCATTACCTTTTCATTGCAGCCTCTTCAATGAACAGCAAAAGAAATACTTAATAAGATATCACAGGAAATACCCAAAATGAAGGTGGATCAATTATCCAATTGTGAAAAGAGGGTAGTCCTTTCTAGTTTAACCAAGTTTTACAATTGATAATGATATATGTAGGCCTACATGACTATACATTTTTTCGACCTTCTCTTAGTTACTTGTTTATGTCTTTTTACAGGCCGTGCTTTCTATATATTGAGTAATCTGCTGAACTTGTCTTCCCACTCTCCCCTCTTTCTCTTCCTTTCTCTTCTTACTCTCGCATGCCCATATATTTCCTTCATTCTTTGTTCACTTATTGTCTGAATATATTTCCGTACTTTTTTTACGTTGTTTAATCTTTTTTGTTGTTTTTATCAATGATATGTCACTCGTATTTCTTTTATTGTTAATATGTCCAACGAATTTGTCATCAGCTTTGTGTCCTTCTCACTGTTCCCTATTACTCTTTATTAATCCTCTCTCTCTCTCTCCCTCTCTCTCATCTCTCTTCATATTTTCCTTCCTGTTTTGTTCACTATTATCAAACCGTGTATATTTCTGTACATTCTTCTTTGTTTTTATTTTCATCAATCGCACTTCACTCCTATTTACCTTATCATAGTTGTTTTGTATAAACTTAAAGTTACTTGCAACTCTATTTGGATTATTGAAGTAATAACGTGAAATATGACTTTTAATTGGACCCCGATAGCCAGAATATGGGTTGCTGAGTAAAATGAACTTTGAACTTTAGACTCAGTAATATCACAGTCCTGCAAACACGTCGTGAAAGGAAGGTGTCGATCGATTAACCCTAAAGCCCGGGGGGGGGGGGGGCACATTGTGTCCCCTACCAGATTTTCATTCGCCACTCCTTCGCCCTTAATCCAATTTCAACCAAATTTTGTAACTTTCCCTAAAATCTTATTCCAAACATTTTGATATATGATTTAGCTATATTTGATATTGCTGGTTGCCATGGCAACCACAAATTGACAACCATATCAGTCAGATTTTGCGTATTTTTCTGTTCAAATTCCAATTAACAATATATTGTGTATGAAATGGGCGTTTCTTGGCTGAAATTTGCTGAAGAAGCAAAATGTGAAGTAATTATGGCCCTGAAATGTTTTTCCTATTATTTCCTTTGTTTTCATGTGACAATGGCATAAAACAATAGAAATAATAGAGATAATTGAAAACAACAGTATTTTCCAAAGATTGCCGTTCTATTTTGCGTTATTTTAATTCCTTCACCCAAGTTATAACTCTAATATCATCGGCTTATCACATTATCAATCTGCAAACTTAAAAATCCAATATTATGGAAATATGAAATGTGATAACTACGCATATACCTATCCAAAACAATGCATCACAGGTCTCATTAATGTATTTCTTTATGTTGTTATTAATAGCGCCCCCATGTGGTGACCCTGAGAAATTTCAACTATAACAAATAACGAGCTTTGACTTGCACATCATTTGTGGGAAATATGAAAATGATTGATCCATCATTAAACACATACACTTGGGATAAAGAAGTTATACAGAAAAATCATGTTTTTAGCATATTTCCTATGTATTTCATCATATTTTGGTGAATAGCTCCCTCTATGGGTGACCTTGCGAAAAATCAAATGTGCAGTCATGTAGAGTATGAGATGCTCTACTTAAGTGCCAAATATGACGATGAAACATTAAATAATAACAAAGTTATACGGGGGGGGGGGCACAATGTGCCCCCCCCCCCCCCCCCCCCCCCCCCCCCCTGGGCGTGGGAAGGGTCAAAATAGCTTGGGCTTTATAGGGTTAACAGGTCGTCAATGCAAACTCCTGAGCGCATTTGATCGATTTTCTTTATAAATCTGATTCCTACAAATTGCTGTCGATGACTGTACCGAAACCATGGAATAGTACATATGAGTGTATCTAAATTGATAATTGAGAACAACAGGTAAAACAAAATGCACCGTAGATCATATAATAATAGTAACCAATTTATGAATAACTTAGTCACATCGACAGTATGTCGGAGGGGGCGCAATTTCTTATGTTTATTTTATCACTGCGGTGTGTCATGTCTGCGCCATTGTCAAAGGCAACAAAGTTCCACAATCAGTCTTAAGTATTGTTTCCTAACATATTGAATCTTTCAGTTGAATGCAATGCGCAGATAGATAATTATCAGTCTTAAGTATTGTTTCCTAACATACTGAATCTTTCAGTTGAATGCAATGCGCGTAATATCATCAACATATACTTCAACGACAGTAGTCATGATTATCTTTATAGAAGTAGCCAACTAACCGACAAAATCCAACAATAGGCATATTGCCACAATATTATGGTACTTGGTGTACAGGTGATAATAGAGCTCCCTGTTCGTCTTTAAAGGGACTGTACAGTACTGGTTGAGGTAGCGGTTCATGTTTTGAACATTCCTAAGTGAGATGAAAAGCCTCTTATGAAATATGAAAGAGCATGTAATTTTAAGAAGGATTCAACGTTTATTTGATGAAAATTGGTTTTCAAATGGCTGAGATATCCAAAAAAGTGCTGATAATAAAAGGCGACATGCCCCAACTTTATTAGTATCTCTTTGTTTCACCTTGTTTTTTGATATCTCAGCCATTTCAGAACCGATTTTCATCGAATAAACTTTTGATACCCCTTAGAACTGCACGCTCTTTGACATCTCACAGAGTGGTTTCTGAATATCTCACAAAACGTTAAAAGCTAAATCTTCACCTCGACCAGAACTGTACGCACCCTTTAACTTACAGCTTCAGCAATTAGTTCGCTGAATTGACTTTGTATTACTTCTATGTATGAAAAAGATATTTAGAAAAGGAATTGAATATGTTTGATAAATAGGGTAATCGGGAAAATAAAAAGCGGCAGGTATGGTATATTAAAAGCCTTTTACAGGTACATGTACTTTACTCAACTCTTTACTAAACAATGCTAAATCAGGTAAAAGAAGTCAGGACATATTTGGAGGATTATGCTGGCCCATGTCCTTATACGGGAATATTGGATTTCCATGGAAGTGAAATAAGTATTTGCGGCTATATATTCAATACTCACCTACTGAATTATTCTCCATAGTATATATTTTGACGTTCGAAGTGTCTTCTTAACACCCTGTCATACACTGTAACAAAACTGGAATCATATTGACGGAATAAAGTATAAAAGTCTACCAAAAAAAGAGAAAATACAAACAGCTGGACTCCTTTACATTTATATCCTTTGGGTAAGTGAAAATAGTTACTCTGTTAAAAAGATCATTGCGCTAGTATCCTTCTTTTTTCCAAATTCCTGCCCAGACTCTTTAACAACAACAACAACAACCAAAAAAAAAACAACAAACAAACAAACAAACATATTACTTTATTACATGTTACTTTTATTCTCTGTGGCAACTTTATTTCCACTTTTCATCACAGGGATACTTTTGTTGAAATTATGTTATATAAAAATGGACATTTTCCAGGAAAATTTTACCCCTAAATAATTTCGTAACACTTTGTTAAGGCAAAGGCAACGACCAATCAGGAACCCGAAGTACTAATTACTGAAAACCACAAAACACAATGTTATCTGATAGGAAAATGACATGAAGCTCGCCTATAGCACCTCCTTGATGGAGCGATATGAAACAAAAATCTGTGGTAAAGAAACAACTCAAGTTTCCAGGAAGATAAATGTTTTAGTATGAAATAAAATTCCTTAATACACTCTTCATGCTACCCTTTATAATCTTATGTTACTATTCTGTATATCACTATAGTCTTTCTACGTCACAGTTTACGAGGCATGAGATTCGCTTTCATATCGATCTCATGTTCTTTTTTTATGTTCCCTTAGTTCTTTCATTTGATATACAGTATGAAATATTTGGTATATCCCATTATCATCTTACCGTGAGTAATGTCAACGAAGCTTTGAATTTGATTAATAGTTCGGATTCGGAACTGGTAGACTGCATTAAAGTCTTGACTACGTCTGGTCAAATTTCGAAATAAATTGTGTAAGTATTTGAATTATGTCTACCATTATCCTCCAGTATTTGGCACTGAAAATAAGCCAGGGCCACCGACTCTTTAATCAATATAGCCTATAACGTTGACAACGTCAAGTGACATAGCCTTACAGGTATACATGCTATGACGCGCGCTACGTGGGACCACCTGCAAATTACGTACGAAAAAACAAAAACAAAACGAACAACAACAAATGATACCGCCATAACTGACCCCCTCCATTTCCTGAATCATTGAGCAAACGATGATGACCCTGATGACTCAGTCAGGATGAATCTATGGGCATACACAGCGATGATCAGGGGCGTCGATCCTACGGGGGGGGGGGGGGGGGAGGGGGGAGGGTGTGCAAAGGGCCATTTGCCGTGCCCTCATGGAAATGTTGGGGGCAAACAACCAAACAATTCCCGAGATGAGGAAAAAAAATACATCTCGAACTTTCTTGATTGGAAATTGTCTAAAATAAATACCGCAAAAAATTCTTATGCACCAGATCGTTGAATTGCAATCATAGACATACAAAAGCTTCCCCACTGGGTCCCTTTTGACAGACTTTGTACACTTTTGAGATTGATGTATTTCCTGATGTTTTATTAGAAGTGTGCAGCAGATATTTCACTTTCAAAAGTTTCCTCATAATAATGCAGAGGCGTCGATGGGGGGAGGGGGTGGTTCCCTCCCATAAAAGTATTGGGGGCAAACATATTATATTGCTCCTCCTCGTTATTTCGGAGATGTGGAAATTTTCACTCTTTTTTTTAAAATAGAAATCTGTCTAAATATATTACCCCAAGATGGCAGAATTTCAATTTTGAAAATACAAAACCTCCCTCGCGTGAGAGGGGAACAGTCCTACCCCCTTCCATACCCTCCTCATTCTGACCTTTGTACTTAATACACTTTTACAGATTTCCAAATATTTCATCTAAAGTGTGCACCATGCAGGTCTGTCATTCGGTCAAAAAAAAAAATCAAACGTTTTTTCTGGTGGGTGGGAGGAGATAACTATGGGGTTCTTCCACCTCCACAGATTTAATTAGTACTCACTTTTGGGATTGGAATTTTCCCAGATTCCGTCATGAACGTGTTTACGAGATATTTTCATTTTGATTTGAATAAACACAAAAGCTCCCTCGTATACAGGGGTGTCGATCCTAGTAGGGCTATACAGGGGGCAAACATGTCATTTTGTCCCCAATATTTCCCGAAATGAGGAAGATTTTCCTGCTTTTTGACTGGAAACTGTCCAAATATTTAACCCATATTATGCACCTGGTCCTCGAATTTCAATATTGTCAAAATGATACCCCTTTCCACACACTTCCCCATTTCGTCGCCTATTGATACTTGATACACTTTGGAAAGTTGGGCAAATGCAGAATATTTCATCACAAAGTGTGCATCAAATCTGTCACTTCAATTCTAATAAACTCAAATGTTCCCTCATCCTCTTTAAATTTACCCTTTCCCCACTCGGGTCCTATCCTTAGAATTAGATGTGGCATACTTTGGGGATTGACAATTTTCCGAACATGGCGCAAAAGTGTGCATCAGATCCTTCTATTTCAATTGTAAAAATGCAAAAAGTCCGTCGTGTGCAAGGGGACTATCCTCTCCCACATAGTCACCTCCCCCCGTCAACTTCCATATATTTGGTACTGAGATACCGCGATTTAGTCATTCATAATATATGTGAATATTTATTTTTCTTTGTTTTTTGACAGGAGAATAATCCAAAAATTTCACCAAAAGTGAGCACCAGATCTCCGAATTTCAGATCTGAAAAAGCATATCTTCCTCGTGTGGGAGTGGGCACAGTCACTCCCCCCCCCCCCATTCTTCTAATTCTAATTTATATTTTACTATAGAATACTTACGCTTTTCACAAAAACAAAACTCGAATATCTCACCAAAAGTGTGCACCATATCTCTAAATTCCAGGGCCCCCTTGCGTGAGAAGGGACCTATCCCCCTTCACAGCACATTTTCGTGAATACAATTTAATGTTTCTTACTTTTGTGACAGAAGCAATATTTCACACAACACACACACTCACACATCCATCTTAAGTGTACGGAGAAATAGAGATGAGAGAAAGAAAGGTAGAGGAAGAAAGGAAGTCTAGTCAGTCATGGATACCTTCTGTCTAAATACACTCTCTTTATATAGAACTTTACACCTAGAAAATGTAGCGGTAGATTTAAGGTCATCATC
The DNA here is from genome assembly GCF_040938485.1 of Diadema antillarum. Classification (NCBI taxonomy): domain Eukaryota; kingdom Metazoa; phylum Echinodermata; class Echinoidea; order Diadematoida; family Diadematidae; genus Diadema; species Diadema antillarum. The sequence goes on along the minus strand of NW_027272037.1, from coordinate 434,296 downwards.
AATAGAATTACATTTCTTGACACCTGTAAAATATATAGATTGCAATCCGCTTAGAGTTGAATAAGTCACAGGTTTACGAAAATTATAGCGTTCCCGAATTGGATATGAATGGAGTGAGGAATTCATCGGGAACATGTATAAACATACATAAACAACAAAACATTCAGTTTGACCGGATCAAAAATTGGAAGCATCCGAAATTGCACAAAGAGTGGTGAACTTGTTAATATAATGACTATTGCTTATATACGTAAAGCTCGTTTTTTAAGCATACTGTAATCTGTGAATGTGTACCCTGTTTGTGTTCCCCAAATTCATTGCAATAATCAAGATGAGGTAAAATTATTGCATTGTAAATTTTTACCAAGATATTAGAAAGTAATACACTTTGGCAGTTTGAAAATAAAAAGACTTAAAACTCTATCACGTCTGATTCTGCAGAAGAATATGATTGAATATTCCTTTTTGATTTTGGAGGTTTGGGTCCCATAGGGACCCAAAGGGGAGCATGGTGCCAATTTGAACACATTGAGATTCTATCCCCTGGGAATGCTACTTGCCAAGTTTAGTGGATATCCAATATGTTATTATCAAGGACAACATGAAAATGTTAAAAGTTTAAGCACGACGAACGCCGGACGAAGAGCGATCGCAATAGCTCACTTGCTTGAGCCTTCGGCTCAGATGAGCTAAAATGCGAAAGCTCCCTCTTTCACGGGGGCCTCAATCTTAGAGTGGGGGGGGGGGGGGGGGGCAAACATATCATTTTGTTCCCCTAATGATTCCCGCAATGGGGAAAATTTCTTGCTTTTGATAGAAAACTGTCCAAATATTTCATCAAAGTGTGCACCAGATCGCTGAATTTCAATTCTAAAAATGCAAAATCTCTCTCGCCTGGTAGGGGGATACCCATCCAAAAATGTTTCATCTAAATCGGGGTTCCCACTATTGTGTGATCCATTGCGAACGACACGATTGGACATTCGTAACTGATCGTGGAAGTTTTGTTGAACTCGTCTGAAATTCACGTTTGCATACGAGGTTATGCCAGTCAATACGTGTTGGTTCGCTTGGATGCGACATGGTCACGATCGGTCTATTTCAAGCAATACGATCTGTCACGATCTGGTCTCCCTTTCAAATACGACCAGATAGGATTGCCCCGATTGAGTCTACGATTGGTTTTGATCTTACATGATCATTACTATCAGGATCCCCGATCTGGTGCGTGCAGCTACGTTCTGATACGTTCCAATACCAAGAGTCCTATGAAGGAGATTAATGAAGTTATCATGCAGAGTTAATGATAAATCAGAACAAGTGAAGGAAATATCTCAGCATGGTATCTTGATCCAAAATCCGGTACATGTTGATTATGCGTTTTATGATTTTGTTGTTGTTGTTGTTGATTTAGGCCCCAGTCTTGCTAGTAATGTACCAGTAACACTAGATAAAGAATTTCATTATTTTCTAATTGATCCAAATCCTCAATCTGTGTGGTTTTTTTTTTATTCCCATCCAAGAATACGAGGTGAGGGACGTAGTTCACAAGTTAAAAACAAAAAAAGAGTGCTGGAAATGATGGCATTACGAATTTCTTATTGAAAAATACTATAGTATCCACAATATTGTCTCCTTTAACATAATTACATATATAATTTGTCCCTTGTTACTGGCGTAGTACCCAGTCAAATGAAAATTGCTAAAGTTGTTCCGGTTTATAAAAAAAGGTAATGAAGAAGAAGTAAGTAATTATCGTCCAATTTCTCATTTGACCGCGATTTCCAAGATTCTCGAACATTTGATATGTTCTCTTGTTATTAAGTTCTTAAACGAATGTAATACTTTTTGTGATTCTCAATTTGGATTTAGAACAAAAAACCACACTCTACTACTCACGCTGTGCTTGCTTTTATCGATAAAATAGCCCACGCTATTGACGACTCATCACATACAGCTGGTATATTCCCGGACCTGTCCAAGGCCTTTGACACTATCAATCACGATAGTTTGTTTATGAACTCTCGCATTATGGGATACGTGGAAAGGCCTTGGACTGGTTCAGGAGCTACCTAACCAACAGGAAACATTTTGTCAATATCAACGGCTCTATAGTTTTGTTTATTCTTTGTATAAATGATTTCAAAAAAAAATCATCTAATGTTTTATCTTTTCTTCTTTTTGCCGATGGTTCAAATATCTTTTTTTCACATCGAAACCCAACAGCCCATTTAGATGTAGTGATCAGAGAATAACGTCGGTTCAAATGTGGATTCAAGCAAACAAATTGTCTTTCAATGTAAACAAAACCGTTTGTATATATGTTATTCAGTAATTCTGTTACCCACTTGCCTGAGGATATAAAAATGAATAATGATTGTTTGATTCAAGTTGAATCGTTTAAATTTTTAGGTCTATGTATTGACCATGAATGAATATGGAAATATCACATAGATTATTTATCGAAGATGCTCTCAAGAAATACTGGGATTTTAAATAAGCTAAAACATTTTTCTGAAGTATATTGTGAAAAACTTATATTTAACGCTTATTTCACCCTATCTCAGTTACGGTATACTTGCCTGGGGAAAATGTGCAAAATCACACATTGATAACATTTCCAAAATACAAAAACGGGCTATTCGTTCAATCAATCTAGCCGATTTTTATTGCCACACGAATTATTTCTTCTTTGAAAACAGACTCCTTATGGTTGCTGCTTGCTTGCCTGACGTATTTACCATGGGCGTATGGGGCATGGGGGATATATTCCCCCCCCCCCCCCCGATGGAGGTGGGGGATGGCCTGTACATACCCCTCCCCCCCCCCCCCCCTGAAACTTGGAAAATAAAATGGAGGAAGCAGAAATGCGATTGTATCAATTTTGGTATATTGCATGCCGTTCTTACGGGGTCATCCCACTAGACCGACACCCATGAATCACACAGCCCACGAGTTCGACATTGAAAACAGGTCCATGAGTCATACAGCTCACGAGTCATACAGCCCATGAGTTCGACACTACGTAAAAACAGCCCACGAGTTCGACAGATACAACACGGCGCATAATGTGTCGGTCTCGTGGGCCTTGTTTGCTTAGTGTCGGACTCATGGGCTGTGACTTGTGGGCTGTATGACTCGCGGGCTGTATGACTCTTGTGAGCTGTATGATTTGTGGGCTGTATGACTCGTGGACGTCGGTCTCGTGACGTGCACCCGTTCTTACGCCCGCCTTCAGACAGGTAACAGAGCTGAACAGTATTCTGTCTTGTAGGATAATGTATACATTATTTTCTCAAGCGCTCGTTTGCTTCGCTCGCTCGCGAAGAAAGAAACGTCGACATAAGGTATGGTCCAGACGTTGACAACGTCAAATAGTAAACATGCTATGACGCGAGCAACTCGGGACCATCTGCAAATTATGTACAAAAACAAACAAACAAACAATAACCACCCCCCCCCCCCAAAAAAAAAATAAACAACAACAAACAAACAAACAAACAAACTATACCGCCGTATAATAATATTGAACTCCCTCCATTTCGTGATCTTGTGGGGTTCGAACCCGCAACTTCACATCTCTGAGACGTCGCCTTTAACCACTCGGCCATACGTCTCGACTACTCGGCCATACGTCTCTGATTTCCTGAATCAATCCTGAAAAGATGATGACTCTGGTGACTCAGTCAGGATACATCTATGGGCATACACAGGGATGATCAGGGGTATCGAATCTATCTCGGGGAGGGGGTTGTGAAGGGGCATTTTCCCCGCCCCTACGGAAATGTTGAGGGCAGACAAATCATTTATCTCCAAGCAATTCTCGAGATTAGGAACTTTGTTTATTGAAAATTATCTAAATACGGGCCAGAACTATTCACCAGATCGTCGAAATGCAATCTTAAACATGCAAAAGCTCCACTACTGGATCCCTTTCGATAGACATTGTAGACTTTTGAGATTGACGTATTTCCTGAAATTTTATAATAATAATAATAATAGTAGACATTTATTGAGCGCCTTTTCCACTGGATGCAAAGCGCTATGACATGTCATCCCTGGTCGCCATAGGAGATAAGATATATACAAAATACCAGGCAGTGACAGTATAAGTCCAGTGCACATAGAGGGACATCAAAATAAATAAGTCTTCAAGTTTTGTTTGAAATGATCGAGTGTGGGTGAAGATTTGAGAAGAGGAGGGAGCTTATTCCACAGCCTAGGAGCACAAGAAGAGAAAGCTGCATCTCCGGCTAGTTTTTTCGTGTGTGGTTGTGTAAAGATAACGGATGATGAAAGACGAGTGCGCCTAGAGTGAGAGTGTCGTACCAGACACTCCTCAATGTACTCTGGAGCTCTTTTGTTGACTACTTTGTAGACCAGCAGGAGAAGATCTGTGAAACCTGCATGCTCATCTTTGCATCAGAGGAAAAGATAACTCCAAGATTGCGCACATGATCAGATGAAGAGATGAGAATTGTACCAAGAGCAAGTTTGATGTCCTGTACAAGTTAAGATGGCGTTGGGAGGCGAGAACAAGAAACTCTGTTTTCTCTTCATTGAGTTTCAGCTTGTTCAGAGTCAGAGTCATAAGTTATAAGAGTGTGCAGCAGATCTTTCACTTACAAAATTTCCCTTTCAATATTTCACCCGAAGATGGCTGAATTTCAATTCTGAAACTACAAAATCTCCCTCGCGTGAGAGGGGGGTAGGCCTACCCCCTTCCATACCCTCCCCGTTCAGTCCTTTCCACATATAGATTGACAGATTCCCAAACGTTTCATCTAAAGTGTGCACCAGGTCTCTTTCTTCAGTGTTAAAAAGAAAATGCAAAAGGGGAGGAGATATCTAGACACTTTCAATTAACGGAAGGTTCCCCCCCCCCCAAATAAAAAAGATACACTTCTGGGATTGAAAATTTTCCCAAATTACATCATAAATGTGTTTACGAGATATTTTCATCGGAATTGCACACTCTGCACAATTTGGCAAAAATTAGATACTAGCCGGTGGGTAATAAGGCGAAGAAAGACCATAGAACCCGAAATAGTAAAAAACATAACGGCTATATACATAGTTACATAATTGTGAAGAAAATGATAGGAGAGGAAAAGAACAGAGCGATCTCAGGGAGAGAAAGAGAAAGGAAGTATGAACACTTTCCTGATTGTAACAAATAAATCAAAATAAACTTAAATACGACCATGATTTAACTAAATATTTAACTTTACTGTATGAAATTATCACAGCAGTCAGCATTCTCTGGACGCAAAAACACATAAAACATAAAACGTATAGGCTTAACAAGTACACTAGAAAAAGTGCATTATAGGGTATACCGAGTGCCACGTGTGCTCAGCATGTTGGTTGATATATTTTACCATGACAAACACAAGAGAGCAATAACCATACAACCTATGAATCAGCTATTGTGCTATAATCATGGAGCGTAGGTCAAGTCACACTTTACAAGAAAAATGCTTAGGGGTGACCATAAACCAATAATGAAAATTTCGGTTTTGAACAATAGCTTCATAACATGTCCTTTTCGTCGCAAACCAGTCACTTTATGCCGTAAAATTTAATCACAAACTAAAAAATATAGTGTTTTTTTCTTGCCATTTCAAAATTACTTTAGCTATCATCCAACAAATTTCGTAGGTTCATGGACCAAATTGCGGCCTGGAAGGCGTCTTTTTCTGAGACGCAGGGCAATCTAGCCTCCCTACCCCTACAACGTTCGTTAGAGAACGAAAAACGTTTTCAACTAAAGTAAAACTGCGGCGTCTTCCCAAATTTTGTCTGATACTCCAATTAACCAAATTGCGTACATTGCTGTCAGTATGCTTCGATAAACTGTTGCGTTATTCAATGCGCGTAATCGCAATACTCCTTTAATTCTTCACATTTAGGCCATGGACTTTTCAATCATCATCTAATTGACAAACCTGGCCAGGGATTTCTCAATATGTCTTCTTCGTGCCATTTCACAACATCTAATCACACCAATTACATGTATATATAGATATATATATATATATTATAGTATAGTATATACATGTATCTATATATATACATATACTTTTTTTTTTCTAACCTCATGCGCAACAATTTCCACGAAATTTCTACAGAATATCGAAACATACTGTAACGTAATGCAGACAATCATATTCAGTTTCGTGAAATGAAACAAATTTCACAAATGTCTCCCAGCTAAAGAGATATTAACAAGGGTAGTTACAAACACTACAACACCAAATGATGAATGCAGTAATAAAAACAATGGCAATGACTGGTTGTTAATAAAACACGCAACACCCAAAAAAAAAAAAAAAAAAAAAAAAAAAAAAAAAAAAGAAACCAGCTCTGAAGTCTGTTGAGCACGTACCAAGTCTGATCAAAGTTATTCTAAGTCTTTCACAGTGTTTGATTCTTCTTCTTCTTTTTTTCCGCTCATGTGGTGGAATTTATAGTTGATGTCTCTCGGTTATCATGGTGATTGGTGCCGGGTCTGTCTACCAGACGATGAACTTCCCGTCCAGCCAAGATGTCTCCCCGGTTGTGATGAAAAAATTGTGATCCGTTCACGTCCCGGCCAGCGCTGGTCGTACTCGGAAAGCCAGATCCGTAGTGGTTCAGCTGGGAAGTTGTCATCATCAAATTTGTGGCAGTCTTGCCTCCAGTGTCATCTCCATGAGGAAAGACTCGGATCAGAAAATTCTTGAAGATGTATTGGGACTTGCTACCTCTGTGGATCAGGGAATCCTTGACGATGTATTGGGGCTTGCTACCTCTGTGGATCAGGGAATCATTGAAGATGTATTGGGACTTGCTACCTCTGTATCCCCAATGCGGATTCAATTCTGCCCATTTCCTTGTCTCCGCTCACTATGTTCAAGAAAACACTTTCAATAATCATTAGTTCTTTTGCCCGTGATTCCACACTCCTTTTGGCATCAGCTGGCACTAGTAAGTAGAAAAGAGCTACCAATGCAAGAAAAATTATGACCTTCATTGTCCTTCGTCACAGAATTATCATGCTCAGAAAATGATTCCGATTTAATCCTCCAAGAAGAGATCATACACAATAGTCACCAGCCTTTGCCTTCTCCATAATTTTGCTGGTCGTTGGCATTTCCGTCAATAGATAATCGTTCGACATTTTCAATGAAAGAAGTCAGGTGTATAAATAACATGTACGTTCGAATCGCACAACTGCTCCTTTTCCAGATCTGCTTTTTGCTTCCTCGGAGCCATGTTATGCAGTAATGTTATATGCAAATCACGTGTTAAAGTCTGGATCCCACTCCTGACACCTGTGTAACGGTGATATTTGTTGAAGATGGGCAGAATATAATTCCAAGTCTATAAATGTCCCAAAATAAAGTCCCGCTATGTGCTTAAGAGTATTGTCGAAGGATGCCGAGGGTCACGGAGAAATTACAGTCATCAGGCAGAAATCACGGTAAAAGAAGTTTATTATGGTGAATCACTCGAACACATTTACAGCTAGAGATGGATATTGAGAATGTCTCGCCAGGCATGAGAGGTGCGATGCGGTGAAGGACTTATGACTAACTAATGCAATAAGCTAACAAGACTGGAGACAATTTCTGGACTGGTTGACTCTTTATCTCTGTCGTTGGTTACTCTCTAGCTGTCCGTCTCCCAAGGAGGTAAGTGAACTTCAGATAAGCATAAAGTCTGTCTTATATACCGCTTTCAAACAACCTCCTCTTGTTCGAGAGAGATAGAGAGGACCAGTCATGAAGGTCACGAGAAAGACGTTTATCGCGCTGCGGAGTATAGGAGAAGGACGTCTTTGAGCACACAGATGAGCAGCTCAAAGTCATGGCAAGGAGAGGATACAAGGACAGGAGAAAGTCAAGATAAGAAGCAAGCACAAAGGACTGAAGGACAGTGATAGTCAAGGACGTGGGGAGCAGGCTGAAAAGGCTGAAGGGCAGTGAGGGGCAAGGGCGAAGGGTAAGGGCAAGGATTCTGAAAAGTCAGGACAAAATTTAACTGAGGAGAGCAAGACAAGAGTTCTGAAAGACAAAGCAAAGTCAAAGTGAGAAGGGACAAAGCGAAAGTACTGAAGTAAGAGCAAGGTCAAAGCGATCGAAGGAGGCACAGAATGAACATGTGAAGGTCAGAAGAACAAGCGAGCACAAGGTCAAAGTGGTGAGAGGTTAGAATAGACTTGTGAAGGTCAGAAGAACAAAAGGAAGAAGAACAAAGAGAGAACTCCGCTAATGCAAAGCAATTTGAGATTAGGCTAAGTTAAACTAGTAATTTGCTATAGCGTGGGCGAGACATCCTTTACATAGACTAGTACAATAATCATGAAAGCAATGAAAAACATGTAAAGCTATATACACATATAACATATCAAACATCTTAATCAATATGCGTGACACTATAATTTTGATCGCCAATGCTTCCCGAAAGGAGGAAAATTATCTTGCGTTTTTGATAGAAAACTGTCCAAATATCTTATCCAAAGTGTGTACCAGAATGCAGAATTTCAGTTCTGAAAATGAAAATAAAAATGTATCTCGCGTTGGAGGGGGATACCCCCTTTCGGTCCTTTCCTTTTTTCTTTTTAGATTGACAGATTTCCAAATTGTTCATCTTAAGTGTGCACCAGGTCTGCCACTTCAGTTACAAAAAAAAAAAAAAATGACACAAAAGATCCACCGCGGGTGGGAGAGGATATCTTCTTTCAATCAACCCTTTCCCCGCTTGGTTTCCCGTTAAAAACTGTAGTACACTTTGGGGATTGACAGCTTTCCCAATTCCATCAGAACTTTTCATTTGTATTCGTATTATAAGAATGCAAAAGCCCACTCGGATGCAGGGACGTCGATCCTGGAGGACGGGGGGGGGGGGGGGGGCAAACATGTCATTTTGTTCCTCAATAATCCCCGAAATGAGAAAATATTTCTTACGTTTTGTCCAAATATCTTATCCAAAGTGTGCACCAGATTGCTGAATTTTAGTTCTGAAAATACAACATCTCTCTCTCCCCCTCCCCGGTTCGGTCCTTTTCCTATAGACTTTTTACAGATTTAGATTGACAGATTTCCAAATTTTTCATTAGAGGGACATTCCATGACGATCTTCATAATTTCACATCATGTAGTACATAAATTGACAGCTCCATGTACAGATTTGTGGAATTCATTGTGGTTCTTGAGCAGAGAAACAATACTTTGAAAAACCTTAAAACAAATTACACTGAACAAGGATCATAACATAGGAGGTTCACATATTTCAGAAATGTAACAGTGTAATTCCATTACAATACCGCTTGCTTGCAAGTTCACCTGTGTATAATCCATGCATGCCTTCTTCTTTTGATCTGCTTCCTTGAGCCCCAACTCACGCATTTTACGGTGACTCTGCCATGTCATCATCCTTGTTCATAGCAATTTGTTCTAAATTTTAAAAATATTCTTTTTCTTCATCCCAAACATCACAAATTCGGAAACTCTGTCCTCAGTATAACTAATTCATAGTTGTTTAACTGTAAAAATCTGAAAATTAATGTATTATATTGCGTATCAGGACAACTCACCCGGAGGACTACTCCCCCGGGGACTACTCCCACCTGACAACTCCTCCGGATGACCGCTCCCCCGGAGGACGTCTCCCCCGGAGGACCACTCCCCCGGAGGACGTCTCCCCCGGAGGACCACTCCCCCGGAGGACTACTCCTCCGGAGGACTGCTCCCCCGGAGGACCACTTCCCCGGAGGACCACTCCCCCGGAGGACAACTCCCACCTGACAACTGCCCCGGGGACGTCTCTCTTGAAATTCAATTCAATTCAATTCATTCATTTCCATACCATTCATTTGTGAACATTATAACAGAAATCAAACAAGTTCTTTTACCTTGTAAACAATGTGCAGAACACAAACAATATACATGGGTGATAACACAGTAATTACATGTAATGATAACTGGTCGAAATCGAAATGGGGTTGATCAAAGAGAAGTATGACAGGACTTACATGAAAGCTAGCTTGTAAGTCCCGAGTAATTAGTGTTCGTGAAAAAGAAACGGAGAACGGATAGAAGATAAGACCAGATGATGTAATGGTGCCAAATAAGAAAATTGGGGTATGCCTATGTGATAAAAAAGAATAAGAAAAAAAAAGTACTAAAATTTGAACCATTACTGTGACCGAGCTATCATTGGTTTCCGGAGTACAACATGATTTGCGTAATTATAAAGCCTACTTTGGTATATGCACTATAAACTGTTGTTGCATTAAAACTATATGATCAGTAAGACACAAAATTAAAACTCAATTCATCTGTGTACAATTATAATTCTATCAATATAAAAGTCTGTTTAAAATTTGCATTACCTTTAAGACACCAGGTCCATTTTATTACTGAAAGTTACTAAAGAGTTAAACACATTGGCGGAAATTCGCTTTCGAGGGGAGAGTTCTTTCCTTAGCATGTACCTGTTTTTCTTCATTATTTGATTTTATTTTAAGAAGTCCTTTCATGAATGATTTTCTTTTTCTTTTTGAATTCATGATTATGATAAGGAATGTGTTAATAGAAGTACCTTGTAATGTGGTTATGGTTTTTATCTTAGATTCTTATGATATATAGTTACTATCCTGTGTGTCACTGTCAGTAATGTTATTTTGTAATTTTCGTTTGTTATGTTGACTGTGAAAAGTGGTGGGGATGGTCGACCAGTGGACTGGTCATCCGGGCAATTGTCGTCCGGGGGAGTGGTCCTCCGGGGGCTTGGTCCTCCGGGGGCGTGGTCCTCCGGGGGAGTGGTCCTCCTGGGGAGTGGTCCTCCGGGGGAGACGTCCTCCGGGGGAGTAGTCTTCAGTGGGAGACGTCCTCCGGGGGAGACGTCCTCCTGTGGGGTAGTCCTCCGGGGGAGACGTCCTCCGGGGGAGTTGATCTCCGGGGGAGACGTCCTCCGGGGGAGTTGTCAGGTGGGAGTAGTTCTAAAACCATTATATTGTTTAATTGTAATAAATTAAAAAATTCCCTCATCTTCTTTTAATTTACTACCCCGCCCTCTAGGTTCCTATCCACTGATTTAGACTCTGTACACTTTGGGGATTGATAATTTTTCTGAATATTCCACAAAAGTGCACATCAGATCATTAAAATAATGTCAATCGCAAAAATGCAAAAGCTCCGTCTGGTAGGAGGGGCTACCCCTTCCCACACCCTCCCCCATAACTTCTAAACTGGAAGTTATGGGGGCTGTCTCTACACTGGTGTAGCCAATTAAGGGAAGGGGGCGATGGGGGCGCCCCTCTCCCCTAAGATTTGGACCGGGGATTTGGAAGGCGGGGAAAAAAATGCGTGCACACTGTATGTACATGAAGCGGGTCTTCCTTTCAACTTTTCATCAAGCAAAATCATATTTTTTTCTTATAATTCACTCAAAGTGTGCACCAGATCGTTGAATTTCAATTCAAAATATGCAAAATCTCTCGTGCTTGGGAGGGAGATACCACTCGTTCCAAACCCTTCCCCTGTGTGCCTTAGCCTTAGCACACTTTTCAGATTTTCAATAATATTCTGAATAATTCTGAGTGCACAAGACGTATCACTTATAATTACTTATATTCCGAAAACTCAATCAAAGAGTTTCTTCGTGTACAAGGGGAATACCCCTTTTATTCAATTCTTTCCTCACTCAGTTCCCCCAGATCAGTTTTTTTTTTAATTTCCTAAATATTCCATCAAATATGCGTATATGGCAAAAGCTCCGTCATACGGGAAGGATGGTGATAGCACTCGCCCAACGCCTTCTCCCTGCTCGCCCGCCCCTCCCTCCCCCACCCCCCCCCCCCCCCCCCCCCCATGCATTAGGCTGTGGCTACACTTTGAACATAGACAATTTTCCAAATATGCCACAAAATATGTGCACCAAAACGTTTTAATGCAATCAGAAAATACAGAATCTCCCTCGTGTAGGAGGGGGGGGGATAGGGCTTATCCCCTCCCACCTTCTCTGATTGACAAATTTCCAGATATTCCTATAAAAGTGTGCACCATATTGTTCAATTTCAGTTTGAAAACTGATAAAAGCTCCCTCGAATATAGGAGAGGTATATCTTGCCACCCTCCTTTTGCTTGGTCCCCTCTACAGACTTAGTACACTTGAGGGAATGACAATTTGTGAATTTTCCACAAAAAGTGTGCTTCAGATCGCTTTATTTAAATTCTGATAACACAAAAGCTCCGCGAGTGGGAGGGGGAATCCCCTCCCACACCCTCTCTTTAAGCTCTACCATAATATAGACTTTGTACATACACGCACACATGATGCACACTCGGAATAAGAGCTAAATTCCGTGATTTTAAAACTTCCCTGAAAAAAACCCCAATTTATTTCCATTTTTTTTTTTGGGGGGGGGGGGCGCTGAAAAAAAAAGTATTGCACCAAAATGCTGCACCAGATTGCTGAATTTCAGGTCTGAAAATGCAAAATCACCTTCGTGTGGGAGGAGAAATGCCCCTTGTCTACGCTGTCGTGTGCTTGCTTTTTCTGTTTGAATTGTTTAATATACAGCGTTCATGATAATTATTGTAGGAATTAATACAATTAGTTTATTTAAATGATAACGTTTTATAGGCAAATTGTTCAATTTAATCTACATCAAAACATACTGTTAAACAAGTGGGACTATTTCAAGTCAATAAAACACGCAAACAGGCATAAAATTGCACCATTTACAACATGCATCAAAGATGCAAACAGTTCTCATCGTGGTATGGGAACACCTCCCCCCTTCCACCCCCCCCCCCCCCCCCTGATCGATCCACGCACTTGAGCTCGGTCGCATTCATGACATTCAGTGCAACAATTAATACAAGAAGTTTATTTAAAGGATACCATTTAAGGTGAATTGTTCAATAATAATCTACATCAAAATAAATCGCTACCTTCAAAATAGTGGGACAGCAGGATAGATAAAACACGCAAAAAAATGCATCAAATTACACCTTTACATCATCGAAATGTGAAAAGTTCTCACCGTGAGAGGGGGACACCCCCCTCCCCCTCCCACACTGAAGTTTACAAGAAAATATTTCACTAAATGGCTACTGTTGCAGTGCACACTTGCTTTGCATGGTATGTTAGGGGAACAGTCATCTGCAAAGCTGTTGATTTAGTATAAATTCGCAGAAATAATTATGTATTCGTCTATAACATCAAGGAATCGTTAAGTATTCGGGGGAAAAAAAGAACACGAATCCATGAAATCAGCCATTCTATTTCATGAAAAATGTACCGTTTTGAGGAGAATGATTTAACAAATACAAGCCACAAATCTAGGTGAATCTCTGCGATATAAAACGTTTTCATCCTTTGAAATGTCATACATTATAGTTACAGAAAACAATTACAAACTGAACTCCAAGGAGGCGGGTATAAGCAGGAGGATAGGTTATCTAACAAGGAATACCTGAATAAAGAAGCAAGAAAGAAAAGGGCGAAAAAAAAAACAACTTACATCCTGTCCACCGTCTATCTGGAAACTCGGAAGGCCTATCAAAAATAGCACAATGGCATCTAAAATCAAACCATACATCTTTCTTGTCCTCTATTATTTCTTCATACATTTTTTTTTTTTTTTGGGGGGGGTCTTATGGAGAGGACAGTTTTATTTTTAAAAAAAAGATAAATTGGTAACAATTTCTCTCCCTGTAGCGTGACAGAACTGCCCTCTAAAAGCTACACGTGTAGAAATGCATAGGTATTTGATATCGTTGATATGTAGATGGTGATGTTAACTTTAATAGTTACAATCTCTCGCTCGATAGCATGACGATATTGCACCCGCCAGTATGTCATTTTCACCTTCATGAACACGCTGTACAGGTAATTGACATGTAGATGGCGCTGTTCATCCGGTCGGTCTCGTGAGCCTTCTTTGCTTAGTGTCGGTCTCGTGGGCTTTCTTTGCCTAGTGTCGGTCTCGTGAGCCTTCTTTGCCTTGTGTCGATCTCCTGAGCCTTTTGTGCGTACTGTCGGTCTCGTGAGCCTTTATTGTGTAGTGTCGGTCTCGTGGACTTTCTTTGCTTAGTGTCGGTCTCGTGAGCCTTTTGTGCGTAGTGTCGAAGTCATAGGCTGTAAGACTCGTGAGCCGTATAACTCATGGGCTGTATGACTCATGGACCTATTTTTGATGTCGGTCTCGTGGACCGTATGACTCGTGGATGTCGGTCTCTTGGGATGACCCCGATAAAACGGGGGCATCCCACGAGTCATACGGTCCACGAGACCGACATCAATAATGGGGCTTTGTTTGCTTACTGTCGGTCTCATGAGCCTTTTGTGCGTAGTGTCGGTCTCGTGAGCCGTATAACTCCTGGACTTATTTTACTTGATGTCGAACTAGTGGGCTTTATTTACTCAGTGTCGAACTCGTGGGCTGTATAACTGGTGGGCTGTATGACTTGTGAGCTGTATGACTCGTGGGCTGTATGACTTGTGAGCTGTATGACTCGTAGGCTGTATGACTTGTGAGCTGTATAACTTGTGGGCTGTATGACTCGTGGGTGTCGGTCTCGTGACGTGCACCCGATAAAACACGCCGAAACACGCATCAAATTGCACCCTTTATAATATCGAAACGCAAAAAGTTCTCATCGTGGGACGCACAAGAACATGCATCATGTTATTGCACAATGTTCTCACCATGGCAGGGGGAATCCCCCGCTCGCTCCGCTCGTTCGAGCTCGATCGCGTTCATGATATTCGGTGTAATGTAATACAAGATGTTCATTTAAATGATACCATTTATTGCCAAATTGTTTAATAATAATCAACATCAAAATATATTACTACCTTAAACAAGTGGGACTGTTTCAATTCGACAAAACGCGCAAACACATGCATGAAATTGCACCATGCATGTACAACATCAAAATGAAAGGTTCGCGCCATGGTAGGGGGAATCCCCCCTCCCGCACCATCCTCCCTCCCCCCCCCCCCCCCCCCCCTCGCTTGCTCCGCTCGCTCGGGTTCGGTCGCTTCGCTCCCTCGCGTCTAACCCCCCCCCCCCCCCCTCCCGCCAGGATCAAATCCTGGCTTCACCGGTTATAGACCCAACTATTTAGTAGGCCTACACAGTGATGTCGCACAGGCGGAGCAAGAGCTGAGATACCACGGTTAAGTCATTCAATGATCTATGAATATTTCTTTATCTTATTTGTTTTTTGATAGGAAAAATCCAAAATTTCACCAAAAGTTTGCACCAGATTGCCGAATTTCAAGTCTGAAAATGCAAAATTTTCCTTGTGTCGGAGGGGGTATCCCCCTCCCACACACTCCCCCCGCTCCGTTACTCGGCTCCCTTGGACAGATATTCCAACTCCAAGTTGTTCCCTCACCCAGCATCATTAAAATGGAACGATGCCCCTGGAGATGATAGCTTTATTGACTTAAATCAAGAAAATTGAAAAATACAATAGCTACGTGAAAATATCTACTGCATTATTACATACAAAGAAATGGAGATCCATCTTACCATTCTATTGATTTTATTTGGGCATCATTCAGGGCGAAGCTACGTTTTTGAAAAGGGGGGGGGGGGGGGTCAAAATCGCCTGTCAGTCAAGAAGAAATAAAGTCAAAAGACAAATAGAAACAGCAACAAAATAGTCTTACTATATACTTTTAAGGTCTGATTTTCCGCCGAAAGTCGGCTGACAAGCAATAAAAAAGCAAACATACTGCATGAACAAAAAGTCGTCACACTTTTGCTGCCACTTAATTCCCTCCAACTGTATATTTCATGCAAAAGAGTGGGGGATGCAAACATTTCTCACAATCCCCCACAAGGCTGCGCCGGTCCGGTTATGGGCTTGTCAATTGTATTCGTGGTGATGATGACTATCGCCGACCATCCTCCCCACTCCTCAGTACGGATTTACGTCGTTGGTATAAATCCATGTGTTTCAGAAAAAAACAAAAAAACTATGCAGTTTATGCTTACCCCACAAGACAAAGAGACTAATTTCACCTTCCACGTACTCGCACACTCCTTAGTAAAAAACAATGTATTGTTTTTACCGGACCCACATTCTGGAATGATCTTCCCGCAGACTTAATCAAATGTTCTAATATGTTTACATTTAAACAAAAATTAAAATCAATGTTACTTAATGAATATAACTTACCTGATTAGAACTTTTTAATATGCTATTTGCAGTATCCTCATTCAATGTATGACACTTCAACCTGCAGTGTATGATCGATTTACCTCTGGTTTATTATCCCATTGTATAATCCCTACATCAGTATTTACATTTTGAAGTCGTTATGGACTTGATTCTAGATATGTGCTCGTATACTTGTGTATCTATATGCTATGTTTTCACTGAGTTCTTATTCTGTGGTTTCTTGTTTTTCCTTTCTTTTTCTCCTCTTTTATTTCTTCTTCCCTTTGTACCTTGATATAAATATTTTAGCTTCCATATAGTTTCGTCATTATTACTGTGTGTCCTATCTCCATTGATTGCATAGCAAATTTACATTGGTAATTTTTTCCTGGAACCTGCGCATACAAACTTTGCTTTTGCGGTTCCATCACATTTCACACGTTATAGACAATTGTCTTATGTACATGCTGACACAGTTTCTATTCATGACCAGACTTATATCATATTTTGTATCTCGCTTGTTTGTATTCTTTTTGTGATGTATCTTGATGTCAAGTGAAATATGAAAATAAACGTGCTGGAACTGTTCACTGTGTCTCGAGTGTAAGACCAGTGCCGTTTCAGTTATTCAATTCAAGTATTCAATTCAATACGAATACCGCGAACCAATGCGGGCTGTTGAGATAAGATATGATATCTTTCACAATCGGGATCGGACTTGGACCCGAATGGGAATATTATAGTTCAGCTGACAATTGATTTTATTGTTTCGTTAAGTTCTGCAGAGTGATTATAGGCCTGCTATCCACAACTATCGATGATAGCTAAGGGTTGGCAGGTTTATAGGATGATGACAACGTGACCTGTGCAGTATTGCGAATGACGATTACGTTATCAGAGAGAAAGCATCACCTAGGTCAGCCACAACTTCAGATAGGCCCTCCATTCATTCAACCTAAAGAAATTAATAGATAATTGAATCGACATGCTCGGTCTTCCCCTCCCCCCCCCCCCCCAAAAAAAAAAAAACGCATACAGAAGATCAGGGGCCCGTTTCATAAAACTTGTCATCAGTAACAGCTACTACATTTCTGTGACAAATTCGCTCTCAGCCAATCAGATGCAAGGATTTCAGCATCTTGTCATATCTATGACAACTTGTCACTAATGACACGTTTTATGAACGGGCCCCAGATCATCGCCCTCTCTTCCCCAGAAAAAAAAAAAAGAAAGATTAAGACAAATGCTTTCGCCTTCCTTTGAAATACATGAAGAAAATGTGATGAAATGGGAGATAAAAAAAGAGGATGGAATCTTTTTGAATGCTAACATGACATACGCTCAATATAAAAAAGTTGGCCGAACTGATAGTACTGCTAATATGTTTGAATTCATATCTGCATAGTATGTATCTTATGCCTTTTTATTCAAAAATGTCGTTATCTCATGGGGTATTGAAAGTTTGG
The DNA here is from genome assembly GCF_040938485.1 of Diadema antillarum. Classification (NCBI taxonomy): domain Eukaryota; kingdom Metazoa; phylum Echinodermata; class Echinoidea; order Diadematoida; family Diadematidae; genus Diadema; species Diadema antillarum. The sequence goes on along the minus strand of NW_027272037.1, from coordinate 416,661 downwards.
TAGGTTTGGCTTGATTTATTGCTTTTATTTAACAGTATTTAACAAAACCGATATACACACTCCCCTAAAATAATCTCACTTAACGAAAAAAATAAGTTTTAAGCAAAATCAATTCGCAGGGATATTGCTACACTTATTGACAAACTTCTATGTGGAAAATAATGACAGTGATCTTTATAGTCATGTAGGAGTGACAATGGTTACTTTTCAAAAGTCACAAAAGTTACTTTTGTGGGGTATATGTGAAACATTCTGCTTCCGGTGAATGTTTTAGTGGTGTTGTTATTCCATGATTCATTGTACCACCACTCCCTTATTCAATATCAAGAGTATAGTTTTGCAGTTTTTACTCCATCTTTAAAGTGTACATGCTTACTCAATGAAGACACAACTACTCTTTCTTATTCTAACTCGACATGGGTTGCTAGATCTTGGCTGCATTATTTGACAACAATCCTATTGAACTAAATGGATTTTGCAGTTTAATGAGAGTTGACACAGCTATTTTCCTCACAAAAAACAAAACATGAAAAGCGTCACAGTTGATGTGAAGGGGTCGAAGTGATGGATGATGAAACAGCAACAGCGATTAATCATTATATACAATACACAACAAACAGAATACGTGACACCCCCCCCCCCCCGAAAAAAATAAGACCGTAATAATACTTTTAAAAAGTAATCAAATTTGCCTTTGATGTGTGCTCACTCATCCACGATTCAGGAAATCATTCTCATTTTTATACTGACCTTAGTCAATACGTGCAGACATACCATTGCCATTTTATTTTTGCTCCTTTTTATTTTCGTAAAAAAAAAAATCAAAATTTTATTATGGGGAACTATTGTGTGTGTGTGTGTGTCTGTCTGTCTGTCTGTCTGTGTAATGGTAATATGATATTACTGATATTATCTCATGAAAATATCTAATTATTTATGATAGAACTTCATTTCATGAAATTATAAACAAATAGATGTTATACCTTACGAATAATGCTAATAAAATGCCTATACACAATTATACAATTTACCATTTGGAAATGATCATCTAAAAATGCAGGCTACCACCTCGCGGAATACAAAATATATACGATCTGGCAGTGAAATAAGGGCAAATGTCTATATATATATATATATATATCATATATATATATATAGTGAAAACTTTGAGTCAAAGAAAATGGGTTTTCATCGGGATTCGAACCCGAGACCTCCGGATTACTAGACCGGTGCTCTACAGACTGAGCCATTGAAAGCCTTAGTTCGGTGTTCGTCCCAAACCCTTAATTCTCTTTGCTCGTGTGGTCAGAAGCTTTTTATTTTTTTATTGTATTTTTTTTTTTTTTTGCTATTTGTTTCTGGTCAGTTTTCCCTTCCTTGTTTAAATAGATATTCATAAGGTGCGAAAATTATATATATATATATATCTTATATATATATATATATATATATATATATATATAAGATATATATATAAGATATACATATATATAGTATATATATATATATATATAAGATATATATAATATATATATATATATATATATTATATTATATATATATAAGGATATACAATTGCCAATTTTCGCACCTTATGACATTCTTTCCCTTTAGAATAGAACACACCAGGATGATCTAAGAAACCAGATTCTTTCATGTCATTTCAAAGCCTGGTAAATTTCCTTTCAGGAAATGTATGGTTTGGTCCCTGTTGGGTGACTTTTGACTGATATTTTGCATTTGACAGGGACTTAAAACGTAAAAATAAGGTAAAAACGCTATTTTTCACAATAATTTTTGTTTTTCAAACCAATTATGTGCCTTTTGTATGGTACGTGGCATCTAATATCTGACCGTGTTCTGGATCTGACATATCATGGGTATTTACCACAAAACTATAAGAACTTTATGAGCACGTATACAGAGAATGTATTGAAATATCAAAGCCCTAAATTGACGAACGTCCGTGATGCTTTTATTTCTATCGCTGCTGCAAATTCCACTTTGTTGTCCCAACTGTATACGAAAATTTGGTGTTTCACCTACTGTACATACCCTGCAAAACTTGTACGTCTACTGACTGTACCCATGGGACGTAACATTCTTTTATGCAAGATTATACTCAGTTTTCGTCACGGGCGTGCGTCCGCTATTTATGCCTACTAATAGAGATCGTATCAGAACATTAACCCTAAAAAGGCCGGGGGAAAGGGGGTTGAATCAACCCCCCCCCCCCCCGACATTTTTCGCGACTATTCCGCCGCGCGAAATTTTTTGACCGCGCCAGTCGCTGACTTTTTACTTTCAAGTCTTGCGCATCTTTTGACACCATTTTCGCGAAAATCGTGCACACCGTTACAACGCTGCACGACCTTTTATACATGCCTGTCAGACCGAAAATGGCTCAAAAACGTGATTTTGTGTATAAAGTCTATGCAAATGGAGTTTTCACACCTTATTCGTAAAGAGATGATTATTTTCGCTTTCGTAGGCTGAAATCAATTAATTTTAGCATAATTATGCTTGGAAAAGGTTCTGTCATAATTTTTTGCGAAAAAAAAATGAAAAAAAACAAAAGGTCGAAAAACAGAAATACATTAAAAATTCATAAAACAATAAAATACATAAGAAATTAAGTTTGAGACCGGATTTTCTTTTCAAGTACATTGTTAGGAATGCTACAAAGAATGTTATCACCAAAAATTAGGATTCCAGGAGCTTTACTTTCTGATTTAGAGCAAAATGTATGATTTTATGCATATATTAGTATAATTAATTAGTTGAATGAAAATTTCTATTTCTTTTCGTGTAATGTGGTAGATTGCACCACAGATAATGCATGTGCCAATTTTCACGGTGATTGCGCGATCGACGGCCGAGATCTCGGGGGGGGGGGGGGTTTGAATCAACCCCCCCCCCCCCCCTCGGCCACAGAACACCCCAAAAAGCCCGGCCTGGTTAGGGTTAAAACGTTATTGGCGATATTGTTCTGATTCGTAATCAACTAAGATCTAGCCACACGATAATATGTATGTTTGAGTTTCTGTCCATCCCTTGTCAAATGCGAACCGAAATGAAATTTTTAGCCTGACCTCCGAGAAAAAACAGAACGTCCGTGATGATTAAACCTATTAAGCCCAAGCTATTTTGACCCCTCGCAGGCCGAAGGGGGGAGGGGCACATTGTGCCCCCCCCCCCATGTAACTTTTGTATTATTTGATGTATCATCGTCATATTTCGCCTTATATACAAAATATGTTTTCTTTGAACTCTGATGTACATTATTATTATATACGAGATCCTCAACTCATTTTCATCGATGGCGTTTTTTTTTAACTGACAAATGTAAATACTCGTTACGTCATACTGGTCCTGTTCTTTGGAACACGCTAGATTTGAGCAAACTTAATGTGCAATTTAATAATAGTTTTAAAAGACAGTATAAGAAGATGTTGATTAGTAAGTATTGATTTTTTGATATTGATAATTAGTCTTCTTTTTTATTTGTATGTTGTATAAAGTATGTCCATTGCTGTTATTGATTTTAGGTACAATCATAATAGCATTCGAGTTAGTTTTTATAATGATTATATTACGGGGTATGTGCAACATAACAAGCCTATTCTGGCTTTCTAACGCGCATACCATTTTCTGTCAATGAGCTTTTGTTTTTATTGTACCTTTATTCTATCTGTTTTCCTTATTTTTTTTTTTTCATAATAATTTCCTGTTTTGTCAATGTTTTCATTGTTTTTTGTTTGTATTTCTGCACCTATGCACAATGTGCTCATATTTACATGTATTTTTTAATCTATACTGTATATGGAATTGGAAATAAAGATTGAATTGAATTGAATATTTGGCTCGTGGGTAGAGTAACTCATACTCTACATGACCGTACATTTGAATTTTCACAAGGTCACCCATGGAGGGTGCTATTTACCGAAATATAAAGGAATACATAGGAAATATGCTAAAAACATGATTTTCTGTATAATTTCTCTATCCCCATTGTACATGTCTTATTATAGACCAATCATTTTCATGTTTGCCACAAATGATAAGCAAGTGGAATTTTGTTATTTTTATGTGTGGAATTTTGTTATTTTTATGTTTGAAATTTCTCAAGGTCACCACATGGGGCGCTATCCATATCAACATAGTGATACATTATGAGACCTGAGATGAAATGTTTGGGATGGGTACATGTATAGTTATGGCATTTCATATTTGCATAATACTGGAATTTTGAGATTGAAAATTGATAATAATATCATAAACTAATGATATACTCAGTAAGAGGCATAACTTGTGTGAAGGAATCAAAATAACTCAAAATATCAGGGCAATCTTTAGAAAATATATATTGTTCAATTATCTCTATTATATCTATTTTTTATGCCTTTGTCACATAGAAACAAAGGAAATAATAAGAAAAACGTTCCAGGACCATAATTACTTCAAATTTTGCTCCTTCAACAAATTTCAGCCAAGAAACACCCATTTCTTACACTGTAATGCTATTAAATGAAATGGGAACAGAAAAAAGATGCAAAATCTGACTGACATGGTTGTCAGCTTATGAATGCCATGGCAACCAGCAACATCAAATATAGCTAAATTATATATCAAAATGTTTGCAATAAGATTTTAGGAAAAGTCACCAAATTTGGTTGAAATCGGATTAAGGGCGAAGGAGTGGCAAACGCAAATCTGGTAGGGGGGCACAATGTGCCCCCCTTAGGCTTTATAGGATTAAAAACGTTATCGAGTGGGGCACCATCTTGCTTTGATGGCGAAGGTACACATTCTACCTTTGGCTCTCTAGCCGAGGAGCTGCATGTCATGTTTAGAGCGGACTGGGGCTCGTCTGCAGTTTTTGGAACATCACGATTCACCGAAAATCAATTTTCTCTGAAAATTCACCCTCTAATCCCTCTCTGAGCAATGTATATGCTGAAAGAGTGTCAAATTTCTTATAATTTGCATTGACAATACCTTTTCAATTTTTTGAAAGAGTTAGGAAGGCTACGTACTCTCCGTCGATTAGTTACCCGTCCTGGAACATGACCCTAGTAGTATATAGAACGAACGTCCGTGACAATAATCAACGAACGTTCGTGACGTATGCAATCCGACCGATAGGGATAACGTGTTTCGAAAGTGTCCTTATATTCTTTAAATCTTTTAGCTCCAATAGCGACAAATAAAGTTTTACAAAGTAAGCAATGAGCTTAGAGCAGTAGTTTCAGAATTTTAAAGGCGGTATTTGATCATGATGAACAGGCAGCTCAGAATTTACTCGCAAATTTACGCTTGTTTTTCCTCTAATCCATTACATAAAAACAGCTAAACACTGAAAACAAGTAAAATGGAATTTTGCGTAATCTGTAATTTCTGTGCATTTAAATTTCTTTCTGATGAGGTTTTGGAGATACTTTGCACTGTAATAGGTTCTGAAAATTTCGCTCACGGACGTTCGGTCGGAGAAAGGAAATTTCTGATAATTGCAAATATATAACTGTATACATTAAGTTAATGTTACTTGAAAATATTACCAAATCACTGAGTTTCTCTTACCCAAAAGTGAATAACGTTCAGCATTCGATTTACCTGTACTAACAAAAGGAAAATGTTTTGCTCACGGATGTTCGTTGGTAGAATAAGTCCATGGATTACATAGTAGGAGATAGAAGAACAGTGTCACCTTTTAGTGGCAGATGCTCCTCGTGTATATCTTTTGAGTAAGGTAGCTGTCATCCAGTTTTGGTCTCCATCACGGACGTTCGCTGTTATTGTCATAATATTTTATGCCTTAATACATTCTTATTTTTCTCTTCACAACGATTTTTCTCTCATTCCCTAAGTAGCCTGAACATGCTGCGACCAAACAGAAAAGTGTTCCGCAGTAACATTCAGAATATATTGAAACAAAAAGGATGAAATGAAGGAAGAAGTCTGTAATGGGCATGTGTCAAGAAGAAACGTACAAGTTTCAAAAGGACGTGGAAGCAGTTGAATGAAAATGAGAAGAAACAGAGAAGGGATCGAGCTCCAACACACAGAGAAAGGAATTGCCGGTGTAGTCCCGTTATACCAAGTTCCTCTGGAGGAGCTTTTTTGTTTGTTTGTTTGTTTGTTTGTTCATTTTTTATTCATCGAAATGTCGTCAAAAGCGAACAAAAATAATGCATTATACGATTTATTGTCTGATGAAAACACGCAAATCTTCCGTTTATCATGACATGGTGTTTTTTATACTCATCAATGAAAAGCAATGTTACTTTGCAATTCTGTCCCAGATGCTTTTTTTTTTTATTTCACCTTTAAGAGACAGAGAGATCTTCAAGTTGTTTGTGCTTTTGTGCTTACTTTGAAAACACATTTTAAAAAAGTGATGATTCAATAACAGGATTACGCTCTTAAAAGGAAAAGGGTTAATCAACATCTAAAAGGGGCGAGGAGTGACAGCGTTTTTAAAATGTTGTATTCACCCTTTTATCTAGCTGAATCCAACAGTTAGATGTGCTAGATACAGCAAGAAAAGGGGTGAATACAACATTTTTTAAACGCTGTCACTCCTCGCCCCTTTTAAAACGCTGATTTACCCTTTTCTTTTTAAGAGTGTAAGGTCGCACTTTGATGCGTTCGCTCTTCCAAAGACTCGTTACTCCGAATGTCCAAAGGTTTGTTATTCCGAAAATGAAAAAAAAAAGTTCGTAGTTATTTCAGGATTTCTCTTATTACAAATGTTCTTATTCCGAAAGTTTGTTAATCCGAAAATGAATTATTAAGATTCACTATCCTTTCGGTTTGCGTTCTTCTAAAAGTGGAATGGGCCTTATTTTAGTTTAGGTGAAAGCGATTATTATGAGGTTTTGAAATCTGGGGGATTTGGTTGTTAGTTTGATTCTCCATATTTGGATAAACGAACCAGATTTTTCATGTTCCAATTAACAATCCTTTCGATTAACCTTCGGAGATTCCTATCATTTACCGAATAATAAAGCTTCATAATTATACGAACCTTAACCAATTTTCGGATTGACAAACCGTATGAATAGCGATCCTCCGAAATGACGCGCTTATACAAAATGTTTGTTATAACGAACAATATTGTATAATATCGAAGTCGCAAACATTCATCCAAGTTATATGGACTTATCCTGTGGATTGTTATGACGAAACTTCGGAGTATCGGACCGTGTATCATTTCTGAATAATAAAATAACACAAATTCTCCTTGGTAACAGTGTGTAACACAAGGAGCAAACGCAGAGGGATTTCTTCCTATACACATTGAAAGGTATTCGTTTGCCCTCCCGAGCTAAACATCGTATTCGATAACGGAGCACATTTCTTTTGTTTTTCTATGTCAATTCGTAATTGTCATATTTAGCTGTGACCATGTTCGTTATAAGCAAATTTTGCATTGTAGACTTTAGATAACAAATTTAGGAGCTAAATCTTTACTTCATGATTACAAAATTTTGATAAATATATTCGTTCTTAAGGATGCACTATACGTCACTGAGATTACACGTACGTTTTTACGTTCATTTACGAGAGATGGAAAAAGTGTTTTCTTTCATTCCTCAGCATGGAAAGATAAACAAGCTTTTATAATTGAGAATCGGTAGTAATTATTTAGGACTTTGCAGAGGAGTTTGTTCTCGACATGAAATCGCTGTTTGTTGTGAGTAGAATGCTTTTCCAACTCAAAAGAACTGCATTGTTCAATATCTTGTTTGCTCCGAACGTCCGTGAGCTATATGCGAACCTCCGTAATGAAAACTATGTTATATTTGTTGGGTTATAGAGACTGCCCAGATCAGATACATCTTTGAAAAGTATCTTATTATTTTTGAGTAAGGTTTAAAGTATGGGATAATGAAATAAGAGGTCGAAATATTGAGTTTCTGTAAAATGCGCGTAAATTGGAGAAAGCATTTTGTGAATAGCGGAGGAGTAATATTTCAACAGAAATGACGTATTTGGTTAAATAAATAATCAGTTGTCTACCATTACGTACAGGTTAAGAGTACAAGCTGAATATTCTACCAACACATACACATGTCCCATAAGATATTTGGTTACGATTTTGAACTGAATCAGATTGTTGCAAGCTATGTTAAATGGTATTCAAAATGTATGTGCAGTACTATTCCTCACGGACGTTCGCTGCTCTGGACATGGTAAACTTCCGCGGTGAATAAAAAACTTGTTCCTCTGGGAAATTCCTAGTATGGGTTCATGTTAATGTTTGAATTATACTCTATCAGGTAAGATAAATGATTTTGAGGATTTCCTACTTTTTAAATTTTGCGTTGTTTTGGCTCAATTGTACATTGTTCAAAATTCTGACCCATATATATTATGTATATATATATATATATATATATATATATACATACATTTTGACCGGTCGTAGGATATTTAGTAGTAGAGTGAAACATATCAATATGGGAATTATTCGCTTCTCAAAAACAAGCGATGATTATTTTGATAGCCAAAGAAGGTAAAGATGTGTTGCAGAAAAAAAAATGTTTATCGGCCCATTTCTTTGATGAAATTAATGTGGATTTTAAAATTCTTTCTGATACCCCGTCCAAGCAGAGGCGGAATGAGCCGGAATGCCGTTGGAATGAAAATTCTTCCTGCATTCCTACATATTCAAAGTGCATTCTAAAAATTTTGACGACATTCTGAGTGTGTTCGGGCCCATTCTTGAGGCCAGCTCGAATGTTTTACCCATGCTTAAAACATTCGAGGAGCATTCGAAATGGAAAGTATTGATCTGCATTCGAAGAGTATTTTAATTGGACTCTGATTGCGCTCTGATTGCAGCCGCCTAATAGAAAATATTGAATCATTTCCTCTTCTCTCCTCTTTCTAGATGTTCAGTTTGTTTTATCGTATTTCCACATGTTTGTACATGTGCGTTCACTTCATTTTTATATTTGACTGTATTACGTGTCCCGTTGCTGATCAGCCACAATTATCTATTTTTAAACAAATTGTTTTCTTATTGTTGGTGTTGTTACCGTTGTTGATGTTGTTGTTCATGTTTCATGGATTTTTACGAAAACAGAGCCGTGAGGAAGACCGATAGTTAGTCTATTTTAAATCTGTGTGATTGTATGATATTATTTTATTTAAATACTTGATGTGTGTGATTACTTTATACTGTTTTGAAATGTAATATTTTATACTGTTTATATATTTCATGCTGATCAGGCTACTCTGGATAAAGAATTGCAATAAATAAATAAATAAATAAATAAAATTGTATCAAAAATATTCCTACGGCATTCTAAATATTCCCACGGCATTCTAAATATTCCCACGGCAGTCTAACAGCATTTGAAACAATCTGAACTTGAAACTGCAATTCAATCTGGTGTTAAATAAATTTGCGCTTCTGCAAGAGTTAAATTTGATACAGGAATATGATAGAATACTGTGAGACCATTTTTTTTTTTTTTTAGTGTCGAGGTGTTATTTTCCGATATTTGTAATCAATTTAGGTAGTTTTCACGCAGGAAAACTTTTTGTTTTGGAGTTTGCATTACTATAGTGTTTCGATGTGTCAATTTGCGTTATTCATGATCAATTTACATTGTTTTCACATTGGCAAACGTTGTGACTTGTAGTTTGCGCGTTCGGAGTGTCATTTTCCGATATTTGTAATCGATATAGGTGGTTTTCACATAGGATAGCGTTGTGTTTTGGAGTTTGCGTTGAGTTTGCATTAATTAGTATTTCGGGGTGTCATTTCCCGATATTTGTAATCGATATAGGTTGTTTTTGCATAGGATAGCGTTGTGTCTTGGAGTTTGCGTCGAGTTTGCATCAATTAGTATTTTGGCATTCAATGATCGATCATTAATACCCGTATTTCCACTGTGCATCTTACAAACGTTAGAGTGGCCTCGGAAGAGCCAGGTCCTGTTACCCTGCAATTCACCCTAATTTTCACCGCTAATGGTTTGTATTAGTTTGCATTAATTAGTATTTTGCATTAGTTTGCATTGATTAGTAGTTTGCATTGAGTTTGCATTGAGTTTGCATTGAGTTTGTATTAGTTTGCGTTAGTTTGCATTAGTTTGTATTAGTTTGCATTAGTTTGCATTAGTTTGCGTCAATTAGTAGGACCGGGTGGGGATTCATTTTTTTTTTTTTTTTTTTTTTTTTTTTTACATTCCAAAGTGAGATATCAAATGAGAAACTAGCTTACTTAAAATATGAAGAAAAACCATAAAATAGCCTGGCCCTGGGTTTATAATTTTAAGAAGGATTCAACTGTGTGTTTTTTTTAATGAAAACTGATTTTCAAATGGCAGAGATAGCCCCCCCCCTCCCAAAAAAAAAAAATAATATTAATAAAAGACTAGGTAGGGTCTAATATTACCTAGAGACTAGATCTAGACTCTAACGTTATATGTAGAAATATCTAGGAAGTTCTACCCCAACTTTATTGGGAAATCTTTGTTTCACCTCGTTTCAATTTTGGATATCTCGGCCACTTCAAAACCGAATTTCATCAAATAAACTTTTGACAGCCCTTTTAGATTGCATGCTCTTTGAGTTTGACATCTTATAGATCCTACTACGTCATAGAATTGGTTAGAGTGGTTTCTGAAGTGAATATCACGCAAAATATTAAAAGCTAGAAATCTAAATGATAATCCTCACGTCGACCAGAACTGTAACACTGTTACTGTCTGTAAAGTAGGCCTACACTACACTCCTTTTTTTTTCAACTATTAGCATCTAGGTCTAACAGTTAAACCTATTAGAGTCTAGAATCTAATATGGTATTTTACTACTGACTAGGTCCTAGTCCTAAAAATTGCTAGGCCTAGTGTTAGGGCCTAACGTTCGTCGTTTGATAGATCTAGACCAGTCTAATTGATGTTGTGCTGTGCGTCATCCAAGCAGGAACAAGGTCAAGGAACCCCCGGGCGCGAGTCCGAGTTCCTTAAAATCATAAATGGCAGGTTGTCCTAATAATATATTAGGCCTAAAGCTAGCCTAGAGCCCTAACACTAGATCTAACTCGTAACTGTTAACTCTAGTCGGAGTCTAGAGTCTAACGTTGGATTCTAGATCTACTAGACTGGTTCTAGGTCTCCTAACAGTAACAGTTGAACATAGATTGTATGTCAAAACGTTAGATTGCCGAAAAAAAGAACACAATAGCCAAGCCTTCCGTGGTACTTAACGCTCTTAACACTATAACAGCAATGTTCAGACAGGAGCACGATGTAGGCTAGAGACAGTAGAGTAGACTGACTCTGTCTCTACTCTAGAGCTCTAGGTCGATGCCGATGGCATGGATGGTCGATATAAATCCCTCGAAGTCGAACATAATGTACTACTAGTATTAGTATTAACGGTTACTAATAAATACTAACCTTGGGGTACCGGGGGTAGTGGTGTGTCAGTGGAGTGCCTGCTAGGCCTACTAATTATCCGAGGTTCGGAATGTCCAACGAAGTGTAACGGTACTCGGTGTGGACGGTAGGGCATATAGTCCAATATATTATAATCCAACATGAAGATCAGTGGATAACTGCAGAACATGTGGTCTCCACAAGTAGGTACACAAAACTCGTCGATAGGCCTAGTATAGGCTATACACTTCGTAGACGGGGTAGATCCTACAGTAGACTCTAGCGTTACTCTGTAATCAGTAGAAACTGAGAGATAGAATCTCAAGAGTCAAACATCACTGACAATCCAAGTGTGAGTAAAGAGCCTGATAATCAAGCACTCGTCAGGTCTGAGCTAAATTGAGACAGATCAAGCAAGGTGTTCACTCCATGGCATGAAAGTTACACGAGCTGTTACAGCTAGCATGCATGCAGGATTCACTAAATTTGGGGCCGCGCATGTCGTTTATAGCGTTGCAAACTAGACTGTCTACCTCTGTACTAGTATGTAGGTCTATACTACAAACGTTATCGTAGTGGAGAAAGCTACTAGTAGCTAGCCAGCGCGCGCGGGAAGCTAGCTAGTTCTCATCAATGGCCACAAAGGCAAAAACTATTTTGATTGGTTGTAAAATACTGCATACATTAAGTAACTCTGAAATGATTGGCTGTCATACAGTAATTATTCGTAACTGCCTCATTTGCATGCAAACCAGACGTCACACGACTTTGCAAACAGGAAGTTCCAGTGTTTGTCTAACTTGCAATGTTTACACACGCAAAAGCAGCCATCTACAGTAGATGTTGAATAACTACAACTGTGTAATGTATACGGTGATAGTTTAAAAACCTTCAGCATGTACATACACACACACACACACACAAACATACACACACATATATCCATGCATAATGCATGTAAAGACAAATGTTGATCTACTACAACTCTAAAGACAAATGTTGATCTACTACAACTGTGAAGTTACCCATGTCTTGTGATTTGATGCAATTAATTTGGTATCGTGGAATTTGAGATAAATGTATGATCTATTAACATTAGGCCTACAAGGTTCTTCATTCTGTGATATAAATTGTAAACAGCAAAAGCTAGTAAACACAAAGGCCTCCTTCCTAGCGTTAGCTAAAAGCCTATAACCATACCTGAAGTGAATACGTTAGATCTGACAGAGTTTCTAGTACATGTAATTACTAGTAGTGGATCTACCTTCTCGAGTAGACATCTAGCTGATGTACTTAAATAACCTGATTAAGAATACTAAATTGCAAATTAGATCTTAAGACACTGGTCACACCAATTAGAGGGCCTATGGTTGGGTTTCCAACACATCGACACCATTGCTTTCAATAGAAATTGGAAAAATTCTAACAATTTTGTAGTAATTTACTCACATGTCAAGACATTATTTTGAATTCAGTACGGACAGCAAAACTTACACTTTCGCTAAATGCTCCAAGATAACATTGCCACCATTAATTCAAGAAAATTTTCAACTTTTTTTTTTTTTTTTTTTTTTTTTTTTTTGGAAGCAATATTACCCCAAAAAAAGATTGAATGGGGATTGGAACTCCCTACCATAGCCACTCCCCACATACACACACACACACACACACACACACACACATACACTCTTGTTATCTTCACTTTTTATGTTTCTAACGAAACTGTCATTTGGACAGTACCGGTATTTACATAAGTGAATTGAACTGCATATGCATGTTTGCAATCAAATTCATTGTGCCTAGGAAGAGTAGGCATTTTTGAAAGGACAGAAATGGAGAAAACTTTGTATTCCATTAATATATGCATATATATATATATATATATATATACTAATATTGTATACATATATACATTAATGTCATAGTCTCCTCAACACTTTATTTAAAGGAATGTTTGCAAAGTTAATATCAGTGTATTGTAAATGGTGTCATATACTCGATTGTGTCTCATATTAATGTCGCAAATATGATTGTGACATAGTACCTGTAGCTCACCAAAGTTTTTCCATGTTTGCTTCTTGTTCTTGTTTTAATTACAGGAGGTACAGATTTACATCATACCAGGCCTTCACTGCATGGACGCATGGATACCTGGGAAAGGGAAAGCGAAGAGTGATCCCGGCTTGTGCGGTTTCTAAAATACGGGCAGTCTTTCCCGCAGAGGACAACATCTACACTGGCTTTCAAGGATCTTCCGAGATCGATGAGGCATTAAATATATAGTTTGATAATGAGGCCTACTGTGTTCACTAAACATATACTAGTACACTGTAGTGAGATGTAAAAAGACTGTTATGAAGTTAAATCTTGCTATTTATTTTCATGCTACATACAAGACTAATATCTTCTGGAACTGCTGTTGTGATAGAGTGCACTCACGTTATATCGAACACTGTTGTTGTATAACAAAATTTCAGCTGCAATGAGTTAAAATATCCGGCCACAACCTTGCCTGGTTTGTATTTTTATTGCTTATTTGTTAGGATGTGAACAAATTTTGATACAAAGAAAGAAATCTGCAGGCCCGATAAATTTGTTATAACAACAGTCCACTGTTATTCTTTTTTATGTCAATCTGTTCATTCGTGTTCACTACTTTTTAGAATTCATTCATTCATTAAAAATGTCATCACATCACAGTGGCAAAATCCAAAACATTTTAACCATTTTTTGGCGGAATTTTCTGTAGTCTTTTCCAAATTCTACATCATAAATTATGCTATATATACTTGCAACAGTTAGTCTGTAATGTTAGCAAAAATCTTCTGCAATAAAAGCCTTCTCTTCAGTTTGGCATGACATAGCGATGAGGGCACAGACTGCACTAACGTACAGTCTAGCTTGCTAAGTCATCGGATCAGAAAGTGAAAGCGCTTCTCTCATTGTGTATACTTAAACATGTCATCCAATCACAGTGGCATCATCGACAACATGCTAACCTACAAGTATTTATTGACAGACTTTTCCAAAGTATTTTCCAAAGTCTGCCTGCATATAAATTGTGCTATGCCTGCATTAGTGAGTCTGGAATCTTGCGAATATTCTACAATAAATGCTTTCTCGTTTGTTTGGCATGACATAGCGAAAAGGGCACGGATTGCACTAAAGTGTAGTCTAGCTTGCTAAGTCATTTGATAATTGGAATTTATTTTCGAGTCCTTTTCTCTTTGTATTGACTTTAAAACTTCACGAGTCAAATTTCGTCTTATGCTAAGCTGTTACCATCTTCACTTCAAATAGATTTAACTTCCTAGAATATGTTAACTGTGTTGACATATTTTAACTGGCATTACCACTAAAACTTGACTTGAGCAAGTGTAGGGTACTCCCGTTGAAATGAGCTGAAGACACCACAAAAAAAAAAAAGCAGGTTACATGTTAATTGAAGTTTAATTTGACGTGGTTGCATTGCACTACATATCCTATTGTCAGTAACTTTACATGTTTAGCATAGTAACGGTTGTAGCTTAATTTATCGTATCATGTACATACTAGTAACCAGTTGCTTACGTACACATTAACAATGTACAATTCATGGCAAGTCTAATGCATGCTATGGGAATGAGTCTGTATCAAGTTAAATGGTAACTATATGTTCTGTGTTGATGTACTATCATAAGTTCGGTCACAACATTACATTCAATAAATGTCCCTTCTGCAGATATATCATAATAAAAAATGTCTTCAAATAGTGTGTAGTAACACAATTTTGGAAGACAGTCTTTTCCAATAGTTTCGTGCCTATACATTTTCACTCTTTGTTTCTTGATGTAAATGCCAAGTTTCATGTTGAGGGATTGGAAGCAAGGATTTATTTTCAGCACATTTTTATGCATGATTCCAACTCTTAACACACACACACATACACACACACACACACACACACACACATCTGTGGCACTTATCTAAACTAAACTCTGATGTTTTGATGCACTACGGTTGCATGTCGAGTACATACATTTTGCATCACTGTACACGAAAATGTACTTGCACATACTGTAGATGCACAAGCACTCATAGAGCACTTCATGCAATTGTTATTTAATAAGATTGTTTTTGCATCTGTGTGTGTATTTTGGGTGAAATTTTCATGTATTATATGATATGTGAGACTCTTTGTAGATGAGAGTCATCTAATACATCTCGGTGAGATGAGAGTCATCTAATCATATCGGGTGTTATCAGTGCAAAAATTGGTTGGGGGGGGGGGGGGCATGCTGAAGTGGTGAGTTTTGCCAATGATATGGGTTACAACATTAATTGATACGTGCAAATTATGCAACAAAAAAAAACAAAACAGGTAATCTGTATATTAAAATAACATCTGAAATCAGGCATTCATTTCCAAATGCTTCAAATTTGAGGTTTATTTTTTTTTTTCGATACCTCCATATATAATGGATGTTACTGCACTCTGGAACTGCAAGCAATGCATGTCACAATTGAGATGAGAATCATTTGTGGATACAGAGTCATACATTTCACCACTGCTCTGACCATATATCCTTGCCATTTATTTAAAAAAAAAAGGATCTCAAATAAATACATGTAATTTCATACTTTCATCCCTGGGAAAGGTGCATGGAGGTACCGCTTTTTGTAGTTAAAATCAATACATATGTGTTTAATTACCTGAAGTGAACGAGAATTATCACTAAAGGTCCAGCAGCTGTGATTCCCCTATGAAAAAGAATTGAACCAAGGTCTGTCAGGTCTAAAAACAAAAGGCATTTTGCGCAAATACACCTCTAGATTTTAATACAATTGTGGTATTCATTCATTAAGATATTCAAGAAAGTATATGCAGTTACCATGGCCATGCCCTGTTTGGTACAAGCGGAAACAGTGTCTCAACGTAACGACATCTAAGATTAAACATCATGTATCATACAACAGTACATACCAAATTTGAAATAAAGTGTTTAAATACTAATACTGTGGAAGTAATTTCCTACGACAAGGTTTTGGTAAAACTGTGGTTGATCATGGTAATGTTTTTTCTGGCAAACACAAGATAAGTATCTATCACATCTATACCTCACTGTCATGCTCTCCATCAAGTTTGATTTCAAATGATTCAAAAAATTGGAATTCAATCCATAACATTTTAAAGGAAATATGCAGGTATCATGTCAATACCTTGTCCTTTATACTGTATATACACTTATCCTGGACAAATTTTCACCAAGAATTCATTGTGCTACAGCTTGTTGAATTGCCTTTGGTATGTATGCAACCTCAAATTTTAAACTGGATGACATTAATACCTTGTAAAAATGAACTGTAAATAGCATTAAAGATTCAATCTTTGTACATATTATCTCTATGACAATCCATTTGTTTCTTTAAATGCAAATTGACACAACAGTCTCCGTCGAACACTAGGTCACTCAACATTATTATGTGAATTTCTCCAAGGATTCAATTCGTTGCAGCCGATACTTTGCATTATCAGAGGTGTGCCCTCCATTTTTCTCATTAGATGCCAGGATGACATCAACATACCGGGTTAAAATTGAAACATAACTTCGACGTCAGGATATTTTTTTTTCTTTCTACAACTTTGTCTGTATTACCTTGATATATAAAGACCTTACTATATCTCTTATAATTTTCACAAGTTCAATCCATGTCACATATATTACTTCATAGTAAGATAATTAGGCCAACTTCACTAGACATCATATTGGCTGTGCAAATTACTCCCAAAGTCATGTTTCATCATGAATCTTGGAAAGCACATGTCCTATCTTCCCTATATTTTGGACCCTTAAAGTCTGTATGTGTTGCAAGCTTCACTTCACAAAGTAATAATTTTCTCCTTATTCACCACCTTGCATTTGCAAATGATGATCGAAATTACAAATTTTTTATTTTGCATCTTTGTTAGTATATACCTGTTCAAATGATACATTTTATAGGTTTTTTACTCGTTTTGCTTTTTGTTTTTCATGAGAATCTGAAAAAATCACATGTATGATTGTCCGCATTCAACGATATAACGGATAGGGTTATCTGAATTGGGGTAATGGCTTAAAACATGTCTGGTTAAATGTACCAAATCACCTTGTTTGTTGGCATTGACATATTTTCAAGTCTATAGTGACAATATGTGTCAATCTCACATTGAATTAAGATAAAATTCAGTGATGGCAGCACAATTCCACTATTTCCTTACACTAATTCACTGAAAGCTATTACTATTTGTGATCGATCTGGCATCACAACATAACCTACAAGTCACCACACATGTCCCCGTCGAAATTATAGTTCTGGTGTAAAGTTACCAAGTAAAATTGCCAAGCAAGAACTATAAGCATAGTTTAGTTGCCTCGATTCCACCATCAACTTTCTAACGCTGACCAAAACACATTTACAGGCATAAGGACAGACAGAAAACCTGAAAATGTAAGCCTCTGGTGATATTTAGGCCGGTACATATGCAATAATATGCAAAGCTGAAGCCACATCTAGAATATAAACATACAATTCGTAATAACTCCCTCTGGAATAAAATGTCATGTTAGTGTATTATATGTCACAATGTGAGCAAAAGCCACTGCAGCTGGTAGCATGCTGATATAAAAGCTCAACTCTACTGCAATTTTTTGACCATGTCAACATGACAAGAATACGGTTTGTTGTCAATGAATTCACACTTACTATCCACCAACATGCAAACTAGCAGGTTGCAAAGTGATAAGTTTCAATGACATTAGTCTTATCAAAAACTGTGGAATTGAATCCAGCTGGATTCATGACAACAAGTCCTCTTCAATGACAATTGACTGCTGGCAGAGAAATGCAAAACAACCTCTACATGTTGAATCACAAGAGGAGTCTAAGTCCGCAACTTCCCAACATACTTATCTTACATCTTGGACCCCTTAAATGTGATACCTTACTGAATTCTTAAGAACCCAGTATTTGTGATTTATTTAACGCTTCCACAAGTAATCTTTCACTTTGCTTTGAATTCTACTGGTCTGAAAAGATGCAACAAATAAATTCCGGTGACTAGGAAATATTCACTTGTCGCAAATGATCTCCTCCGCGATGAGGTTAAACACACAAGCCTTCAGCGATATCACAGCAAATATAACCGTTTTGATGATAAAATCACCTCTGAGAAAGGCTGAATGCTGAGTTTTTCATCCAAGGACTCAACTGATGTCATTTTATACTGCTATTATATCACAAATTATGCTCCAAACGACATTTTCATAAAGTACATCACAACTTGACCTTTACGTCATGCTTGTGCAACACGATATCATACTTTGACCTTCATTTCATACTTCCACACATGCGATTGTCTTTATGCTGCCATTATAGCACAAACTCACCACCACAACGTATTGTTGTAGGATGCATTTATCTTTATGCTGGAATTGTAGTTGAAGTAACAGCATCACACAATATCTCCCTCCTGCGACCATTGATTTCCACTTGACAATCACAAATGCTTCAACACATATGACACTTTTAAAAAAATGCTGTGTATCAGCTTTCATAAAATTTCACTGCTCCATTAATTCACTGATGCCATATGAGCTCCATGAAGTCATCTCCTTCCAAGATTTCACAAAAGATAATGCTGTTCATTGTCTTCCTTTCAGCGATATTGATGTAATGTCTGTCATCAGGCATTATAGTCTGTTTGTTATTTCCCGAGCAACCATGAACTATGCGGTATGTTAATTCCCATCATTGATTAGAACTAGGTCACCAAAATAAAGTTAGTATCACGATGACAAACACTTCTATCCTTCATGTAGTTGCGTCACGTACTCTCTTATGTCCAGTGCCTCCAGAAGATATCAGCATTAAAAGCTTCATGAGCAGGGAATCTCGACTCAGGCCATTCAACTTAACCTCTCCATTTCTGGGCAAAGTATTCATGGGTACGTATATCTTTCCTGCTGTTTTGAGGGCAAAATCTCAGCAAGAGGCCATGATAATAATCCAGTCCTTTTGTGTGCAATGACATATTAATCTGACGAATGTCATTGAGCAGCAAGTAAAGACAACAGCATTCAAAGTTTCATGAGAAGGGGTTCTCGACCCAAGCCGTTCAACTTAACCTCTCCATTCTTAGGTAAAGTCTTCATGGGTATATCTTTCCTGCCGTTCAGGGCAAAATCTCAGCATGAGGCCATGATGATGATCCAGTTCTCTTGTGTGCAAAGACATCGTAATCTGACGACTATTGAGCAGCGAGTCTTGTTAAAGACAACAGCATTCAAAGCTTCATGAGCAGGCGGTCTCGATTCAAAGCTTCATGACCAGGGGATCTTGACTCGTACCATTCTGAATTGAACCTCGCCATTCTTGGGTAGCGTCATCATGGGTTTATCTTTCATGTTGTTATGAGGGAAAAATCTGAGTATGAGGCCATAATACTCCAGTCCTCTTTTATGCAATGACATAGTGATCTGACAAATGATCTTGAGCAGCGAGTCTTGTTAAGGACTGCAGCATTCAAAACTTCATGAGCAGGGGATCTCAACCCAAGCCATTCAACTGGACCTCTCCATTCTTGGGTAGTGTCATCATGGGTATAACTGTCATGATAAAAATATTAATGAGGGCAAAATCTGAGCAAAAGGCCATAATAATAATCCAGTCCTCTTGTGTGCAATGACATAGTGATGTGACAAATGTCCTTGAGCAGAGTCTTGTTAAAGACAACAGCATTCAAAGCTTCATGAGCAGGCGGTCTCGACTCAAACCATTATCAACTGAACCTCTCCATTCTTGGGTAGAGTCATCATGGGTATACAGTATATCTTTTATGTTGTTATGAGGGCAAAATCTGAGCATGAGGCCATAATACTCCAGTCATCTTTTGTGCATGGACATATAATCTGACGAATATTGAGCAGCGAGTCTTGTTAAAGACAACAACATTCAAAGCTTCATGAGCTGGGGATCTTGACTCAAACCATTCTGAATTGAACCTCTCCATTCTTGGGTAGTGTCATCATGGGTTTATCTTTCATGTTGTTATGAGGGAAAAATCTGAGTATGAGGCCATAATACTCCAGTCCTCTTTTGTGCAATGACATAGTGATCTGACAAATGATCTTGAGCAGCGAGTCTTATTTCAATAAAGACTACAGCATTCAAAACTTCATGAGCAGGGGATCTCAACCCAAGCCATTCAACTGGACCTCTCCATTCTTGGGTAGTGTCATCATGGGTATAACTGTCATGATAAAATGAGGGCAAAGGGGAGAGCACGAGGCCATAATAATACTCAAGTCCTCTTGCGTGCAATGACACAGTGATCTGACGAATATCCTTGAGCAGAGTCTTGTTAAAGACAACAGCATTCAATGCTTCATGAACAGGTGATGTCGACTAAAGCAACTCAAGAGTTTATGTTTACTTCACTTCAATTAACAATTACAGTTCTTGAAAGCGAGTCCTACGTGTTGCAATCATTTCCTCCATTGGTGGGCAGGGAACTGGTGCTATGTTGTGTGGAAGATTGGGGATTTCTGGATCACCCAGCTCAATGTTGCCAAATTTCAGACCAAAGACATTTGTCATCATTCCTCTTAGATAGGAAAAGTCCTTCTTGGCATACCTTGCCCTCAGTACCCATCTTTTTGTCGCTTTTTGGTACACTGCTGAGTACTTCTTTCTCCCCTCACTGTCCCTCAGATGTTTCCTGTCACTGTTGTAATTATGGTCGATGACTGCCATTTGTGTTCTACCCAGCATGCAAGGGTAGTCAAATGCCTGGCGTTTGGGGCAATATCTGAGCATAAGGCCATGGTATTGCTCTAGCCCCCCCGTGTTCAATGCCATGGTGATTTGGCGGATGTCCTTCAAAATGGTGCGATTGAAAATCACGTCATTTAGAGCTTCATGAGCAGGAGATCCTGACTCGAGCCACTCCACTGAAGCTCTCTCTTCTGGGGTAAGTTGTTCGTGGGCACATTTCCTGAAGTGATCACCATGGCACCACTCATGGGAATCTGTGACGTGGTGTGTAATCGATGTCCACATTTCCACTAGTCTGTCAGGGTTTTGTTGACAATTGCATGCACACCACCACAAATGATTTGATATTGCTTGTATCCAACCACTCAGTGCTTCACATCCTCTGTGTCTGCTCTTTTCAAAGAGCTTCTTCCTAACACTCTTAGACAAGTGCCATACATCAAACTGATGTGTTACATCTGGAAAGTCCTTCCTGATAACAGCGCGTATGCCCATGTGTCTATCTGTAGTCATGATGTTAACATTGACGCTTTTACTGGCAAGTTCTTCCATGCACCTCAAGAACCCCTCCTTTTCCATAGCATTGGAACTAGATGCTTGTGTAACTTGCACCAGAGATGTGGCTATAATCTGATGAGTTGACGAGTTCATCATCGAATACGTACAGAATTTAGTGTTGTGACCTGGTGAGTCACACCTGCCATCTCCACAAACAACAAGTTTAGATCCATCACCGACACCTTTCTGGCTATTCTCTACAGCAGCCTTTATTGAAGCTTCATATTCTGCATTAATTACAGGCAAGAGCAAAGTTCGTTGATACTTGTAGAAGCTTGACTCACTGATGTATTCAATGCCTGCACAACTCATGAAGTCTTCCACTCTTTTGTGCGTCAGCCCAGTGAACAATGTGGCTGCAGCTAAGAGAAGATTACCCACAGCAGTTCTTTGTATTTGTGGCTGTGAATCCCAACTCACAACATAGTGTCCATTTGTGCAGAATGCCTGGACTCTCAGCATTGATCCTTGCGGAATCTGTTTGACTTCTCCCACAGCTCCCTTGCAAGTAGGGCATGATAACTTAAACACCAATGACAACAGATTTTCCTCAAACACCAGATATTTCTTGGAAGAAACATATTGTTCTTCTCCTGTTGTTTCTTCACTGTCAGGTGATACAGAATCAGTGCCCGGCTCATATGGGGGATCTTCGTGAAGGTCTGCCTCTGAATCTGCACTTGGAGGATCCTGTAGACAATGATTAAGAAAATAATAAGAAGAAAAACAATGATTAAGATGGAGAGAATTAGCAGTATAAAAACAAAGATTTGCACTAGAACAAAGAAACAGCATCTAACAAAGTTAACCCCCCCCCAAAAAAAAAAAAAAAAATTGGAGTTCTCTTGCTCACCTGAAGATCACAGGTTCATCTTCACACATTTTTCTAGACTACGTAGTACTACCTGAATAAATTGCATTTTTTTTTTAAGATTCCAATCTCCTTAAAGATTGCAATCTTCACTATACTTACAAATTGACTTAAGAGTACCAAAAAAAGGAAATAATGTAAATCACCCCCCCCCCCCAAATCTTGGTTCAACTTCTGAATCTAATGTAATGAACACTGAAAATGCATTTGGTAACCTTATATCAAGACTTTTTACAGTTCCAAAAATACATTCTGGGGTCATTGTAATTTTAAAGTACTGTCACTCTTGTGATAATGCAAGTGTTATGGTGTCAAAATTGACCATGTGCTTTCAATAAGGCACTTGGGGAAAAAAAAATAGATGGTTCACCAACTGCCATTTTGAACTCTCCTCACAACCCACAATGGATCTGCTAATGTGAACAAATTAGGATTTTCAGTTAGCGATTTAATTTTTTTACTCATATGATAAATTGAAAGTTACAAATTGACTTGCATTGGTATGAAGACACACACAAGACAAAAATTTATGGAGTGACAGATGAAAAAAAAAATTGAAATGCTGCAAGGATTATACACACAACAGACCATGGATGATGACTGTTTGTATTATTTGTGAGACTTTCAAATTACCCAAAACTAAAAATATTTATGGAAAATACTTTTGGTATTGCTGTTTGCGATTCCTTGACTACAATATCATTTCAGTGAATATATATATCAATAGTCAACTTTATAAAATCCTACCAGTTGGTTAACGGAGTCATCTTGATTACTAAGCGGTGGTGCAGGCAAATGTGTCAGCAGCGGAGTATCTACCGGGGTAACAAGCACTGAAGTCTGGACTTCATCATTGGAACACTGTAGAGATTTGGGTTGGCTGCACGATTGAAGGCTTTGTGACTGTGTGCACTCCTTGCTTGGATTGCTGTATTGATGATCCTGAATGACCAATGCTCCTGGTGACAGTTCCGCAACTGGCATCTGTGTCCCATATTCGAAGACAGTAGTTGTTGTTTGTGAACTGGATTCAGCTGTGCCCACGATGGAAGATACATCTGTTTGAATACCTACATCCACTACGGCTCCTGCTGTACAGCACCTTTTCTGCATGTTATGTAAATGAAGAAAATATTTTCTATTATATTTTGGATCAAAAATTTGTCTTTCATTGATTGGTTAAAAGAGCTTCACGTGATTAGAGGTATTTTGAACTATTTTAGAGTGTTGGTGTGTTTGACACTCCATGAAGTACTATTTGCAAAATGACGTCACTTTTATGACGACATTTTGCAAATAGTATACTATTTGCAAAATGATGTCACAATCACCCTTCTTTACAATCAAGCGTACCCGTCCGCGTCCTGTCCCGTGTATGCTAGTGTTCAGGTTTGCAGCGGCCATACGAGCGCTTGGATACATGCGACGGGCAACTCTGGCGGTGCCACGGCTACTACGTTTTTCAATTTCCGATCTCTCGCACTGTTGCGTATTGCAGGCGCTGCGCTGCCGCCACAGTGCGGATAAGCCTATAGACGGTCTATAATGATTTTTATACAAATGATGCACAGGATAGAGTGTGTTAGTGAAGGTGCGGCGCGCTCGAGAGTATTGACAATGGTGCGACATGAGAGTGAGCCGCACCTTCACTAACGCCACGAAATAATCCTGTGCATCACTTGTTTTATAAAATGGGTCGAAAACTAACAGCATTATTCACGTACCTTTGTGGGTCAATACCAGCCAGCTACATGTAGCACTCGCTCAAAAGTCAAGATGTCCGAAGATGTTCGTCCCAAACATTTACGCACGTCGCACTCTGAAATCCCACACATAAGTACTGTACGTACGTATAAGAGTATACGTACGCCACGTGTTATGCACAACAAAGGCCGCCGGCTGTTGTGGCAGCCCGAACTAGAAGTTGTTTACGGGATTGACAGCGCGTATAGTAGCGCGTGACGCACTTGTAACAACTGATTGAGTGCGCACTGCTAGTGTAAACATTGTGACGTACGTCAGGCCCCGGCCGTGCATTTACTAAGAAATTAATGCACGCACACGTGACTTATTTCAGCGCTTCCAATTGGCTACATTCTTGAACCCATTTTATAACACTTTTTATTCAAATTTTTGATCCAAAATATAAAACAAATATACTTTGCCTAGTTTCCAGTTTCTTGTTAAAACTATGGGCATCGGTGACTCCAAACTAGTACTATTCACTTCGGGCTGCGCCCCTCAGTGAATAGTATTAGTTTGGAGTCACCTCTGCCCATAGTTTTAACAATAAAATCTCAAGGCCAAGTATATTTGTATATTACATCAAAAAGCTCTTCTTTTTTATGTTCTGCAACAACAGAAATCATGATTCAATTCATGCCAGTACTTCAAAATGTTAAAATCAATTTATATAGCGCAAGTTGTCATTTAGGAATTGTTTTTGTTTATGTTCATATAATGTAATACAAATTGGTAACAGAGAACTATCTATTGTGGTACATATATAAACCCAATAGCAATTACATTTTTACTTTGCTGCTGTATAATATCAACAGTTTGACCTCGATTATCCGGCCTCCTTCTATCCGGAAATATCTATTACCCAGGCGTGTTAATGCATTGAACGATTTTTTTTTTCCTTATCCAAAATTGAGAAAAAGCAGTCACTTTAAAATTTTTCCATGGATCCATTTCACTGACTTCATAAGATGTGCATGATGAAACATAATGATTTTCACGTAAAGATAAATTTCATTTTTGTGAAGAAGGTACGACAATTTTGTGCAGGCTAGCATAGATTACACCACTGTTGCGGGGTACTCTACCTGCCTAGCTACCAGTTCACATGAACGGCAGCTATACATTAACATTGTGTCTCCTATAACCGGCCAATTCGCTTATCCAGATGAGCGCCGGTCCAGACATGGGCAGATAATTGAGGTCAAACTGTACTTTCAACTTCAAAAGGGAATACGAGTAGCAGAATGTTTCAGTACGAATTAGCAATGTAAGCTACCAGCAAAAAGCAGACGAATACACTTTATGTTTCTAATTTATGCACAAAGTTAATCAATGAGTTGAATTGCCATCGAATCAGATTTTTGTGCAGATTTAGGCTCTGAACAGTAACAAATTACGGCATGCTGCTTTAGGCACATTTCACATGGGTGTATAGGGAACAGGAAACTACATCTGGAGAACCTCTTCAAATTATAATCAAACAGTAGCACTATCTACTAACATATTATCCCAATTTGGAAGAATCAATAGAGTATTCTTATTGAAGTTTTAAGTAAGATGAATATAATGAAATAACCAGCATACACATAATTTATTCCAAAACGAGGCTTAATATCTCACCCGTCGAATTCGCTTTCGCTTTCTTCTGGGGATGTACTCTGGCACTTTCTCAGTAGAAATTTCCACTTCCTTTAGGAGAGAAATGACACCAATGAAGATAATTAATGTACCATGTGAGAAAAAACGAGAAATTCATAAAAAAAAGAGCAAAATCAGTCAATGGTAATATCATATCTGTGAATACAGAATAGATAAGATACAATTTAAGAACAAAGAAATTATAATACAGAAAGTTTTTTCACATAAAGAAGACTGTCTAAAAGGGCTCTCTCACAGACTTGAAAGTGATTTTATATATATATATATATATATATATATATATATATTGTAGCCTTCTCTCCTTCGCTAGTGTATATGTTTATATACGCTTTGTGTGCCACCCGGCCCCGGCGACTAGCTGGAGAAGGGTCAGGATGGTTCGAGCTAGGCTGGGGTCCAATACTTATGTTGTACTGCAGCAGACTTCAAACGAAACGGTCCAGGCAGCAGAGTCCACTACAATCAACGTTTTATTAACACTCAAAAACACTAATCATCCACACTTTGTCCCGCACCCTGGCCCATCTGGCTAATTCGTTAATAATTCGACCCCTTATTATTCTCTGACCGCTATATTTCCGAAACAATTACGCATTTCACTTGATGACCTTTCCTCAAATACTAACGCTTATTAACCCTCCTCATCATACATAACTGATTAGGTAACAAAGCAATAATTATAAAAGGAAAAGTAGAAATTATGCGGTGCGTAATATATGTCCCCGCCGGAAGTAGCATTTAGTAGCAAAATGTACAATATAAGTAAAAAGATCAAGGTCAAAGGTCAAAGAAGTCAAAGGTCAAAATTCTGTGTAGAAGTTTTGAAGCCCTGGCCTAGTGCCATAACATAAAGCAAACGGAATCGAAATAGGGTTAGAAACTAGAAATGTCGCTACAGCGACTGGTTATACCCCCGCCAAACAACATTTCATAAGCTTTGGTCAAAACAACATTTCATAAGCTTTGGTCAAATACCTGAGGAAGTAGTTAAATCCGCAAGATCTTTCCTTGATCTTCTGCCATTAATATGCCGTTACCATGGCAACGTACTTTCGGGTACTGTCGAAAAATGCGTCTTGCACATCTACAACCAAAGGCACACATCTGTACCAAGTTTCATGGAAATTGGGCAAAAACTGAGGAAGTAGTTTGCAACACAAAATTTTCCATCATTTTGGCTCATAATATGTGAGCTGTTACCATGGCAACATACTTTTTGTCACTGTCAAGAAATGTGTCATGCTGACCTATATCCTAAGACAAATATTCAATATGAATTCCATGAGAATTGGAAGAACACTGATGAAGCAGTTTTGCCATGAAGCATTTTGCCCTATATTTTACCAATAACATGCCGTTACCATGGCAACGCACTTTTTGCCACTGCGGAAATATGTGTCTTGCACATTAACATATTCAGATGAACATCTGTACCTAATTTCATAAAAATTGATCAAAAACTGTGGGAGGAGTTTGCGACGCAAGATTTGTACCCATTATTGCCCATAATATGCCGTTACCATGGCAACGTACTTTTGGGTACTGTCAAAAAATACATCTTGCACATCTACAACCCAAGGCACACATCTGTGCCAAGTTTTATGGGAATCGGTTGAAAACTGAGGAAGTAGTTCGCGACGCAAGATTTGCAACGGACCGACCGACCGCCCGACCAACCGCCCGACCGCCCGACCGTCCGCTGATTCCATTATACCCCTTCAAACTTCGTTTGGCGGGGGTATAATAAACCCCACCTAATCAGGGCAACCATGTCATGTTTATAACCAGATTTGGGGGTCCTAGGGTGATTTCTATCATATGGGGGTGCTCCCAGCACAAAAGCTAGCACATGAAACCCCACTTTTGATTGTTTTTCTGCATGGAGTAAGTAAGCCTTCTTCTAGAACTTGGTCACATTTCATGAAAATGACATGGGTTTTGAACGTACAGTGTGAGATTTTATATGAACGAATCCTGCCAGGGTATCATTGTATAGGTTCCTAACTAGATTTTGGGGACTTACGATGATATATGTCGCATGG
Organism: Diadema antillarum; assembly: GCF_040938485.1. Classification (NCBI taxonomy): domain Eukaryota; kingdom Metazoa; phylum Echinodermata; class Echinoidea; order Diadematoida; family Diadematidae; genus Diadema; species Diadema antillarum. Next base: position 388,600 of record NW_027272037.1, on the reverse strand, counting down.
GGGCGCTGCTAGCACAAAAACGAGCACATGAACCCCCACTTTTAATTGTTTTTCTGGAAATAATAAGCCTTTTCCTATAATGTACAATTTGGTCAAGTTTCGTGAAATTGACATGGGTTTTGAATGTACAGTGCATGTTTTATGAACCTTGTCCTTTTGCTCACCCCCAACAGAAAACGTTGATGAGAAGGATTTGAGAGATGTTGGTGTTTTCTGCCACATGAGGGCGCTGCTTTCTCAAGAATGATCGTTTAAACCCTAACTTTAAAACCTTTTCCTCGTTCTGGATACTCTTTTCTGAAATTCTTGCAAATTGTGAGAAAATAAAGTGCATTTTGAAATAATTATGGGGATTTAAGTTTGTTATTGCAGATTTTGTTGTCAATCATGGTCTTGATCCTGTAACACTATCATTTTGTTACAGGATGGCAGATTAGTCATATTTTTCAAAGTCCCGTAGAAGAAAAACAAGCACATGAACCTATGGTTTCATTTACATATTTGGGCTTTGGATGGGTCAGAGTCAGGGTATGGAAAATTTGAAGAAAATTACATGGGCTTCACTTTAACTGAGGAACGTCCTTAAACTTAATATTTACTGGGTAATTCTTTGTGTAAATTCTAAATTATGTAAAAGCCTTTGCAATCCAAACAATCACACACACACAGTAGTCAATAACCATAAATGAGGCAGATACCTGTATTGGATCAGGAATACCACACCAGTCACCAGGATTTCTGCTGGCCTGCAATACAGATTCATTGAAACAACTAAGTGTGATTATCTGTAGAGATACTGCACTATAATGTTGATAAAACAGGACTTGGAAATAGAAATTATCAAAATGAAAATTCAAATGAATACCTCTGACATGTCAATCATTTCATTATCTCTTTCAGATGTGAAATAATCTCTGGAAAGCTGAACTCATGCTAAATCTGGATTATTTTGTGAGAATAAAAGTTTGGCAAATCTTTTGATTACCTGTTGGTACTCAAGAGTGAGAATTATGCAAAAATGTTGCTTTTAATCATGAACTGATATGCACAAAAAATATCATTGGTGTTGATTTGAAAAGCCGTTATATCAACAACAAAAAATGTGACCTTCTTATATTCTAAAGAAATAGTTTAAACAGGGAAAATAATAACAGACTTTCTACTTTGAAGTAATTATCAGACAACTATTCAATGCCTTAAAAGGAAATCGGTAGCTGTATTGATGATCCTGAATGACCGATGCTGCTGATGAGAGTTCGATCCTAAACTGGCATCTGTGTCCCACATTCGAAGACAGTAGTTGTTGTTTGTGAACTGGATTCAGCTGTGCCCGTGATGAGTAGGCCTAGTGATTTTATGATTGTTTGCTTTACATGGACTAGCCATGATTCTGACAATCCACATATTGTTTTCAGGTTTTTCTTATGTGTACAATATACATCAGTATGTATGTAAATCGCAAGGAAGACACATACTGCCATCCTACAGTCAACGGTTTCCACATTACCTCTTTTTGGAAAATCAGTTAATATGCAACTTTTTGGCTGTGACAAAGGAATGCTACTAGATGTTTTTTTTGATAAAAGGCAGTACATAATCAATACTGTCATAACCCCAACTCTGTCATGACACGCTTTGTAGAGGAAAAAACAAATGCCAATGTCTCTGCATAACCACATGTATGTAGGCAGTAACTTTCTATCTGTTTCTTAAAACATTAACGATATACCATAATGTATATGAAGTGTCTGGTTGTGTGCAATATACGTAACATGTATAGGCACTAAATAACATTGGCATCATTACCAAATTGATATTCTAAACACGACATAAACCATTACCAAATGAAAATTCAATAATATCATATCCAACATTAGCTTGAATCCATGCAAAACCAGACCTAAAGATGAAAATTTTGTGAAATTTAAAATGGTTACACTTAACTAAGCCGGCGACAGAGCTAGTTGGTAAATACATACCTTATAGCTTCGATCTTGCACATCCTGAGCATCAGGGTTTGCATGGCATGCAGAAAGAATATGCTGAATAGAGAAAAATAAGAGCAGAAGAGGTGGATGTGAGAAAAAATCTGGAAGTTTTGGGTCCTACAAGAATGTATGAAGTATGATAATGTACACCAGCGAGGACAAATAAAGTTTGGAATTAATCTCAGTCCAAACCCAGACAGGTACATACCAAAACATATTTTGTGAAATGAAAAATCTGCAAGTGCCATTTAATTTTTTACATGTTTTGACAGATGGCAGGTGATTCATAAGAATAAAATTCATGAAAAAGGTGTAATTTTCAAAAACTTTATTCCACATTTATCCTTGTTTTTTCAACGATAAACGATGTATTTTGACATATTTAATATCCTTACATTGAAAAATATATCAAAAAGTTGTAAGCATGAAGTACAAAATTAAATGTTAAATCCTTAAAATTCAAAGTTTCTAATTGGTTTCCTTTGCCTATTTCTGGGGCACAGGAATAAGGAAAGAATACATGACTGTTAATATTATATCCTATGTAGGTTTGTGATCAAGTGATTGACAGACAGCCATAGGCAAGATCAGCATTTTTTCTGAATGATATATTGTAAATTCAAATCCACCGATCTTATGATCTGCACTGAATGTCAACTAGAGTACCACGTAGATCACATACAATCCAGACGATGTACAGCGCACTGTAGCCTACTGTAAAAGAATCACCATGTTGTTGAAATCAAGTTTAACCATGAATGGAATTCAATCATATAATTCAATTGATTTTTTTCTTCAAACTGTGTGTAGCACTTTCAACATGAGGTTCACATTATACGTAGCATTGTATGTAATGTGATTATTGTTGAACAAGTGAATTTTAATCTGTACCATATTTCTTGGATTGGTTTGTTTGGGAAATTAATATCATTCATTCCAAGACGTTAAATGACAAGGCGGCCTTAATTCATATAAATACATACAAGCAGCAATATTAGTATAACACATCACTGAAAGATGGAGGAAAATAGGACATGAGCAATAGTTAAAATTTTGGAAGTATCTACTCAGACTGATACCGGATATCAAGACTACTACAGCTTGTGATGTCACATGCATGAAACGATACTAAGGAAAATATTTTAAAAATTGACTATTTTCAATGTTCTTGCATTAAAACAAGAATTACTGGATAACTTCATTGTTCTTTCAGAAGCTTTGTACACGGCTAAACTGTCAATGTCTCTGCAGAATCACATGTATGCGGGCATGCATTTATCACACTCTCTTTTTCTCAAATACACCACCATACAGTAAACAGTAATGAAGTACATGGTTGTGGTCAAAACACATATGAGACACAAACTAACAAGGATTGGCATGTTAGCAATATAGGCTTGATATTTCAAACCCCACACATATATATATATACAACATTGAAATTCATAAATATTATTTTCATACATTAGCTTTCATTCCCACAAAAGCAGGAATTATGCAGATAGCATCTAGAAAAGCACTCTGAGAGCGCAGATCTCCGCCAAGCATGAAGCTTATTTCCACCACTTCACTGATCTTGTTCTTCCATAGAGATGTCATAGGTACACACCACATCGGTGCTAATAGTAGCCAGATTTCCAAATATAGAAGCCTTTGTTACGTCATAAGCCTTCAGCTGCATGGCGCACCTCGCCCCAGCATAAACTAGAGCATGCACTTTAGTGCGCGCAGGCAAACCTCAAATATGCGCAGCCTGGCGAACTCCGAAGTTCATTGACCCTAACTGCCAAAACATCAAAAATCCTTCATAAATTCCCCCAAAGTTCTCGGATCATTACCGAGAGTTAATCGTTTGTTACTTGTGTCATTCTCAACTCTTCCTGCAAGTTTCATCCCAATCCGTTCACTACTTTTTGAGTTATTTTGCACACGGACAAACTAAGTAACAAACGAACACACAAACCAACGGTTAACGAATACATAACCTCCTTCCTTGGCGGAGGTAATTAAAGTTATGAGAAATTGTAAATGACATGGCTCCAAGATAATACAACAGATCTATAGTGATACTTACCTTGGAGCTTCGATCTTGCACATCCCCAGCATCTGGGTTGTCATGACATGCACTCAGAATCTGATGAATAGGGGGAAAAACCAGATGTGAAATAAATGATAATGCAGGCTAATTTGTCTTTAATGCAGAAGAGTATTTATGGAAATGATTTTAAATGTCTCTACAGTGTCATGTTCAGTTCCACAGATTGTACTACAACATGTAGAAAATGATAGACTTGCAAGTGGGTACTTTCCCCGAACAAGGTACCTGAAAATTAATCTTCAATCAAGACAAATAAAAGAAATCACCAATTTGCAATTAATTTTCTTAGTTTGGTTTCTTTCATGCATTAAGATTTGTCAATGCTAGAAATCTTCATAAAAAACTTTTGAAGAACATACACAAATCCATATGCATTGGACGCTTCGCTCCGGGTAATTCATATACAGTGCACTCCCGTTATAACGAAATGCTCGGGACCGGCAATTTTCTTTCGTTATAACGAAATTTCGTTATAACCGAACAAATACAATATATAACGAAAACAAGAAAACCATGCATATGTATCATATTCTGTTTGCTGATTACTCATCATACACTGGAAAGCTATGTGAAATGTGATGGAATAGCTGTATCACAATAATAAACGTAATAATAAACTGTGCGTGACACAAAGAGCGAACACACAGTGGCGTGAAGCGTTCACCCATGCAGAGACGCTATAAATGCTTGTTCCGCTACGAAATTTCGAAAGCAATTCGCATTTCGTTATAACGGAGCACATTTCTTTTGTTTTTCTTTGTCTGTGCGCTCGGAAAAGACTTCTTTATAATGGAAATTTCGCTATAACCGTGTTCGTTATAAGCGAATTTCTTACCATAGACTTTAACGGTGATAATTTTGGGACCAGAAGATTTACTTCGTTATAACAAAATTTCGTTATAACCGTGTTCGTTATATCGGGAGTGCACTGTAATTTGCATAATGAAGCTGATGATCTTGTCTTACCAAATAGATATTATACTATTTTATAAGTAGTCATACAGGGGTCTCGTCAATAAAGGAACTACGTGAAGATCAATTTCAGCTCATTTTAGATGATAATTTTTCATTTGTTCCAAACGAAGAACTGTTTTTGATTTATGCAAATTAAGGCAGTGTTTCGTTCATAAATTTGCATAATTCAATATTTTCTATGTTGAAAATATGAAATTTAACTCGTTAATTACAACATGATAACAATATTCTTTTAATTAAATCAAAATGAATTTTGAGCATCTGATGGGACATCTTCATGGACTTTGCCCTGTATTGGTCATGAAATATGAAGGTACATTTTTAAAGTTAAGGTCGCAAGAAGCAAAAATTTTCTTATATGATTCTATTTTTTCTTCACATTTAATTACAAATATCTCCATTTGGCAACTATGGATGTATCTGTTACTGCAAACAAACTCTTCATATGTAGATCTATAGAAAAAAACACACATTCCTTTTAGATCGATCTAAATATATTTGTATGACATTGGAAAAATGAATGGAAATAAAACAAATCACCAAAGAAACTCATGTTTATCATTGCATACGGCCCATATTTTTAGTGTCGAATTTTGAGAAGTAAACACGCAGTTTTGCTGAGCATGACTGAGACCGTGTACAAGAAACCTTAGCTTTGAGATTGTCACGATTGTACTGGCTCCAGCTACAGGATGAACTGGTGTCTAATCATCACCCCCCCCCCCCCCCCCCCCCCCCTCAAGTCAGGCCTTGCTGCCGTGGTTGATTGTCAAGTACATGTATCTGTCTAGATCTACACAAAGTACTATCATTGTTTTTCTTTGTTTACACCAACAAATTTTGAAAGAGACGTCTGCCTGCCAGCTAGCAAGTGGTTTCGTGGCTTTTTTCTGTTTTGTTTTGTTTTGTTTTTTTTTTTGTTTCTTCATCATAGATGGAATCGGCCCATGATGGGGAAAGACCGTAGTCATGCAGAGACTCCAGAGTGATTTGACCATATATTATGTGCTTTCTTGTGTATAATGGTTTTCCATAATTTTCCATTTGGATTATTATTTTTTTCTAATTTCAGCTTTTTCATTTTGTTTTCAGCAATCATGAAAAATCACCGTCCCTACGTGAAAAATTTTGGTTTTTCTTTTTAAGTTTCTGCTCAGTCATTGCCAGATGACAATGAAGGCTTCTATAGTTTGTGATGTCACATTTGTAGTACAATATTAAGGAAAATAGGAATATAAAAAGACATTTTAGCATATTTTCACTAAATAATGCCTGACTTGCCACTTTCATGAATTTTTTAGAGAGAAAAACTGCCAAGGTCTCAGCAGAACCATATGTGTGCACGCAGTAACCACGTAATCTCTGTTTCTCAATTACAACATGTTTGATACACAGTAATGAGGTGCAAGGTTGTGGTCAAGAATAAGCACTAATGAGTATTGGCATGTTAGCAATTACCAGACGTACTTGTATATCAATTGCAAATTCAAGAATATCATTTTCACGCATTAGCTTGCATCCATGCAAAACTATACCCAAAATAGAAAGTTATGTGACTTCTAAATGGTTTCACTAATCTAGGTCAGTACGACAGATCTAGTAGATACATACCTTAGAGCTTCGATCTTGCACATCCGCAGCAACAGGTTTTGTATGGCATTCAGACAGAATCTGATGAATATAGAAAAAATAGGATCAAAAGAGGCTGATTTGAGAAAAATCAGAAAATTTGGGGTCCAGCAAAATTATATGCAGAAAGGTAATGTACACAAGATGACGAATGAAGTTTTCATTTGAACTCCTTAGTTTGCAATTGAAAATTCATAGGCCTAAAGGAAAATTGTCTTTTTAGCAGTTTAATATCACAAACCAGACATATACAAATTCTAAATTCAAGAATATTATTTTCATCCAAAACAAGAATACCCCATTTTAAATGATACTTACTTCACAGAACATCGTTAGGAAATAGACATAACTTTAAAATTGTGTAGAGTATAATTTGTAGGTCATAGTCTAGACTATGTAATTTCCCTCAGGAAAGGATGAATCTTTGTACTTGGATTTCAAGATTTACTGAAAGTTCGTTATAATATTTAGTAGAGCCTATATAAACAACACATAGTACTCTAGGTATTTCTTTTTTTCTTCATCATCTATACAAACTGTATCTCCTATATTGGTAGGGCTAACCACTTTGTGCTGTATAACCACTAACAACAATAACTGTTGGAGTTCAGGGTGCAGTTATGCTAAGGTGTAGTTCTGTATGCAATCTTCTGCAAAAGCCTTATTGGGAAACTACTATTTACTGTGAACAAGTGTCACATTCAGTATGGACGCTAAAAGGTAAATTGAAGTCCTAGCTGAAATATGGGAAGTGAGAGGAAATCATCACCATGCTGAGACGTTACACAACCTGCATTCAGCACAAGTTTCAGTTATTCTCCTAGTTTGTTTAGTATGTGCAAGGATTACGTTGTATAATACTAATAATTGTCTTCTACATCCAGGGTACCCTCCATGTTGTAGTACAAGGTCCTGCCATTATCATTACATTTACATTGTCTGCGCATTTATATATGTAGGTCAAGAGGGATGTTGTAGTGTACAAACATCATGGCCTATAGGATGGAGCACTGGATGGAGATCAAACTAGGGTCATCCAGCTGGCAGTCAGGAGTCCTATCAAGTTTTATAATGTAGAAAAAGATTTAGTAGAATTAAATAACTGTTACAGTTGTCATGGCTACATTTAGAGTCGGTTAGTAACATTATCGACATAAAATATCGTTTACAAAAAAACACAAAAACAAAAACTAATAAATATCGAAATTCAGCGAAAACTCTAATTTAGAATCAGGTGCAAACAAATTGTCTCATTGACTTCAGTTAAATCATTGTGATAAATGTTCCGGCAAATGTTATTAGCAGTTCAATCAGATTTGGTTTTTTTTTTATTGTTTTTGCTTTTTTTGTGTGTGTTTGTGTGTAGATAGTCTTAGACCCACAAAAACATTGTTAGTAATGTTGTTACATCAGTTAAATGTTAAATTTGTCTAGCCTACTCCACCAGTCATTTCACTGTTAACAGTGGGCTTCATCGCAATTAACAATGTTACTAGTAGCACGTTAGTACTACTTTTCATAGCTTCATTAGATGTGAAACCTCAGATTCTCAATCCCATTTTCTCAAAAGCTGTAACCGTTAGATTGTCCGAGGGTCTGACCACACATTTACTTATAGGTACATCAAGTTCAAATCTAATATGAACTAGCTGCTTAGTAGCCTAGAAATCTGACGTTAGATCCTGTCAACCATAGTTACAGGCTCTATGTTCTGACGTAACTATCGGGTAGACAGAAACCCACCTTGTACACAGTATGCAGTAATATTAACGCTTCTCGTTCGGGCTGGTCGCAGTTAGGTACATGTAAATTGCACACCTAACATGTAACGTGTACTGTGATTAGTGTTAGACCCTAGGTTTTATTAACAGGGCCACTTATAACAGTTGTTACAGTTAATGTTAACATTAGAGTTACACCTCTCTATGTCTAGATAGTCTTCTAACAGCAACATCTACCCGTAGATGTTTTAAATTTTTCTAGAGACCAGAACAAGAGTAGAATCTAATCTTAGATAAGGTCTAACATTAGAGTTCTCAGTTAGATTAGATCCAGGATAGATCTACTACTTTTTCTACTAGTAGTACTAGTAGTAGAGTTCTACTACTACTACTAGTAAATACTACTAGAACTAAATTTAGAGTTGAGACCTTACTTACGAGCTAACTAGGGCCTAACAACATATTATTGTTAGATGTAACGACCAACACGTTAGGCCTACTCTGGAATCTAAGTGTCTAACTGTGTTAGAATAAAGTTTCTAGATCTACTGTTAACTGTTACAGTGCTAGCTTACAACCTTAGTTTAAGGTTAGACTCCAGACCTAGAAATCTAGATTTGAGACTCAAGATGGGCGAATTTAAACCACTGCTATTTTTGGGTGTTACGGACTTGCCGTGACACCCTATCAACTAAACGAATATCATGGTTCGCGGTAGGCCCTAATTAGGCCTAGGTTCTGCCGCAAACATTAGATTCTAACATTACCTAACTTAGGGCCTAACGTTACTACTATTGTAAATGTTACTACTAGGCCTACCTGTAGGTACCGTTGTTACAACTAGTCAGTACACTAGACGTCTCTTACGTACTAATGTACTACTAGTACTACTACTGAATAGAAATCTACTACCAGATGTAGATGGTCTAGAACCTATCTATATCTAGTATTGTAGTAACACTGACCACAGTTAGGCCTATTTATATTAAGGGCCTATAGTATAGGAATCCTACCGACCGTTAATAGATAGATCTAGCCTACGTATTCTAGTTCCACTTCTAATAATAATAAACCCAAGCGCTCATTTCTAACTAGTGACATAAAAAGATACTGAACATTTTAACAGAATAGGCCTAACATTACATATTGTGTCACGTTTCGACAGTGTAGGCCTATCACAGAAAATAACAATAAACAAATAATAATGCTAACCGCTAGGCCAGGGCCTACAGTACAAATACATGTAGCAGGCGGCGTATGCCTCACGTACACAATACAGCTAACCTCCTTAACATTTTACAGGTTCTTCTAGATAGTAGAAACTTATTGTCAATGTGAATTTAGATACATACTTGCCAACTCTACCTTATTTGGCGGTAGACTACCGCTTTTGAATGATTTCTTTAGCATTCAAGCTAGCGCTGCTCGCATAGGCATCCTGGATTCTACCGCTTTCTCAAATGAAAATGTTGGCAAGTAGGGTCTATGTAGATAGAGTCTACAAAGAATCTAGGTTAACGTTAGTTCTAACGTTAGAGACTCTGGAAGTCTAACTAGACCGCCCTAACTGTTAACATGTCATTATAGGGATGATAGTTCATGTGTTCTCTAACCGTGGCGTTACACTTAGAGTGTAACAGCAACGATTAAGTTAACGTGAGGGCCTAACCCAAACCCGTTATCTATGCCTAAACGGTAACATTAACACGTTAGAAGTTGGGTCTAACAGTTAACATTAGGTCTATTTTAACACTATCATGGTAGGCCTATTGTTACAGTGTATTGTACAGTAACGGTTAGGTTAGAGCTGCAGGTTAGAGTTAACGTTAAACATCTAGGTTTGTTAGAGCTAGACAGAGCCTATGTCAATACTAACGTTAATTAGGGCCTAGGCCCTATTTTGTACCTGAATTAAACTGAGCGTTACTTAGATCTAGGCCTACCTACGATGAGAATCTAGCACAGTATAACGTTAGATCTGTTACGTTATATAGGGCCTAGATTCTAACTAATACCGTAACTAAATGGCTAACGTTAACCGGTACTATTACGTGTACTGTTTTTAGATCAGACGCTTTCTAACGTTAGTCGACTTATCGTTGTAAAATTCTCACAGCTAACTGTATGAGTGTTAGCGTTAGATTAGACTGTCTAACGGTAATAATAGTAGTCTAGACCGTCTAGCTGTTTGTTAAATTTACATCCATGTTAGAATCTAACATTCAACACTCAGACTCTCAGTTAGAATCTAACACTGAGTTAGGGCCGTAACATTAACAAGTTAACGTTTAGATCTACCGGTAAATAGCGTTATAACGCTAGAGTCTTTGAGTTTTGTAACCGTTAACAAAAACAACTTCACAAGTTGTAGCCTGACGTTACCGGGGTAATTGTTAGAACAGACGTGCTTTCCTTACGCCGTCTCGGCAACACCACAACGTTTACTAGTTCTATAGACCTACTAGAATCTAGGCCTAGATCTGTTAGGTAACTGTTAGATGTAGATTCTATTAAATCTTAGTTCTAACGGTTAGCTAGCAGTTAGGCCTAGAGTCTAGAGTCTAGTAACAATTGATTTGTTAGATCTAACGTTAAGAATCATTGTACCAGTAACACTACTAACAGTTAGAAATTTAACAGGCTAACTCAGAGACTCCAACTCTCCCGTTTTCGACGGGAGATCTCCCGCCGAAAACCCATTTTTGCAAAATTCTCCCGTTCTCCCGCTTGAGATTTAATTTCTCCCGCCCTGGCTCTGTGTCTCCCGTTGGAAAGGATTTCTTACTTATTGCTATTGTATGTTGAAAAAACAAGCCTTAGCTAGATAGCACCAGAGAGCATTTAGAACCCTGCCTAGGAACTTGGCGATTCGCACACATCGACTTGGAGTCTCCCGTTTGCTGGGGGTTTCAGGCGGGAGAATCTCCAGATCAGAAGGTGCTTTGGGTTGGAGTCTCTGCTAACTGCTAGGTCTTACCTTCTGACGTGAAACTAAAAATTCAGGCTATAGACTAGTTCTATTTGATACTAAAATGATACGGTGCAACGATAGGCATAGCCCTTGCAACCAGCCCCAACGTGCTAGCCCTAGCCTAGACTAGGGCCTCTGGCTTTAGTGGTTTGCCATAAGTTTCTTTCATACAATTGCAAGAAAGGATTTTTCCTGGTCCTTAATAACAGTTAGACATAGGCCTAGGCCTACCTCATTACGCTCCTTCTTGATCTCCCTTCTGGAAGTCGAGGGTCGGGGTGCCGAGCCTCCATATTGTTTGTGCTCGAATATGGTAGGGACTGCATCAGATTTGAGGGTTTTCTTGGGGGGTTTGTAGCCGAGGTAAGTGGCTGTGCGATTTTCTTCAAATGCGGTGGGCTCAAAGTGGTCCTCACACACTACGCGATATTTTGAATACTGATACGACTTGATGTTAAATTTTGGATTACCGATGTTTCGTAGCCATATTGAGCACCTTTCCCTCTCTTTCAGTGGATCCGGTATGGCAAAAAAAGACTTAGGTGAGGATCCTTTACGTCTATTTCGGCAAAATACTGCCTGGCACAACGGCATGATTGTAGATTGCCGACGACCATGGACGAGTTAGGTACCGTGTGTGCGGTGATATCGCTATGTAACGTTGCATGCGTTACAAATCTACATCACAAGCGCGATTATCGATCGCACCACACAAATGGCTGCGGTTTGGCAGATGCGGCGCGGCCACCCGCGCCGCCAGCAGAGCATGTAGGTCCATGGTGTAGTAGACGTACATATCAAGCCGCCGATTTCATCGATCGATATATCTGTCTGCTTTGACATGTATGATGTCAGCTTGAAGGAAAACCCAAAACGCACCCGTATTTTCTCAAGCGAGCACACATAAGGTTTGGCACCTGTGACATCACGACATCCGGGCTCGTCAGCTCATTAGCATAATTCTCGCCAAAAAAATTCAATTTTTAACATGAAATTACGGGCTAAATCGTAATGAAATTTTGATTCTATTTTCACCGCTGGGTCTTTTAGAATTAAAAGAACAACATATAAAAAGATAAAAAACCGGTACAATGCCCTTTTAACATTGCAGAAAAAAAAGTCTCTCACCGTATTTTGAAAAATAAGTAGGCCCTATATATACAGGGAAGAAAAGCTCTACTCAGTGGTGTCAATCATAGCAAAAGTTGTCTCGTTGGTTCTAAAACAAAACCTTCGTCTTTGGTATTTGTGGGAAAGGTATACACTGTCGTCCCATATGAACTTGAAACATACGATATTTTAAGCTTGCAAACGCTGAATGCATTTTTTTTTCTCTCGATACGAACGGTCTTGACATAAGTAAATGAAAATTAACAGAAAACAGTATGTTATATGACACTGTAAATATATAGAAAATAACTATAAATGGAAGAAAGCTTCACTCAACGGTGTCAATCATGATAAAGTTTTCTTGTCTACTTGGTATAAGTTACAGAGGGGTCCTAAAAGACTTTGTTTTTGTTATGGGGTGAAAGGGGTAAAGATTTCTTTAAGTCTGCAAACGCTGAACGCATTTGTTTTCGATGCGAAAATTTTTGATAAAGTCCATGAAAATTTAACATTCCAGAAAAAAAAAGTTATAACAGTTCACACTATATTATGATCAATGATAGAAAATAAGTGTATAAACGGAATAATATCTTTACTCAGCGATGCCAATCATAGCAAAGGTTGTTTCGTTTGTTTTGTGTACTGTACAGAGGGTTCGTCTTTGGTATTCGGGGGAAATGAGCAGAGGTTGTTGTCCCATATGAACTTGAAATGAAATATTTTGTTTTAAAGTCTGTAAAACGCTGAACAGGGACGTTCAAACACTGAAGAAATGATACAATCAGGTGACCAATAACCGTATCACATGTTATGATCCTTTCATAGTGGTGTGCAACATTGTGACTGGATGTAATGATTAATAAGGGCATCGACCTATAATGTACAGTGGTCATTGTGAAATCAGTCATCAAGACGCGATTTGATACAGGAAACTATTCATTATTATGATGGATGGCAGAATTAGGTCTACTTTTACCGTGTTTTATTTCAATGAGCTGTTGCAAGGTGGTAAAGTAGGGGCATCAAAAACATTCAGTTTACCCCATCACCAAATTATGATTGTATCATGCAGTATAGAGCATTGGAATATAAGGAGAGCAATGGTTGTTGATGTATGAATGTGTATGTTGCGCTCTGTTACGATTTATATAGTTTTCTTGCTTTAATTTCTCGTGAAAGAGTCGGAGAAATCAAAGGAGAATATAAATCAGTGCCCCATCTTGGCAGAAAATTGAATGTTTTCCTCGGAGGTAATTTCTGTTATAGTCTCATGTTAAACATGACTTTGACATCAGGAAAAAGAATAGATGTCATAGATCCCCTTTATGTACTGTGTTTAGTAGCTCGCTTGTAGCACTTCGATGAATCAGGAACCGGGAGGATATGATGATTTAGCGCTTGTGACTGGCACAAACTTTCCTTTGCAGTTGCTCATCAAGTTATTTTATTGGGAAATACAAAGTAGGTTAGGCCCTATTAGTAGGCCTACAACATACGTGTAGGCCAAGTGCGTAGATTTCCATGAAACAGCGTGACACATCGTCAGAAATTATGTATGATAATGGAATTAACAATGTCGTAAGTGTGTTGATTGTGGTAACATCAGCACCGTTTGCACTGCTCTACTGGTTGTATTGATTTGCTTTCAAATAATCAGAAATTCAAGGTCTTTGGGTAGAAAACTAGTTTGCTCGAAAAAGTCAACGTGCAATTTCTTCTAGTGGCCTCTTGATGATAATCGAGTCTAAAGCAATGAATGGAAGTTGGAACAGACGAGCACCTGGTAAAGGTATTGTATTCCCGTGTCTAGGTGATTTGCCGAACAATAGACTGCACTTCGACCTCCGCGTCGTTTGCCCGATCCCCAAGCGACCAATGAGCGACTTCCGTTGGCCGCACAATAGACCCTGTGTGGTGTCAATTCATGCGACCTCCGCCGAGGCGCTGTATTTGAATCTACATCTATACACACTGTCGCTAAGCCCTCGTGCTTTTACTACACGCTTTCGTTTAGCCGTTTGCGGAGTAGTAAAAAAAGAAGCTTGGATCCATATTTAGTGTACGACACGGACTTGTCATGCTCTGGCACGTTCGTTGTGTTCGATACATGATGCTGAATTTACGTCGTAGATAATTGGACAAATCAGGGGAATTAAGTCATATTCCGTGTTTATTGACGATTTCAGGAAGAGCAAAGAGAACTACTTCCGCACAGTTTCATGCGTCACTTTGGCAGATTTCCGCTTACGGAGGGAGAGTGACACGTACGCCAGACAGTTTAGCGAATCTGCCCGTGCGATTCGTTCTCGGTTTTAAATCGTTCTCTCGCTCGAGTTTGTAAACAACACGCCGTTCGTTGCAGTCGATCATCACACTGCTGTTTCTCAACTGAAATTTCACCTGTTTGCTAGTGTGAGACATTTTGTTTTTCGTGGCATATCTTCTCTGGATTACGTATTACGATTAAGTCGCATCATGTTTAGGTACATCGAGGGAGAGAAAATTCGTGCCGGCTACTTCGGCACGGAACATCACCTCCGAGAGAGGAAGATAAACGGGAAGGAGAGAATGGGGAAAATGGTTCCCGTATCGAAAAGAGGAAAAGCCAAATGGGTCCTGGAGCAGTATTACCGCAAAATGGTACTCAAACTACCCCAGCACAACAACCTGATGAAGATCAAGGCTGCCTTTTTGCATCAGCTGAACGAAAAAGAGGAGAGCATGTACCTGTGTACCGTGTGGAAGCTGTACGGGGAGAATACTCTCAACCTGAACGAGTACCTCCTCAGTCGAAACGAGCGACTGGACGATCAGGCCTACAAGTCGTTGATGATCCAACTCGCGAATGCCGTCGAACATCTTCACTCGAATGGTACGGCGCACAACGCCCTTACTCCTTTCAGCGTTCTAGTCGTGGAAGGTACCAAGGGCCAGGCTGTTGTAAAGGTAGGGGACTATGGTCTTACCCAGGTGTGCGGGCCAGCCGCCGACGACGACTACCAGCCCGATGGGCAGCTCCCGAAGAGTCTCGAGTTTCACCTCCCTCCTGAGGCTTATGACGATGGCTGGGGACATCCAGGCCAGGCTAACACCATGGCCGACATTTTCATGCTTGGACTCATAATCAGCGCCATGGGAGAGCACTCGGTTCTGGAGGGTAAGGACAAGAACGAACCAGCCATAATAGCTGCACATGTCTCTTTTCCTGGGTATGGAGCCGTTCCCATCGGCAGGTTCATCAAGACCAACCCCAGCATGTGCCTAGACCGGCAGATCCACCGCAAGCTGAGCCCGGAGCTACGCAGCCTTGTCCGTCGGATGACTCTCATCGACCCGGAGGCGCGACCACCAGCCAACGGGGTAATCCACATGCTGTCTGCGTGCGAGACGATTCGACACGTTGGGGAAGAGCAAGCATCATCGTCCTCGTCATCGAACAACCATAAGTCGACGCTGCTCCGGAGGGCGAGTTCGAGAAAGAGGGCTGCAGCTCCGGCCATGTTCAACCCATGTGCATCACCCCCGCAGATGCCGAGGATGTGTTCGGCGTCCGTCATCAAGCCGCCATCGCCGACCGCGGGAAAGACCAGCCTGATCCGCAAGGCTTCCATCAGGGCCAGTAACTATCTGAGGAGGAGCAGATCTGTCAAGATTTCCAACTGATTGACACCATCTGTTGTAAGTATTTCTTTACATCCTACTGCTTATGTTTCCGCCAAACAAAGGTCACTCATGTCACTTCACAAATCACTCGATATTTTCAAGTACAGTGTAGGCCTACATTCAACCTATTATGCGAACTTGTCATCAATAAAGATGGACATCTGTCATACAACGACGTCTCAAATAGCTGATGCAATTCAGGCCTCAGTAATTCTGTGTTTTCTTAGAAAAATATTATTTTGGGGCTAATTATTTTGCATATTGAAGACAAAAGTAATTCATGCGTATCCATTATGTTAATTGTACATCTTGAACATCGTATACAAACATTTTGATACACAATATGTACACGCAGTACATGACCTTGAAGACAGCAATCGTGTTTGTCAAGGAATTCAGAAAAAAGAATGCAACGTAAACATTTTTTTTTGTCTTTCATTGTGATGGTTGTACAAAATAATATGTTCACATCTACATTGTAGATAAGTATTGTTGCATGCACACTGTGCATTCTATTCATAAAACTTCTTATCAACGTTTATTGTGATGCAGTTTAAGACCAAATTTTACTAACTTTGATGTCTACAAATTGTACTTTTAATAACAAAGTATCAAAATTTCAATGCAATTTATATGCAGGTTCCTTCTTCTTATCATCTTGCAATTCACATTAGATATCTACACTTACATCTTGTTTACATACAGTGTACATAGCCTTAGTCTCATCTTTGAAAAGTCCCACAGGTGACCACGTTGATGGTAAATTAATGTATTACGATCTGTATGTAAAGCAAGTACAACTGTATATTCCTCGTCATTTTCTTTCAGACACAATTTCAGATCCAACAAGGAAATTGGAAAACCGTCGCACCTCAGAGCTGATTGACGTCAATTCACAGACAAGGAAAGATGGACGCTTAAATAATGTGACCATGAAAGAGGCTTTTCCTTGAGGAACGGAGCAGAACAAGGAGAAAAGACAGTCTGGCAACTTTGCGAAAGAACAAGTCACGCATGCACTACTGTACACTGTACCACGAGAACTCCGCGCTAATCACCCAGCGTTGTTCTCAAATTTGGCAGCAGACGATGGTCGTCTCCATGGCAACGAGACGGAAATAACGCGCTACTTGAAAGGAGTGTCTCCCCAAAACAAGGGGGCTTCTTCTACGATCTCGTCTCGTTCACCGATTGATTCTGTAAGGTTTCAGAGTTTCTCTTGTACATAGCCAAATGATCTCGTGATGGTGAAGAGCTAGAAAAGTATACCTAATGAGCAAATTGCGTGATGTTTTCATATTTTCGTATGACTCCTTTTGCAAGGAACATAATGGAAATACGTATAATTCTGTGTATTCACTGAACATAACATCGTGTTTTGAAATTATCACGAAGACCTTGTAAACTCTCGAAACATCAATTTTCATCAAAACAGGCAGATGAAAAGGCGATTGTGTTTGTGTGTTTGAGGGTATGACTACAATAGTTTTTAATGTAGCATATCAAATCTAGCTTGTATTCATGATTTGTTACATGTACAGTAGTATTACATGTACACATGTGTGCAATGCAGTGTATACACTGTACATTTGTAGATTGTAATTGTGTACACTAAACTTTATGAAATGTCAGCTTCTACCGGTAGTGCAGAAATCTGTACCGCAAATGGGTGGGTTGACATGTATACATAATCTTGCCGATATTCTGTACATAGAATCAGTAAATGATAACGGTCATTCGAAGTGTCCAGACGAATATATTATGTTATATTCATGTTTCCTTACTCTCCTAGAAGGAGGCAGTAGTCAGTAGTTTTACTTTATCATTTTTACCTATCTTCATTCTATACTACACGAACTGCAATTTTACATATACAAGTGTACATAATTCATTTTTTTTTTCTCATACGTATTATAAAAGTTAGGGCTTTTTTCACGTCATGTTTCAAAGGTTGTAATGTTTCTTTCAGTTCAGTTGCTTTTTATTTCTCAGTATTTAAAATTACTGTATTTCTATTGAAACTGAACTAGATTTTTTTCATATTTTACCAACAATACATGTACATAAGGCTTTGTCCTACATGGACAAACATCGGTCATGAGCACGAACAAAAGTTACATGGATAAACATGGTCTCTCTTCGGTCTAGGTATAGCATTTAGCATGTTCCATACAGTTTTGACATTATCCATATTTTATTCGCCATTTCGGCAACGTCATGTTTTATATCATTCTCTGTAAGCCATACGCAGGTGTGCATGTAGACTATCGAATACGCGTAATCAAGCATTTTAAACTCGTTTGCGTATACATGTATCTCTTCCCCTCTCTCCCTCTTTCTCTCAAACTCTCACTTATATACCGGAATTCTTAGATTTGACATTGTGCAGAGCATTTTGTAGTCATATACAGTATGTGTGTCTTGTAGTCATGTTGTAAATACAATGCACTTTACAGTGTGTATGCCATCTGTCTATATGCGGTGTACACTAGTACCTTGTCAAATTAGAAAACGATCCCCAAATCCTATTGGCAACAATCCCATGTACCTGAACGTCACCGACTCAAATGTCACTCTCCAGCACAGTGGAGGCCCCTACTTAGAACAAAGATAAATATTAAGAACATTTACGTATGATGTCAAATTCTTATACGCAAGTATAATATAAATATGGATGTGATTTGACATTCCCAGATCTGAGCAAAAACAGATAATAATGCAGAGAGAGAGAGATCACAGCTCTCCAAATATTGTCTACTGTGGCGAATGGTTGACGAAGAGTTTATTCGTTTGTTTTGTTGTTGTTGTTTTTACATAATGTCCTTACAAATTGTACGTGCATTTAACACCATCGGTCATGCTCTGTATTGAATGCGCATGTCCCTTACAATGCATGAAGTAATTTCTTGTGCAATTTGTTATAACACATGATATTCTTCGTGTGTACATGCATGCAGTGTATTATCGAACCCAATAACTCCTTTAACAGTTAATTTTTGGTTCGCTCTTGGAATTCGAGAGGGCGGAAGTGCATGATTTAGCTCATTAGATCCCGACGATCCGCACGGATATCGAAGTTACACATGCAATCGCTCTTGTCATAGGGAGCGAGGCCTATCTGGTTTGCAACCTGCTACCCAGAGTAGGGTAAGGGATGAAACAGGTTTTAGCGTCGGCAATGAAACCCTATAGGGAGCAGAAGGGGTATAGAGTGTCGTGACCCGGGCAAATATGATTATTATCGTGTGGACTGTTATCATTATGTCACCCCTAGTCAGAAAGTAGTCGTTTTAGCGTGGAGTCAGTCTCAAAATGTCAGGCCCGTGAAAACTGTTTCTTTCATTTGGCAAGTTGACAATGCAGTTTGTTTACAAGGAGAAAATCTGAGAGAGAAAGCCAAAAATAAATCGTCACCCCAAACACAAGACATTTTACCTTACGTCCCCTCCTGCACTGTACTTAACCAGTACGTAAGTGGATCATCAGCGCAGAAGCTCGTACACATCTTTATAGAATATAAATTCCTTGAGAAACCATCGACTTACGCTTTCCGATGGATAATGTCCGTACAGTCAGGTATATGCATATAACCAGACACGATGTCATTCAATTCAATATTAAATGTCTGAATTATCTTGCCCTGCAATTAGTGTAAAAGAAAAGAAATCATGTGATTTCTGGAGAAGATCGTGTATAATAATGTGTCTATCAATTTTCTCTGGTATTCGCAGAGTCGCAAGTCATTGTATTTAAAAGTACAAACTCTATTCAAGAAGTACCTACAAGTACAAAATGAACATAACTGGTCCTCAGATTTTAAATCGTAACGGCAGACATCTGTGTGTAATAGACAAATCACTTTTGTGTGAGTTTAATTCACTGGAGAGCGGCACTACTAATGTTTTTAACATTCAAGATCTACATAATGTAACAAAGGGGTCGTGAGATGATGGTGCCGCCTTTATCTGACGGGGTGCACGTCATGAGACCGACACCTACGAGTCATACAGCCCACGAGTTATACAGCCCATGAGTTCAACACTAAAGCAATCAAGGCCCACGAGAGCGACTTAAGCCACGTGTTGTAATGTCGAACTCGTGGGTTGTATGACTCGTGGACCTTTTTTCAATGTCGAACTCGTGTACTATTTTTACTTATACATGTAGTCGAAATCATGGGCTGTATGACTCGTGGACCTCTAGGTCAATGTCAAACTCGTGGACTGTATGACTCGTGGGTGTCGGTCTCGTGGGATGACCCCATCTGACACACTCCCTGAGCAGCGGTAGGCCTACGTGAAGGTACTCCCCATTTATTCCATTGTATTCAAGTCCGAAAGATATTCATAGTATGCTTATCTTCGTAAGGTAAAAACTTTGTTATCGGTGCAATGAAGCAAGTCTAGTTAGTATGAAATATTGTAGAATTTATAGACTTGCCATGTAGATCGATGTACCTGTAAAACTTGTTCCTTAACGGGAAACCTTTAACTATATTGTACATGTAAATATTATGTAACTATACTGGTCATAGTTATTTATTTCAGTGCCTTTGTTTGTGACAGTGATTTCTCTTTTCTTTGTGCCATACTGACGTAGAAGATGAATCGTAACTGTAAATGTTGGAAATTGATTTGCACTGGAATAGACGATTCAAAAAACTTATTGGTGTTCCAAAGTACTTTTGTTGACGTGTCGTGTTCATCAGTGTTTGCTTTTGGAAAACACCACTCGCGTACACATACTCGTTGAGGGCGTGTGTTGAGCTAAGAACGGCTCGTTGGCGGAAAAAAAATGACTAAAGTTCGGATGGAAGAGTGTACATCTGTACGTGTACAGGGTAGGGAGGTGAGAGAGAAATACGAAGCAGCGGTAGGGACATACATGTACATGTACTAGTAAGCTCTGCAGCTGTAAATGACGGCTAAACGTATAATGCACGTACACAGTACAAATCACATACATCTTACAAAACACGTTTCCTTTTACATACACACAAACGAAACACACATGTACACTTATATGTATGTTTACTGTTTAAACAGAGAAAAAGGATAGAGAGAAAGGGGGTGGGACAGCAACACTGGACAGCAAAATGAAAGCCCACTGCACGAGATTCTCCGTATATTTCAATCTGTGATGTCTCTGTATTTTCCATCTAGCACAAATCACTTGTTCTCATTTCTGGACAAACGTTGGAACCAGAACGTCGAAAACCTTCGCTACCAAACGGACACATCGATCGAAAAAAAAGAAGAAGTCACCCGTGATAGCTATGCAAAGTGTAGTATGTTATGTCTGTAAACCAACAGTGCCTTCCGAAAGTCTTTCGAAAGGGCCGTCATCCACAAACGTTCAGCTTGAATGCTCGCTTACCAATTTAATACCGCCATTATGTCCGCATGGGTAAATTGATTACTGTACGGTGTAATTTATTCCAAAAAAAAAAAAACACCAACTGAATTGTATATCATGGTTACACACTTTTGACGGCAAACAGATTATGTTCTGATAAACCACAGTGCAAACGCAAAAACACATTTTTTTAGAGAAAAACTATAAACAAACCAAAGCAAACGAAAAAAAAAAACTCAACGAAACGAAATAATAATTAAAACTACATCTAGAACATTCAATACTGGAATCGAAAAATGCAACTGTACTCATCATAGGTCATTGAAAACCATACGGCCAGGTTTTGGCAACGGCATGTCAACATCAAAACAAAATTTGACAGAAATTCAGGAGGACAACCTCCAGAGGCTAATACAAAAAGAGAGGAAAAGAGAGATGGGGGAGAGAAAGTGACAGAGAAGGAAAGTGAGAGAAGACAGGAAATAGGAGAGAGATGCAGCAAGAGAGAAAAAAAAAAGAAATAGTAACTTAGGAACGTGTTTGAGACGTAAAAGAGTTAAAGGGGTTCAAATAGGAGAGAGCGAAAATGCAAAATTTGAATGAAAATGTCAACATCACATTTGTTTTATTGGTTTTTGCTTTTTTCCCAGTCATTTTATTCGATTTTCAGAAAACTTGTTATGACATAATGAATGTCAGTCGGAGCTAAGCGTCAAGGTTTAAAAATTACTTAGATGCCACCAATATTCTTGAAAATAAGTATTCATAAGCAGTTTCAAAAATACATGACAAACCTTATGATGCCGAACATACACCCTTAATGCACTATGTTTTTACTCTTCCATTAAAGGAAAACACTAGTGTCTGCTAAATGTCTGGATACTATGAAATAATTATGGCTAAGACTTAAAACAGAATGGTTTGTTAGGAAATCGGGAGTATTAAAAAACTTTCAGAGCGCAAGATGAATATGTTACAATACTCATGGAATTCAACTGTCGCCATCTGTGACTTCATTGGTACTTGCATTTACTGAAACTGAGCCATGAAAAGATCCATAACAAAACGATTTTCCTTGCACATTAATTGGGATTATCTTTCCAGTGTTACCCTACCGATGAAGAAATTTACAAGCATGAAGCATTCATTACGCTAGAACAACCTCGGACACTGCACACACGTTCTTCACAGCCCTATTAATTATTACTCCAAATCTGCAAGAAATCGACTCTCTCTTCACTCTATAGAGGGCGCTATGCGGTCACATGACGGCACTGACACGGAATTGTCTGGATAAGAGTCAACTGGAATAAGCAAATTAGAACATTCATCATTTTAGTTTTTTTTTTTTTTTTCCTCAGGCAAGTTGATATAGTAGTTAGAAATATCATTCGCGTGTATTCACAGTAGCAAAGACAAAATATACTGATAAACAATTCGCAAAAAATGTATCTCAAAATTTCACCGTGCACTTCGTATGAAGAGAGG
This sequence comes from Diadema antillarum, assembly GCF_040938485.1. Lineage (NCBI taxonomy): Eukaryota > Metazoa > Echinodermata > Echinoidea > Diadematoida > Diadematidae > Diadema > Diadema antillarum. The sequence goes on along the minus strand of NW_027272037.1, from coordinate 365,602 downwards.
GGAAGAAGACACAACCGTATACAGCTCGTTAAATTTTATCAGTTTGTCTGGTACTATGTGGATGTAGTGCCCGGATACGCCAAAACAATTGCACACGTGACGGCAATAAAATCGCACAATCGCCTTGAACATAACTTTTCTATTCGATACACTGCCGTGGAAAAAGGGCCACTCAAGCTGCACGAAGTTACATAAACACAATACATTGTATACAATTTGTCTACATGGATACATACATGAACGACTAGATGGCCTTCACTAGTCTTGAGCTACGACACAAACTGCATTAGCATTTCTGCGCTGTGACGTCTGTCAAAAGTCCTTCAAAAAGACTTCCACTAATGTGCAATGACGAATACCTTGTACTCAATAGACATGGAAGAACTTTCCGTGCGGATGGAATATGATTTAACTCTTATTGTCTCCTCAGTATATTGAATTCAAATACACACTCGCCTATTAGTCGCCTACTGATGAGTGCGATGATTTCCCCCGCCCCCAAAACCGTCTTCCAGGAGGCATTACACGGCCAGAAACCAAGTACATAATATGTAAACACAAACACGCACGCGCGTGCGCTATCTCTCTCGCCCGAGAAAACTTGAGTATTGTGATTCTGTTATCCTACTTCGACTATAAGTATTACTCCCATATTAGAAATCTGCACTACACTATCATGACTATTAGACGAGGGAAGCATTTTTTTTCCCAAGAACAATTATTTTGCTCTTAATGAGCGCACACAAAAAGGATGATCACTTCTGTCCCAAATCCATTCATAGCAAAGCCATCATCACACAGATCGAAGCATGAGGTAGACAATGATTTTGGGCTGGACCAGACAGTAATAGATACACATACACACACACGTGTTATATATACAAATAATTAATACAGCGGAAAAACAACGATTTTGGGAGGCGACATTAAAACATCTGAACCACAACCCTCAAATATACCTTGGCAAAATAACATTTCGAGCGACATCACTCCAGAAAAATTCTCAAAGTAGTGAAAGTAATTACTTTTCTAACAAAAGTTGGTAATTGAGCAAGGATTTTATGAAATGTATGCTTCGGAATATTCACTCCATATCACACTATTTCCCCATTCAATGCCCTCCCGCGTCAGACATCTGATTTTTTCTTTTCGTATGTCCCCTTAAAAAAACCCCAACATCAAGTGACATAATAGACCGTAATTACTTACAATTCTATCTCGTAAGGTACATTGAGTGGACAAGGTATACACTTCGTTTGCTGGTATTATACGGATAGGTGTATGACTAAAATGTCCGACTTCTTCCCCATTACGTTCACTTCTGTCGATCAAAATGCTACATCACCATCCTTCGAGAATATTTACACTGTTGCAATCATTCATAATATACAAGAGGCGAAAGGTCAAAGGTCATATCTTTTCGCATTATAACTGCCCTCAGATTCGCCCGGGCGCAGCATCAAAATTCATGACAAATTCCTACATCACAATGTTATATCGACCTCTGCATTGCAGCATAAAACATCAACACCAAGCACACTAAACCCGCATTCGCAACAATGATGCCACGATATTTACAGTGCCGTCTAGCAGTAATTGTCGATTCACTTGCTATGGATCGATCCTATATTGAAATTACACATTCGTTTTCTAAAATTTGGCCGAAGGAAACATCTCCTAGTCCAGGCCATCAAATCAAAAGGAAAGCCGTTCTAAGTGCTACGTTGGGGAAGGTAAATGCATACATGCCGACCACCCCCTTTTAACTTCTCTTTTTTCAGCAATGGAAGAGTCCACCGCACGTGTGCGCTAGATTATGTATGCTACCGTTGCAACGCGGGGACGGATACACCATTCTACCCTGGGTAGTGTTACTCCCTCAGGTATGTTACATGGCCTTGGGCTTTTAAATACGTAAGCACAACTAAAATTCTGACGGACAATGACGTTCTGCACTGAGCAGCAACTACATGAAACACGTATGCATATTGCATGACCAACGCAAAACATTGCATAAGCTCTGTTACACTGTGGAAGACACGGAGTCATGCTGAACGCGAGTGTTTCAGCACTCGTACAGAATTAACCGGTCGTTAATTAATGTTGCTGCGTCAATTCCTAATCTTAACGCTCCATGAAAAGTGCCTGGAAGTCTCATGGAACAGAATCGATCATCATTTAAGATTTCTGTCGAATATCACAATCCTAGTTCAGCCAATGGCCCTGTCATCCTATTGTAGAATCCGTCGAAATTGTAAGGGAAAAGTAGAACGCCGGGTGAATTGCTGTGACCCAATGATCATAATATTGGTGCAGATCACCGTACAATAGATTTTATGCACAACAGCCGAAACGGTAGTAATAATCATCATTTACATTTCTCATAACTGTACAGTCGGTTTTTGTTTTGTTTTGTCATATAATTGCATTCTCACCTTGCCCTACTTTTGGAAGGTAGTTTCTACGTTTGGTCTGAAAACAAACTGTCTCTAGAAGCTTTACTTTAAAAAAAACGCCACCTACGACGATTAAAAGTGATGATCAATTAATTATTGCTAGCACGTACTGGCATCCGGACGATATACTTACAATGCATAGCAATCCATTCATCATGTTTGTTTCTTGTAAAAACACATCCCTAGATATTTACACTACATGTCCACCTACCGTATGTTCAGCCACTCCACCCACACCTCTGTTCAACTTTAAAGTCATTGTGAAAAGTCCTCGCGTCATACCTATAGATCTAAAAATACTCTGGCTGAGGTAAGGAAGTTATGAGCTATGGCTTGAAATTGCCTTGATTTTTTTTTTCTAACCTTGACCAGCTACAAATTGGGAAAGTGGCTCCACATTCTTTTCGGCATTAGAAATCACCAAGGATTTACGTCTGTTAGCCAGGCTAAACCAAACATGCAGAACACTGAATTAACAAAATAAAAAAATTGTTAGGTCAAAATTCAAAATTTACATTAAATTAAGTTTGATATTGGCTCGTATCTTCCCGTGTCAGGGTTATATCAATAGTAATTTCAATTTCATCAAAGCCCATTATTTACGGCCATGTGAGTGGCTAATATGTTTGGAGAATGCGGGGGTAAATTGGGAGTCAACTTATCTACTTGTTTGTTTGTGGTAAGACCTTCACTCCTACGTGGCTCATCTTTACATGATTGCAATTATCCGAGGAAAGACTATAATACAAACAAACACATCGATCATGGACATACCGCCACCAACGACATGATTTGGTTGATGCCAACCATGCAGCTGCAGTTGACTAATAGATTTGCAGTAATGTTTCCCTTAGTAATGAATTACTACACAATCTCATGATAAGCAGTTTGTCATATATTGCTCTATATAATTATAACCAGTTCCATGATAATTATAGTGTAATTATGATCAAGAAGTAGAGTACATCAGTTATACGATAAGGCGGTTGAAATAATCCTTGACGGGTCGATTATGTACAAGACTTGAATAATTACCGTATATTGATTGATTTTTGATAATTTTTCAATAACATGGCAAAATGGCGTAGGGTAGGCAACCAATTTGAAATCAAGGCTGGAAATGTCTGTGCCTTTCTCTCTGCAAGATTCATTCGTTATTTCGGCCATTACTGGTCACCAGAACACCTTCGATTTTTTGCTGCTTTGACATGCGACTGGAATAAAGTTCAGTGACTCTTGACCAGGACATAAAGTTCATCGCGAGGGTTCCTCCAACAGAGCCACTTTGTGTATTTTTCCTTCACTGTTAATGTTACGGGTTTCAGGGGGGTCAAAAGTTGCGATGGGTTGAACAGAACGGGAACGCAGAGGGCAGGCTTGTGTCTGGTTGATTTTTTTTTTTTTTTATTTCTTCCTAGTGGCTTTTCCCTCGCTCGCATGTGATGCGTTAGACGGAGTCGACGGCGTTGTACGTTTGTATAGCGACCGACTCGGCGTAGGGCGGCGGCGGCATGCCGGCGCCATTCTTGATCATGCCGTCCCCGCCGTTGAGACCCAGCTCGATGTTGGGGAAGCAGGGGTCCACCTCCTGCATGGTGGGCGGCGGATTGACCGTCTTGCTCCGGCAGTGCGGTAGGTATGGAGTGGTCAGCAGAGTCCAGCGCTGCCGGGCAAAAAAGAAAAAAAATGGAGAAAAGAAGGTTTAGGATTTTGATAAAACACTTACGATACTGAATAAGTCTAGGAGTAAGATTTTGATCTTATCTTTCTGTCGCAACATTTTGATTTATTATCATCGATTCAGCTTTTGTCGGGTCACATCAAAATGGGGTTTGAGACAAATCGGCACACCTATTGCAATAAAGGTAAACTTATTGACTTGATTTGTCATACTTACGCAAGTAGGCACTACTTTCGTTTTAGTTATTTACTCACAGACGTTTTCGATCACTCGATTACTACACTGATATCGCCCTCAATATACATTTACACATTTCATACAAAAGGAGACATTTACATCAGACAGACATTGCTGCTTCCAGACCAAAAACATAAACTTTACTTACAAGCATTGTTCTTAGTTGGTTCCGTCATATTTTATCCTTCTATTTGTTATGGACCCAAGCTTTTGTTCCGTTATCTATCTAAAGTAGCCTTGTGTTTTGGATTTGGTCATAATATCATTGTATCACTGCATATTTTACTTCTGTAGTTGTAGTGTAGCTAGTTTTTATGTTTCGAATTGTGTTTTGATGATTTTGATATCATTTTGACCAATGATATGTATTATACTGAAAATTTTGATGAATGAATTTAAATAAACTCAAAATAAAAACAGAAGTAAAAATGAAAAAGCATTGCCAAAAGAGGGCGCCATTACAAAAACTAGACACCCGTATGATAGTACAGAGAGGGGGCGTAAAGCCACCACTCCTGGATCTTGAGCTGACCTCTTGCAGGGAGCCCTGGGCGTTGAAGATGAGCTGGTAGAAGAAGAAGAAAGGAATGTTGACCATGGTGCAAAGGGAGAGGATCCAACCGATCATGTAGCCCCACCAGGGGTACACGTAGGTGTTGTTATACGTCAGCGGGGTGTACTTTACCAAGCTGAAGATGAAGATGGACTGTAGAGGGGAATAAGCATATACGGAAGAAAGACATAGTCAGAAAGATATGCGTATGTATACTATTATCATTATTATCATTACTATTATTATCATTATCATTATTATTATTATTACTATCATTATTATTATTATTACTACTACTGCTACTACTACTATTATCATTATTATTATTATTATTATTAGTAGTAGTAGTAGTAGTAGTAGTAGTAGTAGTTGTAGAAGTAGAAGCAGCAGCAGTAGTAGTTCTAGTTGTATTAATAGTAGTAGCAGCAGTAGTAAGAGTGGTAGTAGTAGTATCAACGGCTCACAACAATTGGAAGAAAATAATACCCTTTGTATTTTGAATTTCGGTATGTTATTTGAAATTGCTCGTATACACAGGGAAAAAGGAGGAAATTACAATGACAATAAAGGTACTACCACTACTGCTACTTGTACTCCTACTACTACTGCTAATATCAAAACTACTACTACTACTACTACTACCAGTATCAAAACCACCACTGATAGTAAAGTTTAATGATAATCATAGCATTGACTCTAATTGTCACAATAACGTAGTAAAAACGGTAAATTTAAGTTCTTCGATTATTTTTTTCCGATTTTTTTATGTGATAAGACCCTTTACGTACAAGTGGCGGAACCCACTGAACAGGATTGTCGCTCCACGCATGAATGAACCAACATACAAACACACACATACACACATAATATCCTTCGTAATTTTCTGTACATCTAAGGTCAACAGCAAAGAATGACGTGTAAAACCAGATTGCGTGAGCAATATCAGACTCCGAGAGCTTAATATTATTTCTAAAAGCCAAAGAGGGGGGGGGGGGGGGTGGGGGGTAGGCAAGGTATCGTTAATGATGATTAGAATACTAGCACTTGGCCCAGTTTCTATTTTCCCGCGCGTGGCTGACAAAGTCATTAAAACTCTGCCTGGTATCAAATTGGCAATGACTTATTTTTTCATTAGAGTCACATCCAGTTTTGCAGACTCGCGTCGGCATGTCCTTTGCGTTTTTGATTCCATGACGAAATAGAAGGGGGTCCAAATTCGGTCATCACAATATGTAATGTCTGCACAAGCTGTAGAGAGAGGGCAATATTGTTTTCCATCTCTCGACAGTGCCTGTTTTCTATAAACAGGCTACGGTTCGTGAAACGCACAGACGACAAGGAAGTTCTGCTCTGACAAAGAGTGACAGCAGCTATCATAATGCCTAGCGCGTCGCAGTCTGGAGGGTTTGATAATATTACGATGTCAAATAACAGGGCCTATGTCGACTCAATTAGCAACTACACATTCCGAGAGAACTTTCAAACTTTACTCTCAAGGTACAACTTTGTTACGTCTTGTGAGACAAGAATGCATGACGAATTTCTTGTTGTTGTTGTTCCTATGTTTTTGAACACTGAAGAAGAAAAGGGAGAGAATAATCTCACCTCGTTGGTCTAACAATGACGAAGGATAAAGGTGAGTAAATGTGCTTGTGTATAGGCCTATGTGGGAGGGGGGAAGGGGATTGTTAATCATAACTATAAATATCATCGTGATAGATATTTTAACCACTGACGGGAGAAAGGAGACAATGGTAAACAATGATATGCATTTCTTATCCTCCATTATTTTTGTTTGCTTTTCTTCTCTTCTCCGCGGTTTAATACACTGAGAGAAACACACTCGAAACCTGGGTTGATTAATTTACAGAGCATAACGGCAGCGAGACCCGCACAATGCTTTCCAAACCTAAAACATATACAACTTCTATTTACGAGTTCATGGAAGCTCAAAGATGTGGAATATTGATGAAGTAAGTATCTCGCTTCACTTCATGCACGGCTACATAAACACACTTCATTGCACCAGAGCTGTCGCATTTTATCTTCATTCGGGCAATTTGAAGAGGGAGAGAGTGTTTGAAAATGTCACATTTGTTAGGAACGCATCTTTTACCAATAGTCCATCGCAAACGGGGAATATCTTAAGTGTTTAATCATTTTCCACCATGTGTACTTTTGCCATCGACGGATGATATGGTGTTTGACATTGGAGAATGCTTGCCCTAAATTCATCAATATGTCTCGTCATTTACAGAATTGGCTCCAAAAGTGATAAGGAAGGACACTTCCCTCTTCCGTCTATAGGATTTAATCAACTTTTTTGACGATATCCTACGAATTATGGTGAGCATCATCTACAGCCAAAACTACTTTCCTCCCTTGCCTATAATCTTTTTTATTTATTTTCATTGAAAGATGGGATTTAGGACTAAGGGAATTACCAAAGCTTAAAAGTCAACAAAATTTTAATCAGCTTATTGCTGAATCTGGGGGAAATTGAATTAAGGCGAAATCCGATTTTTTTTTTTTGGCCTGACATTTTGATTTTATCACAGCACGTGAGCTTTCGCGTGCCCACGAGATACTCGCCGGAAATGACGCGTCAGCCGTCAACATATTGACCCACATAAAATAAAGGTAATTATCCTCTGCAGAAAGGAGACCATTGTTGAAGTACACGGAATCTGACAACTGCATATGTCAAAAATAAAAATAAGAAAGATAACTCTATGTCTGGGCGGAAACATTTCTAATCGGCAAAATGGAATTGCTTATCCAAATATTGAAAGGTACCCAACCCTCCCCCCCCCCCAAAAAAAAAGAAGATAAAGTCTCTCCACTCTAAACGTCTGATTCTCTACAAGATTTAGAAATACGAGGTGGACTATAGCCACTCTCGATCTCAAACAATCTGCGCTATAATGGTGCTCCGTCCAAACTCTTATAATTGTCTGACAATTTTACTGCTTTAATAGAGGTTTAAGCAACAGTGATTATCACGTTTACTAAAAGTATGTTTCACTATCACTACTTGAATCAATCGTCACTGAAGCACATTTTCTTCATTATGGTATATATACCATCATCTTTCGTTGAGAGAAATTGTAGTAGGGCCTAAGTGTAGTGCCTATTTTTTGTGATTGTTGCTGATGCTACTAGTATTTGAAAAATCTAATTAGTTTAGAAATCATTAGGGTCAAAACATAGTGTATACCAAACATGGCGATTCTTTTAATATTATAGTCAATTTAACGTGATCAAAAATGATTTTATCTTCCATAATGCCCAAGTATACAACTATGACTTTGAAACATGGATGTGGCACATGACATTGTGTCAGAAATGTTTATTTTGTACACACACACACACACACACACACACACACACACACACACACACACACACACGCTAAGATGTAACTGTACTCATAGCCTAATTGACCGCCACACCACATCGCTCCCACACGCCCACACGAATGGTAGTCAATTCGAAGGCGGGGGTGAGGCGGGGCGGGGATGGGGATGGGGATGGGGGTGGGGGTGGAAAACGATACTTACAGAAGTGAAGAGGGGCGAGAGGACGATCCAAGAGACGATCATGTAGGGAGATATCCACTTGACACCAGACATCTCGGTCACATTCCTCATGAAACGCACGCCACCTGTTAAGGAATGCGGACATGACATTAAACCTTAGCTTATCGGGGAATCTGGCTACTATGTTACCTACCTAGCTTTACTAGGAACCACAACACGTTCATAACAAACGTTTTCAGCGTCATGACTATCCTCGTCAATGGAACTTTCGAATATTTCGACAGCGAAATTTATACTAAAATATTTCTACCACCATCATCTGATTCTTTAAACTATTTTCATTATTGTAGTAGGTGCGTATTAATAGAATGGACTCTTAGAACACGATTTAAACCTTCCGCACGATGGCGCTCCTACCCATGGAAATTGCAAGGGAAAATAAAGGTGATGTAACAATACCGAAAAATGTATTGTTTTTAAGAAAACAAACATACAAGCAAACACCTGTCTTTATAGGATAGAAATAATAACCCGAATCGAGAAGAGACTGGATTTTTTTTCCTTTACTTCCTCCCCCACCTACATATATAAATAAAGAGACGGTTTTCTATCCATTTAGGCCTATGCACTATACACCTCAGTTTCCAAAGGGTTAAAAGTAGATATTTACATAGGCTTCCTGCGTTGTACCAACCATGGCATTTGCCAGAACATTGATCTTTTCATTTTCGCCCACGTAGCACACACATGTCCATGTATAGCTAACACCGCTTTCACGTTCAGTATTTACACATGATCACAATCAAAACAATGTGCCTGGAAGCACACAAGACGTGAGGCGTTAAGCTCGATCGAAAGTATCGGCCTTGCCAATCGATATGCGTGCCACTCGATAATGAATGCGACAAAGAAAAAAAAGTGAGCTAGTAAAAGAAGGGTGAATAAAAACAACAGCAACAGCTTCGCCTCGAGTTAATTGGCCGATATCACCTAACTTGGTAGCCACATTCTGTTGTGGATTGGTTTGTTTATATGTGGCTTTCTTGCAGGGGCTATAACAAGGGACAGGGAAGTGGTTTCAAGGTGAACGGTACCTCAGTAAACTAGAAATAATCAAATGAATGCATTTCTAACCCAAGCCCGGGACAGTCGATGCCAAAACTACTGCTCCCGGCCGAATTCTAAACCACCGTTATACGATGTAACATGACAAATATGCCCAATTGGGGTAGCGCACAAGGAATGCAATTGGCAAATGATGTTATGCCAACTTCAGGCTGATAAGGACTATCGATTGTACCGTTTGTTCTCAGTCATTAAATTTTATTCAGTTTACACAGCAAGCCATTAAGATCGTCGCCTTATATCATATTCTAGGCAAGTAAGGAATGTTGTATTAGAATTATATTGAAATAAGGCTTGAAATAACTTGTACTTTTAGATAGGTATGTGCCTTATTGGCGGCAGGCATTTCAAGAGCTAGAGCCAATAATTTTGTGTACATATATCTGGTTGACACTGTACGTTGCCCACACCATCGATAAGTATTGTTATCATCTTAAGATAGGAATATAACCATTATTTAAAAAAAAATGCACGGCATTATGACCATGATATCAAGGACTAGGAATGCAGCTGTTTCATAACTTTACAGTGCTATGTTATGTCCTTGTAGTTTTCATTCATGCAAATCAACATCCTATCTGGTTCCCTTTGGTACAAGCTTCTCTCGTTGATGACTTTCTCATTAGCATCGCTGAACACTTTATGTCAGAACTAATGATGCTAAAAACAGTACCAATATAATGTATCGTTCGTTTAAACACTCTGTTCATAATTACATTCCCTTAAATATCTCACTTTTTTTTTTTTGATCTATTATGCGGCGGGAGCGCCTTTTTGGCAAATGTGCTCGCTATGTAAACACACATGATGATTTTTCACATGATCGTTGCCATGGAGATGACAGCATCTATTGATTGGCGATCAATGAAATCGATACTTACCGTAGGCCCAGCCGATGGTGAAGCTCTCAAACATGGAAACCCAGAGGAGAACGAAACCACTGGCGGCGTAGTAATCGAAGAGCTGGAAGATGTACATACCTCCCTGTCGATTACGGGGGAAATCCCCAAAACAAATCAAAGCGTGACGTCAGAAATCAACCTGCAGCAGGTGCTGGTACTGATCGTGAACTTTAGAAGCAGTAAATATTATGTACTGAGGTTTGAAAATTAAATGGAAATCAGGCATTCTTTCAACGTTTGATAAACAAAATCATTTGTTCATTTGGAAAGGCCATTACTTTTGCCGCGATTACCCCTTTTAAGTGATGAATTTTGTCAAAATTTTAATGAATACAGAATGAGTGCAGCGAGGTAGCCAATGTCAGAACTGGGGAAACACGAGGCACTGGTTGACCCTTCTTAAACATCCATTCCACATTAGGAAAATGTGATTATTTCATCAGATAGTTCGTCATATCAGCACCCAGAAGACAGCTTGTCATGCTCGTTTCTTCCTTTCATTTTTCTTTTAACTCAAATAATATGGTGATATCTCTGTACATACCCAGCTATCACAAAAACAAGAAACAAAAACGAATTCAAACCAGTTTTGATCAGCTGGGTACGGTTTTACCAGATGAGGCAGAAAGGGTGACGGATATGAAAGTTCAGTATAACAATTTTCACATCGTAAAACTTGTAATTGGCCTTTCGTTTATTGTGTTGGAGTCAACAAATTATGTGCGATTTCTGCAGCACTGAAATAGAACTATCAACAACTGGGATGGCACAGAAATATCTAAAACAGCCGCACAGTACAAAGAGTAAATCACAGAAATCAATGTGTGCAATAATGATGGCTTGTTCCATTTACCCCATGCATTGTATTATCACAATTTTACCGTCTGGCGCAGTCGCTCAATAATTTCGATGGCTACAACGCTCAATTTATAGAATTATCTTTTGTAAAGTGTTCGCCCTTTTGAAAAAAAAAAGAAAGGAAAAAGAAAATAATTCACCAAAACGCAAAGGAAAAGCGTCGATCACAATGATCATATGAAAACTGTATACCTATGCTGAGAGAGATGGAACAAACATCAGCGATAATCTATCAGCGTCCATTAGAATATCTTGCACGGCACAAACACGTGATATCCCGGCTACATTTATGGTATGGCCATGTTTTTAAGAGCATCCCGCCATATCAATTTGAAGGAATGGCAATAAAACTCAAATTTCGCCGCGTGTATAAGACGATAGCGAGCCACTTTATTCTCGCATGCACTCCCTATCGTTGGGCACAAATTGATGCTGGCAAAAAAAATTGGCACATAATTTCCGACAACGCTTTGAGAAAATTGATCCACCCTCTTTCATTTCCACGTGTTATATAGCAAGGGGAAATAGGGCTATTGCGGCTTTTGTCCCAGAAGGAGAATATAAAAAAAAGCTGGGGAAAAAAAGAAGAGAGGCAACTTGCAATATCATCGCTATCTTCAGTTTCGCTGGGGCAAAGTGGCAGATTTTCATCCCCTCCAGCGATACGTATTAATATCAAGCCCAGACTTTTCCCCGTCCGCCTCGTGAAGGTATCGATACCTGATCAAGATTCTACTGGTGGCGTGCTCTTCCCACCCAAAATATTAATGCGCGCCATGCAATTGGCACAGTCGCACAAAATTTCCATTCCATCGGCTCGGTATTGACAGCTGTGCAGCGAGCTAGACAGCGATCTCTGAAAGATTGGACATTATTTGGGTTTTTTTTAACTTTCTCTCCACTGATAATGATTGGACTAAAATTGCAGCGAGTGCAGTAAACAACAGCGATATGTGTCCCTATGGATCGGTACGGCAATACAAAACACTCCCTGTCCAACTTAGGCCTAAGTGAGCTGAGATGGGTGATCGAAGGAGACGAGTTTGAATTTGGGGAAAACTATGATGATGATATATTCAGCTGCATGATGAGGGTAGTTTGACAATGACTTAAGTATAAAATATCCCATTCAAAGGCTAATCGTCATACTTACATAGGTACACATTGGTATACCGGCGAGGCAAAACCCGAAGCACACGAAGAAGCAGAAGATCTCTCGCCTGTTATCTTTGAGGAGTGTGTTGGGAAACAGGTCAACGATGGTGGCGACAAATCCCTCCACACCGACGAACTATATTAAAAAAGAAAACAACCAACAACAACAGTAACAACATTTGCGAAGGTTAACATCGTCATGGTGACACCGCTCGAGACAGCCAGCGACTTATTAGCTCTGTGAAAATTGTAACTTTGTTGAGAATGTTGCGATCGCGATTATTCCCTTATTCCCTCAAATTGCACAACAATATCAATGTTGGGTGTTTTGTGTTAGTATATTATGAGATGTTTTTAGTGTAGCTGTTTTCATTTATTATTATTTTTTAAATCTATGTACGATATGTCTTATAAACCTGCTTCCATCTTTTACAAACGTTAGGTTGTCAACCATGAATGAATAAAAATCTAATGATGAGTAATGAGTACTGACTGGTTGAGTGAGTGGTTTAAACATCCTGCACAAGAACATTACTCTGCTATAGTAATATCTCCACATGCCCAAGTTATAAATGTATTGACGTAGCTATTCAGACAAAATCCATGAGGCCGCAACGCGCCCTGAAATCTGGATAACTTAACGGGTGAGCACGGGGGAGTTTTTAGGTTTCTGGCTGGCAGTGACTCCAGATCATGTACGGAGAGTGGCGACAGTGCGTTGGATTCAGCCGATCGTAAAGACAGCCATGCCAATCAAATAGATCATAAATCATCACATTGCTCTGCAATACGACTTTTAACTGGCATGGCATGGATGCATTTCGAACGTGATGCCATGTGCTCCTTACCCTTTCACAACATTGATCTTAACGCACAGAGATGTACATGATTGTATTCTTACAATGCTCCATCAGCTCAATTCCGACGGTCTGCCCATTCCTTTCTTGCGAACACTTCAACTGGGCGCTTACAACCACTGCGAGTTCTTATGCACGGCCTTGCTGGAAAGCAGCTTCAAAGCTGATAGCAGGCTTTTTACCGTGTTGAAATAAATAAAAATCAAATTAAAATCAAATCAAATCAAAGTTTCAATCTCGCGGTCGCCATGGCAACATGACTGTAACGACACCAATGAGATGCGAGGGTTTTCATTGTTGCTATGGTATCACCTGTCATGAACTGTGAGCCTCTGTATGAAAGCGTTGCCCTGAGTTAACATCAGAACAAGCTTCTTAGAGTTCCACTGATGATGATTTACGGACATTCTCTTCAATTTCCAAATTAAAGTTTGCATGCGGCATTTAGTAAACTGCCTGTCTTTGAACATGAGGTGACAGAGTATACATAATAAAATCGAATGAAAAAAAAAGTGGGGGGGGGGGATCAGTTGGAAAGGTTGTAAGTGCGTGAGTGTGAGTGTGTTGGAGGCGTGTCTGTTTGTGTCTGTTTGTTTCTTGAATGACTTCAATATCAGATATCATGGGGCAATTTAGCTACAAATAATTTGAAATAAAATTTCAAAACAAAAAACAAATACATTGAAATACAAAAAAAAAAGATTGCGAAATGAGAGTTCGCGATTAAACAATACATAGGTTTATATTCCATAGAATTAGGCCACCTAATTATTGTCGACCACTGAAACGGGTTTAAAGTCCAAGGCATTTGAATTTCTGTGATCTAATGCATTAGCCACGCGGTATTTTCTCTGGACCTGTTTTGCCTAAACTGTTGCGGTGTTCTATCCAGTTCGCGAAATGTATTCCATTGGCCGACTGTAGCACTCTCGACTTCGTATCTCGTTCGTGTTCATTAGTCATGCTGATAGCCGGCGCCTGAAATGAATGCGAAATTCAAGCGCGGCCCGTGAAATCTATACTCCTTCTTGTATTTGTTTGATCCGAAAGCGATTTGACTGTGAGTAACCCTCGGGGGCAAAATGGCTGACTAGATGTTGGGGATGTGGAAAGGAACACCGCAAACTAATCAGCCTTTTTTTTTTTCTTTCCCAAGAGTGAAGCAATTGGGAATGTGAGAAATATACTACATTCGATTACAGAAACCTACTGAAATTAATTACCAGTTTCTATCATCGTATAGCCTGCGTTCTTGTTGGCGCGCGTGAGATTGTGTGTGCTACTGTTGGGATTGTAGTATGTTTTGTGTGTGTGTGTTTTGTTCTGTTTTGTATTGGTTTTGCGTCTGTTTAATCTTGGCGTGCAAACTGCGGTCAGTTTTCAAAGCCACAGCAGCAATAGGTAAATGCGTCTCTTGGTTTCATTTCCGTCGTTAAAAAACAAACAAACAAACAAAAAACAACATTAGTAATGACATATCCATTTAAAGTTCCTTTTATCAATTATCAATATTGGCATTGATACTTTTCTTAACCGCGTCTGTCAACAAATTCTTGCGAGACACCTCAGAGAGAATAGAACTCAAACTTTGATAGTCGGATTGAATAAATGACTTCACAAATTTAGTAAGCCAGAGGCTCTGCACATAGCCCGATATGTAGGGAAGGGGAAGCGCACGGCACGGCAAGGCAGGGCGGTAGAAGGGACGAGGGATGGGGTACAGGAGGGCAGGGAAAGGGGCGATGGAGGGAGGGTTTGTGATGGGAGGAAATGTGAGGGGAGGGAAGAGGGAGAGATTGTGAAGGGAGGGGATGTAGGGGATGGGTATGAGAGGGAGGAGGGAAGGGAGCGGAGGTGTCGGGGGAGTGAAAATGAGAAGACAAAGAGGGAAAGGGGCAAGAAAAATGAAGAGGGGAGGAGAGGAGGGTAATTCGAGGGTGGTTGGCAGGAGGGGAGAGGAAGAGAAGAGGGGGGGGGGGAGGGAAAGGGAGAGGAGAGGGAGAGGAGAGGTGTGAAGGGGTAGAGGAGACAATTACCCTCCGGCGAAATACAAACACCGGTTGGTGATAGGGTTAGAGTAAAGATTAGGTCTAGGGTTGGGTTTAGGTTTATAGAATTTGGGTTAGGGTTAAGATTAGGTCAGGATTAGGATTAGGGTTAAAGTAGGGAAAAGGGTTTGGGGTAATTGTCCAGGGGGTAATCTTCATTGTCCTAGAACCCTAGGAGAACAGGACGGGTTTGGGGGCGGGGCGGTGGAAAGGTGGGGGAGCGTTTAAAGCGTTCGATGATAACCACTGACCTGACTGTCTATTCCAAGGATGAGGAGACAGACGAAGAAGAGGACGGCCCAAAGAGTGGACAGCGGCATCTGGGTGATGGCTTCTGGGTAGGCGATGAAAGCCAGTCCAGGACCTGGGTATAGACCAAGACCAGACCAGACAAGACAAAGACAAAAGTCACTTTTCTATTACAAGTCTCAACCTTTCAAATCTGGGGGAGGGGGGGGGGGCATTCATGAAGCATTTTGTCCGACAAAGTTGTTGGACAAATTTATTCTCAGCCAATCAGATGCAGGGATTTCAGTAGTTTGTAACAGTATGTCAGAAAAAATATCCGACCCAAACGCTTCATAGAATACCGCCCCCCCCCCCCCAATCTTGTGATGTTGAAAAGCAAATGGATCATGAATACGGAAACTGACTATCTATATGCCATACAGGTACTATACTACACCTTGACATCAGAGTCTTCAAGTAACATGCAGTATCATTTCCACAGCTGGAAAGAAAAGGAAGCAAAAAACAAACAAACAAACAAAACAAAACAAAAGATAGCCGCTACAAAGCACTAGCTTCTCAACTCAGTTCTTGCCTCTTTTTCTGCTTTCAGCATGAGGATATTCTACAACTTTATCAATATGTAAAGTTCTGTCTAGAAAACAGTCGAGATAAGTATCACAAAGATATATATTGCTCCTTACAATCTATTATGATAAACGTTTCCACACAAATGTGATTCGTTTGGAAATGCATTATTCTGACCTTTAAATTTATGACAGTTTTATGATTGAAGAAATTAATGAAGCATCCAAACAGATTTACGCCTATTAAGTCATCGATAACATACCATTACCAACCACTTTGTTTACTCGTATCATATAATAATGACGAATCAAATATCAAGCACAGTGAGTTATTTGTCATTTTTCTATATACCCTTCGGTATATCGGAATATCAGTTTGCACATTACTTGTGAAAAATTATCCGGAAGGTATGCGGAAACGAACCGCGGTTTGTGGAAATGGACATATACGATATTATGCGAGTCTACGCGATATCTTCTATGGCATGACCAGAATAATGTGGGCATTCGTGTGTTGGTGTATAACTGTGCTGTCTGCAGCGTTTTGACTGAACATCACTACGTCTATAAACCGGGGTAATAATTATTATCAAATTGTTGTATTTTGTTGGGATGATTCTTTCCTTTTGAAACACATACACTTCCACCTATCTTTGCTCCATATGCTGAAATTGTGACCTTCATGTTGAAATACTTTATACTTTATGGTTTTCTCTTTACAGGCAAGTGGTTTAATGACACCTTACACTTTCGCGAGATCTTATCTGAAAAGAAGTTTCAGTCAAAAAGGTTTCTAAAAAGTGACGTACGGAACCAATTTTCTACATTCTTAGATCGTGTCGCATTTACGAGGCATGCTCTAACTCACATACACACAACATAATACAAACACACACACACACACACACACACACACGCACACACACACACACACACACACACACACACATTTACCCACGAGCGCAGACATGCACACACCTTCACCTTACGTCGATATCCGATTTAGGTAGATGTGTACATATTGTCCAATCTTTCCAACAACTTCAAACCTCCCCCCTCGCTCATTTTTTTCCCTCTCATCTGCCGTTTCGCTTTTTATATATAAATTCCATTTGCTCCTCCAGCGAAATCTCCGGCTCCTATATTCTTTGGGTTGTCTGATATCTGTAGTCGAGTCCTTCATTTCAATATTGGAAAGCACTTCTCCGGACGAGCATCGTGCAATTCCAACTCGCAGAGCAAACAGAAATAGATATTCCCGTCTTTCAGTCATCCCACTTTCGTTTGCTCGGAGAAGGTTACATCGTCTGATGCAATGTTGCGTCGACCGAGAAGACGTGATCAGTACTTACAAATAAATCATTTTCCCAATCTCTTTCCCTCTCTATATATGTCATTTTCTTTAATATATCTATTTCTTTTTTTTTTTCTCCACGCTGTATTCGACTCATCTCCAGACGTTGTACATAATCCATGGATTTGTAACTAGATACCGCGGTTGAAAATAAGGTGGAAAAAGAAAAACGGCAAATCGTGACGGTCCATTTCGGCCCGTGTTTGATTTGCGATATTGGCCGGCGCGTACAGCGATGGAAGTTTCTTCGCTGGTGAGCGGGCACGCGCGTGCGCGAAACACGCCTCAGTAGATCGATCACCGACACTCAATCGTCGGCACGCACGTATGACGATCGTCGGGGCTTCGGTCATCAAACGTTGGATAATAAGAGATTGGGAGAGGAGGTAGGGATGGGAGGAGAGGAGGAAGAAAAGGAGGAGGAAAGGGGAGATGGGAGGAAAAGAGGAGGAAAATGGGAGGGGTGGGAGAGAGAAGAGGGTAAACGAGGAGGTGCGGGGTGCGGGGGGGGGGGGGGTAGGGGAAAAACGAGGGAGGGATGGGTAACAGGGATGGAGCGCTAAGGGGTGGATTGGATGGGAATTCGTAAGTCTAACATGAAGGCCTCCTCAGAGTTCGACACTGATCTTCTCGGGTTTCACTGATCAGAGTTTGAGACCACCTCACACTTTCCAAGAGAACCAAGGAGGACATCATGAGCAAAATACCTCTGTAGGGAATAAACGCGCTGGGCAGATCTAAAAGCCAGGTTCTCCCGTTTTTATAAGTCAGGGACTTATCTAAAAGAACAGACACCTCCACTATATACCTCTAAAATCTGAACCATTTCACTCCAAGATGTTGTGATGAGCCGTGGGATTGATAAATGGCACAATTGCTCCCGCCACCAATGGGTTAATGTCGATCAGACTTTTATCTGGTTACCTCGTATGTTGTTTAATCTCCCTGTTACCTGTACACTTTTTCTATATAAGTCTTTATGTCCTCAATCCAGAAACTGTATGTTCTGCAGTGTCCAGTCAGAACAAAACATCTGTCGATATGCTAACAACCCCAGGATAAAGGGGAAACAAGCCGGGGAAAAATGAGCGCTCATGTTCAACAAACTGGAGCAACTAACTTAAACTCGGTAGCGCATTATTGGAATAGCTGCTTGGTGTCTCGAGAGAGAGCGCGGATGTTCTACGCCCTCATGGAGGTTGCAGGTAAAACGACAGGGAGAGGCGCGCTTTCACTGCCCTCGTCATATTTGTACAGCCGATCCGCGAAAAGCCGCGGGTGAAATTGGAAAGAGGGCGCTTGTAATTAGAGCAAAGTGTGCATGATACACACCCTCTCGGATTCTTTCCCAGACGATTTTTCCTCTTTCCATCTTCCTCCTTTTTTTTCTTTTCTTTGAAGGGAGGGGAGATGGACGAGGCACGGAAATGCATGACGGAGGGTTATATTTCGTTTCCATGGCTTTGTGTCAAACCTTGCAATTACAGTCAGACCTTAAAGGCGGCATTCCTCGCGCGTTAAGCATCAAAATGTTATGGGTGGGTGTGCGTGGAGGTCGGGAGGGGGCGGGGCGGGTCAAAAGAACATCGGCTTCTTTATACCATTTATCTCGTAAAATGACAAGTCCACATTCATCTCTTGGTCATGATGCAACATTCGTGCAGTAATCAAATCACGGAGAGAGGGACATTCTATATAAGAACAAAACCTATCGATTTGGTCGCTGCAGAGGCGGCGTGACTGCATATAATTACGCAATGCAAGGTGACTTATTTTCATCGGCTTAAGACTAGAGTACGAAGGGATCCAAAAAAGCAGAGTTACTTTCTTCAAAGCCACTTTTAAATACTTCTTGATTGCCCCAAAACAGTAAGGAAAGAGAGAAGCTGAATGCTGGTGGAATGAACGGCTGTGAGTGTATGTGTGGTGGTGATGGTGGTGGGGGGGGGGGGGAGCGGTTTTCTCGTGGGTGGGGGAATCCCCCCTCGCACCATTCCGTTTATTGGTGCTCGTGTTTTCCGTGCTTGGTAGAGAGGTGTAAAGTGTGGGGGGGTGGGGAGGGAGGAGGGAGATCAATGAATACAGAGAAAGAATTCAAAAAAAGTGCTGCAGTTTGCCCAACTAATTCCGAAATCACGAGGAAAATGCCGGCTTCGTGTTTGCCCGCTCTTCTCCCTTACTTCCAATCACAATCACACGAACGATGACGGACGGTGGGCACTCTTTAGTGAGTGAGTTCTAACGCAATTACCTCTTGGAGGACATGGGCGTCCGAGACACGAATGAATACAATCCCTCCTTGTTCAAACGGATGAAGATAATTGGCAATCGCTTTGATTGGACAGTTTAATATTCGAGTATAAAATGAGTCTATGCATGTCCGGCTGCAATAAGAGAGCGAAAGTGCTCGGTAAATGCCGGAGGCTGAATTTTTCTTCTTCTTCTTCTTACCGATATGATTAAACACTCGAGATTGGAGCGATTATGATCAAACTCCTCGGAAAAATCTGCGTATGGCATTTTGTCATCTCGGAAAGGAGAGAGAATAAAATGTTGGCACACACGTGCACGGGTTGACTTTCAAAATGCCAACATTGCATCACCGTATTCTCCCAGACAATGAGCAAACACACCAGCGAACGTTCTCCGTTCGTGAATCGAGGATGACCGTGTTCACATCAATTGCAAGGTGTGGACGACCAGACCATGTCCTTAGGTATAGATTACGCAGGGCTATACCAAGGAGGTGGGACGGAGGCATATAAGAAGAAAAAAATTGGCCCGATGCCAAAATTGCTATCTTTCAAATACCAATTTGTGAAAAGCATCTTCGGTTAACTTCTGTCGCTTTCTCGAAAAAGTTTTAGAACTATGCATAAGGAAACCCACGATTGAACTTTGAATTCTCTCTAAAAGGAATCGCAGATTATTTGACGAATATTAGGCAGTAAATGGAATACATGCAGAAGTTGATACATTTTACCAAGTCTTAGATATTTTTAAGAAAAGGAAAACTTGCCACCACACATTTGCTTAGTATATGCAATGTGTTTCATTTCTTTCTTTTTTTTTTTTTTTGGGGGGGGGGGGTATGTGGATGGAGAAAACAAAAGAGACATGAAGACAAAAAAGTGGGGAAGAGAAGAAAAGAATCCGTGAGAACACGGATGAAAGAAAACCCAGGCTGTGGAACGATATTAAAGTCGATGTGCGGTTCAACTATACATGGAACGACAAACAGGTATGTTAAGATAATTATCTGGAGTTTAATGTACATGGATGGGAAAAGAGAAAAGAGACCCCCCGTGAAGTGATGCTGAGAGCCAAATATAGGTTAACAGAGTGATAGATAGATCGGAGTTAAGGACCGAGCAACTTATATCGCAAAGAGAAGGGCGAAACCAGAACACGATGCCAACAGCAATACGCCACATACGTGTGAGAAAACAGTGACAGAGACGGGAAGAGACGCAAAGAGAGAGAAGGAGCGACAAGGCTATATGACTAGACAAACACGATATACGACACGCACAGTTTAATAGAAAAACAAGTGGGAAGAAGAGAGGGAGAGAGGGACGGCGAGGGACGCAAGGGGTGAGAAGGGGAGATAGCTATAATATATAATTACTAGACATACAGACACACTACACAACATGAATTGGGTATGACAGGGAGAGAGAAGGGGGTGATGGCAAAAAGTTCCACTTTTTGGTACATCACTTTTTCCATCGCTTTATTCATTCTTTGATACCATTGCAAAGTCTGTTTTGTTTTCTTGTTATATTTCATTTTCATTTCATTTTATTTCATTTTATCTGTGCTATGCATATTATGTATATATTTAAAAAATACAATTTTTTTTTCATTTTGTTACTCATCACTTTCGTTTTTGCAATTTTTTTTAATACAAGTATTCTGCTTATACACTGCATATAATTTTCTCTGTTTATTTGATGAAAATTAAAATAAATTTGAACTTTGAACTTTGAACTATTTCGTTTCCAATAAAAGTATAAAGAACATGACATTGGCATATACAAATAATCTATCTAATCATCAAATTATACACATGAATATATAATAATCCGTATACTAGTAAAAACGTATACCAGTAAATATTTTGTATGATACTTATCATACTTGACTCGTACTTCATTCAAACCATTCAACAATATTATTTGATAAACTGATAAATGTATGCATTGCATTATGTATTACGTCCGGTTTTGTTTGAGGGAAATAAAGTATAAATCACATAATAAATTGAAGTAAATTGAATTGAAAAAAAAAAGAGAAGGGGTAAGGAAAAGATGTTGGAAATGGAGCGGGGGGTTGCAGTATGAGAACATGAAACATGAGTCTTGCGTTGCATTTAGACTTTGCTAGATAACGCCGACGAACTCCCACCTGACTTGGCAACGTCGCCGACTTCGACTCCCTGCTCGCCCGCCATGAAGCCCAGGACGGCGAAGATGACGAAGCCGGAGTAGAGACTCGTCCCGCAGTTTGCCACGGAGAAGATCAGGGCATCCCTGCAAGACCAAAAGAAAGAGCGGGGACTACCATCACCTGGGGTATAGTCTCGAATTTTGGTTTCGTTATTTACCATGTTTACATTGATGCCAACTGTCAGTCGCAAATGAATCAAAGATTTCAGAATTTATGGGAGTAAATGTTTACAAATCATGATTTCAGCCGTGTCTAATACAAAATATTGATCAGCCTCCCACGTACGTGTTTATTTTTTCCTCCGATCATGGCATTTGCTTTATGCACCCCATAAGGGCAAAAGCTTTTTTTTTTCCCAAACGAACTTGCCAAATGACTGATTCCAACAGTTACGACGGCTGCCGCTATGTTCTGGGCGATTTTGATAATCAGGCTCTACGAAAGGTTAATGCCTATGTCTGCACAAAAATTATCCAGCGTCTGCCGTTAATCTAAAATATCACAAAACAATGCCAACGAAAGGGGGAGGTTTCTCATTGACTTTTGATGTGCTTTCACAACGAGATTATGCATGTATATCACGTTGTTTATGGCTTACTTCTCTAAAACCACGTCAATAATGTGCATCGTTTAACTTCTCATCAGCGTTCCTTTTTAGGTTCCTCCTTTATGTCGACATGGTATTTTCTTAATAATAAAGACCAACGAAGATAGCAGAAATGAAATACACAGGCAAGAGCAACATCCATATACCCCAATCTCCTCTTTAACAAAGATACCATCTTTCTAATGAGAAACAGACATAAAAATACCTGCTGTCACGCGGGGCAAATGCATTGTATTATTTCATTATTCTATCAAGTTTCACACACGTTTCAACATATCGATGGACCTGATTCATGAAAAAAAAAATTATACAGGTTCTTTCAGTAACTATAGTAACAGTCACTGTGAAATGGAATCCGACGTACATGTGTAATCACGATTACTCAACACAATGTAATCTCGACTAAAACATGGCTTGATTGAATCACGCATCTCGAACATCACAGGTCTGAATTCGAGAGGTATTGTATGTGACTGTAGACAAATACTCTTCTTGTCCAAACGCAGACAGTGTATTAGACTGTCGCACTTTTGGGAAATTATGGTAAGTCCGGTGTGTGATTTAGTGTGACGTTTTAATCAGTATGTATAGACCCTACACCATCGCACGTGAAAACAGTCTCACACATTACACAGACATGAATATCTGGCTCGTCCCATATTATATACTACTGTACTTCTATCAAGGGCAGTTTCAAGGCCACATACAACACACGAAATCACTAAAATGCTCAGCTCCCTTAAACTGATCCAATCAGACGTAAGTACTAACAAGCTTACGATTGATTTTCCACTTGAGTTGCGATTTTTATTTTTTCCCTTGATTTTTTCAGGAATACACCATTTATTTCTTTTATTCCGGCTAAAGAGTCACAACCGCTGCTCATCTATATGTTTGCTAATCTAGCGATGGATAAGGCTGAATCAATTACCGAGTCAGCGATCAACAGTCAATATGACCCCCACTGTAGTGATTCACGCCTTTATCAATAAATATAGTCAGTCTATTTCAGCATATTATATCGTCTGAGAGTGCATTTTTATTTGGAAAATTAATTAACAAGATTATTCAACGCAACGCTATTACTTTCAGATTGCCAATTAACCTTTCCACGAGATCTTGTGATATTGGGTGTTAATATAAGAGTTGCGTACTTTGCCGCTTCTTAGTTCTTTTAACACCAACTTTTTCTCCATCACGTGTCCATAGCATGCTCTTTATTTGGCTCTCTTGATAGGACAAGAATGGCCTGTGCATACCAGAGCACATACACATACACGCACACACACACACACACACACGCTGATGCACATTCATTGGCTTTTCTATTCAATCTATTATACAATTATCTCTTTTTTCACAGAAAGCAACATACGATGCTTGACTTTGGCGAAAGTAATACATCTTAATAGTTTCTGGCTGTCTCGAGACATCGCAAATACGCGGTCAATTGATGCGCGATGGATGAGTAGGCTGTGTCCGTGATCGTCGAATTATGCATCGGCGGAAGCAGAAGTGTCTACCCAGGGTTCAAATGGCGACAGACCAGCCGAGGGGAGATGAAAGGGAGAAGGGCGTAAATGGGAGAGAAGAGGAGGAGGAGGGATTAGGGTGAGGTATAGGGTGGGGTGGGGCGGTTGAGGGTGGAAGATAGTGCGACGCGCTCCTCAATTACAAAGCATGCCATCTAAGCGACGGCCGCGCAAGGGGCGGAGAGCAGGGAACGCTGTGTGAAGACTGTTACGGGACTCCTAAAAGCGCGCCCATCTGTAACGCGAACAAATATCGCGTTTCCCTCTCCAATGGCCACTTGTAAGTCTCTTGCTGCCTCGAAAATAGAGTTGTAAAGTGGGAGAGGGAAGGCGATGGAGAAAAGTAGAGTAAGAGATGTTTCCCGTTGATGAGGGGACGATGATATGATACGGGGGAGGAAATGCGCCGGCCATGCACAAGACCTTGTCTGTACTTCATGAGCTGCAACTATATAGCCTCTCTTGTCTTAATCATGTGTAGCTGCCGCCTAGCAATAAGCAGACTTTGCGGTCAGGAGGTGAAGATTGTTTGATATGGAATGTGCTTGCCCGCCAAAATACCATGTCATTATACCGTCTTCCTATTACTAGTATGTTCATCATTGGCCTCTGTGTGTGGCATCTAGTGTTGGGCAAGTATCTCTCGGAGACGCGACTGGTTTTGAATGTTAGATTGCCATCGCCGACTTTCGGACAGTTACATGGACTGTGTGAATCTTAAGAGAGAATTCATGTTGGAAGATTTGCGCATGCACGGACTGACTTGTAGAATAACAGCCACTGGCTGAGCAAGTTTCATTTATCCTCGTCTTGATATAAGATCAACATGAAATGAATAAAATGAAATGAGAAAACACCGAATGATAGCTAACATATCCATATTGAGCTGAATAAATTTTATCGCTTTGGGTCGATCATCCTACTTATCACAAGCTATGTCTCCTACCATTAATGTCTGAAGTAGATTAAAAAGCTAACAAACACAATTTTGACACAAGTGTACAATTCAGTACAACCAGTGAAAACAATCTCGTGCTCTCGTGTATTGCAGTATTGAATACTGCAAATTAAAATACATCTGAACTTGAACCACATGTTCATACGTACACACGCTTGCTGGTAGAACAATTCAAGCCACAGGTTAAGGCGGTGATTTAAAGCTAGCCTTTCCTTAGTGAAAATTCCGATCCCCGAATGATGATTCCGACAAAAAACAATGAAAAAAATCTTATAATTCGCACAATAATCTAAAGCCAAGCTAAACCACCTTGAGGATTTTTAAACAAGCTGTAACTAGAAATGTCGCTATGGCGACTAGTATGCCTCCGCCATAATGCATGATTCTCCTAATAGGTCTATAGTACATGTGGACAATGTGTGATTACATTTTCACAAAATTGGCAAAATATTAAAACAACATGTTTGTCACAAATGTGTTGAATTTCGCCTTCCTTGACCTAGGTTCAATTGGATGAATGGGAGAGCATGTATTTGGGGATTTTAGGACTTTCACTTGACTTTGAACCTTTCATAAGTTTATGCATTGAGTAATTTTCAAGGTACGGAGAAAAGTGCAATTTCTGTATTGAATAGTAAATTGTTACCATTTTCATCTGGCCTTTGACCCTTGACCTTTGACCCTAAAATTCATTTAAGAGAATCACTGTCAGGCAGAACATGCATAAATATGTACTAAGTTTCAAGATAACTTGAGCCACTTCCGAGGTATGGAGGAAGAGGTAAAGTTCAGCACTTTCATTTGATTTTTAAACCTTTTGACCTTTGACCTTTTTGGCCAAAAAAAAAAAACTTCCCAGGCAATCTCTATTGGGTTATACATGCATATACCAAGTTTAAAAAAAAATAATAATCCTGCAGGCATGGCATAAATAATGAGGGAAATGGTAAAATTTTGAAGTGTTGCCCTTGGCTTTTAACCCCTGACCTTTGATCCCATGAACCCAAAATTTCCTAGATAATCACTGCCAGTCAGTACATGCATATATACTATGTTCCATGAAGATACCTTGAACCATTTCCAAGATATGGAGAAAAAAGTAATATTTTAACATTATTTTTTACTCGACCTTTTGACCTTTGACCTCATGACCCCAAACTTTCACCAGAGAATCTTAATTGGGTAATACATGTATACACTAAGTTTCAGGTATCTTCAGGCATTGCATAGATATGGGGGAAATAGTGAAATTTTGAACATTTGACCTTGAGCATGTGCACCCAAAAGTTGATAGGCACAACATCACCCCCTAATACACACATATGCCAAGTTCCATTAGGATACCTCAAAAGGTTTTCTAGTTACGCTGTCCACAAAATTCATTACGGACGGACGGAAGGACGGACGGACGGAAGGACGGACAACCCGAAAACATAATGCCTCCGGCACCACTTCGTGGTGGAGGCATAAAAAATCCACACTCTGTGCTCGACCGGGATCCGGAGGACAGACAATTAAAGAGATAACCAGTGTCCTTATGAGATCTGGTGTTGGGTTGGTGTCATGTGCCGATGTGAAAGTTAAAGAGGGGTACAGGGGTAAAGTGGTAGAATTAAGCGACACGTCGGTGAAAAACCTGTCGGCTAAAATGTCCCCTTAGCACACCCTTTTAGCGTCACTTGTAATCTAGTAAGCCACTTAAGCACTGGGTGGACTCATTATCCCTGTCCAAAGCACTTAAACGGTGTCCCCATGACGCAAGCGATCTGAGAAAGAAAAAAAAAAGCCCTCACGGAGCCGACTGGGGAAGAAAATGCGTGAAGCTCGTCATCCTCGAGACCAAAGTCATTGGAAACCTCCTGACATATTTATTCAGTGCTTTTTCACACCTCAAGTGTTGGTGCTGCTAGGTGTATGTGTATGTGCGTACTACGTGTGATTGTGATTGTGTGATTGTGTGTGTGTCTGTCTGTCTGTCTGTTTCGAGTAAAGATTGAGGTTGGGTAAAGACAGGAGGAGCGAGCGACAGATGGATAGAAAGATGGATGGATGGATGGGGGCGCTGTGACAAAGTGGATAAGACTCCTGACTCCCAATCAGGGGACTCGAGTTCGAATCTAGGTCAGTGCTTTGGGCAAGATGTTTTTGTCCACCATGTGCCTCTCGACCCAGGTGTATAAATTGGTACTTGGTAATGCTAGGGTAATAATGAAGACATGCAGGGTCCTCTGGTAGAACAGTGTCAACATTGGAGAGGCTACCCTGGATAAAGAAGTCATTATTACTGTTATTATTATCATTATTATTATTATTGTCATTATTATTATTATTATTATTATTATTATTATTATTATTATTATTATCATCATTATTATTAGTAGTATTATTATCATCATCATCATCACCAAAGATAGAATGAGGGATCAAGGGGCAGATTTGTGTACAGTTGGCTGGCTAGATGGATTGATCAATGTGTTGGTAAAAATGACTCAATAGATTCATAGTTTGATAACACACAATATGGCAAATACCAGACATAGACATGTCTTCTGGGCATAAAAATGTCACTGGTTATGTGCACTACAACTTAACATTTAGAGGTATGACGGAATAGGGTAAAATGACAATATTATGCAGAAATGTTGTGGTTATTGTTATTGTTGGTGTGATTGTCATGGTTGTTGTTGTTGTTGTTTTCATGGCGAATATTGAGTGCAGTTATGAAGATGGGGAAAACTGAGAAAATGAGAAACTGAAAACGGAGCACGGGGAAAATAGGAAGAGGCAGGTTGGGAGCGGGTCTCTCGAGAAAGAGGCATACCGTCCCGTAGCTGGAGAAAGGCCAGAGAATATTGCTCTCAGGGTGTGATGGATTACCCCTCGTGGTCTAGAGTGAAGAGACATCGCTCCGGGTTGAAAAACAAATTAATCACTAAAAAAATGCTTCGTGCGAATTGTCCGCTCAACCCCTCTCTAAACAACAACAAAAAACATGACGATAAAAATAAGCACGCAAATGACATTCTTGATTCCCGCTATCGGGTTATCATATTCCGCTGCTTTATAGTTTGGGATTGCAATGACGTTGACACTCATACGAGCAGCGTTTGGGTTCAGTATCACCTATATCATATGTATATATAAAAGAAAAGTTTCTGACAACATTTCCATCATCTGACGTTTGTTCAGGATATCTGCATTTCCTCTTTCTCTTTCTTCTGTCATCCAAGGTGAAAAAGCGCCATCTTCACTGCACTGACACCTGGTGCTTCCTTATTCCTTTTTGTCTTTTTGCGATATTTTTCATTTTCATTTCATTTCAGTTATTTATTTCCATATCCAAATTATAATACTGTCATAAACAAAATTATTGCAAAGTAGCATTATGCGATTTGTACAAAAAGGTGAAATGCCATGATGCAAATACAAATACAAACAATAGTATAACAAAAGCATACACACCTGCACCTACAAGCACAATATACACGTAAATTACAAATAATTTGATCGTTATGAAATCACTGTGTTGAAATTGTATTAGCTAGTAAGGGATATGGAGGGAACTTGCAAAAAAAAGCAGAGCTTGTACAATTAGCAAGTTCCCTAAGCAAAAAACAAAACAAAATCGTCTTTGCATACGTGCGTATATCCAAATAAACGAATGGGCTTTCCTATTCAGAAGAGATATAAGAGGAAGAAGTGCAAGTAAAGCACTGGGACAAGATGACACACATGATGATAATAATGACAATTAAACTTTCTTGTTAGATAATAATTTTGTAACAAGGAAATTTGATTGTCATTACTATAATCATGTGTGTCTACAGTATCATGTTCAGCGATCTTGACATTGCAGTAGCTGGGGACAATTTAGCCACATTCATAGGCTTTTGAGATGCTTTATGCCGTTATGGACCGAAGCCAAAATTCACACTTGTCTTCTTTTGTACGTAAAGGTTTGATTCACATGCTACGTAATTTTGTGAATAAAAATAATACGTTAATACAAGAGTAATAACAATAATCATAACAATGATACTAATACTGCTTCTTAATAATCGTAGTGATAGTGATGATGAAAATAATAATGATAATAATAACATAAAACTGCAATTTATTTGTCTCTAGCTCAAATTTTGAATCCATGAAAACATTCCTACAGTTCACGCGAGAAGAGTTTTCATATCTTGAGTGAAATATTGACAATTTGCCAACTGTCAAAATATGACAATTTGCGCGCGTCTCTACTTCTCCTGCAAAACGAGCGTAGTATTTCCCTCCCTGAATGAGAAGAAACGGCAATAGGTTTTACTGACTACAGACGTTTCTAACAATTAAAAAAAGGAAGAAAAATCGATTAAAAGATGCCATTCACACAGGTCCAATTTGAGCGTCCGTTTATGAGTGAATTACTTTTTAAAATTCAACTAGGCATCCATTTCTCCCAAAGGCAGGCAGGTGGATTAATGATGAACTCATAAAGGAAAAAAAGTAATTTCAAAATGAGAGACAAACGCGGTCGTGCAAGCCATCAATAGTATGACACTTTGTAAAACAACTTCCCTTTACCAATAGTCACATTAACACGAATGATTTCGTTTCGAGTCGAACTACTAGTTTTCTGTTTTGTTTCAACGGTGTAAGATATGTGCCGATATATTTTATTATATTAAAAAAAATCAATATGTTAATAACGATGTCGTTACCATGTGATACATACACGATGCAATAATATTTCTCTCTTCACCTTTTAGGCACATTATTGCGATATGTGCCGTTGTTGTAACTGCCAATAATACCATCTTGATCACGGATGTTATACTAGACCACGAACCTGTCATACCCAATCCATCATGAAGTTCTACATTGTCTAAACATCGCGTTAGGGAATCGATGGCTGCGAAGGAAACCCAAGTCTTCATAAAGAGGGAGATAGGGAGAGAAGAGGGGGGAGCGGGAAAGGGAGCGCCGCTACAGAAAAAGAAGTAGCCGTCGGATCGAATCAATATCGCACCGCCCAGAGGTAAAGATGAAGACACGACTCCATCTGCGATTAGATATGAAATGCTGTTTTCTTTTAATTCAGTATTGATCGCGTCGCGACAGAGCCCCAGAATCAAGAGGTCCGACCCATCTCTCCCTCTCTCTTCCCCTCCCTCTCTTTTTCCCTCTCCGTAATGCCAGATATCAAATCCCTCCCACTTTATACTTAACGCCCAGGGCCTGTTACAGCAGCGCCCTACATGTTTCACGACGACCTGCGAAAATTCTGGGCTGCACTTAAAGAAGACGCCCATGGATGTTCTGTTCTGGAGCAATAGGAAGTTGTTGAGATTACCTGTGCTCGGTGTTCCCTTACCCCCCCCCCCCCCCCCCCATCCCCTCTATCTCTATGTATCTCTATCGTTCTCTCTTCGTCTTATTCTTACTAGACGGTCCCTTTCGGAGTCTTTTCTCCACATCAGCGACAGAAACAGCCCTAAGCAACCGGCAGCAAAACATCGCCGGAGCATTGCTTCTGATCAGAAGAGTAAAGAAGGCCGACTACCTGTTTTAGAGTGTGCAGCCCTCTTTTTGCGGGCACCCCAAATCCTCACGACATAATTCCATCCACAGAAAGCCGAGGGCAACAAAACAGAGAGTGTTCATTTTCTTCTCTTTCCTCTCTATCAATCTTCCTTATCGCGAAGCAAAAAAAAGGTATGATCCTGTTCTTTCTTTCAACTTTGTTCCCTTTGAACTTTCAAGGTGCTCTTTGATATTCTAAATGCTCAGCGACAATATTATCAAACAGATTACACTAACACTTGGAGGCGAATGTTGAGTTCCAGAAGAGTCATCAATGACATTTAAAATTAGTATATTCCCTTTCACCACCATTCTTCTCCTCCCTCCTTATGTTTCTTGAAACAATAAAGAGTAATCTTTTAACCTTTAAAGTATATAATGATGAAAACAAAAGACAGAGGAGTAACATCTTTTTTTTTTTTAATGGAGGCCTACAGTATTGAAATGGATTGAAGTTAAATAGAATGACCCTCAAAGCGATTGCCCTTTGACGTAGTATTGAGAACCTAGTTTAGGTCCTTGTAGTTTTTGTTTTATTGTTATGGTTATACAGTTATCGTTGGATGTGATGAATACGTGTTTTCGGGACAGACATCGTGCTATGGAATACAAGCACACACACACACACACACCCTCACACACACACACATCCACCACAGAAGCCACTTTCACATTACACTTGTATTTCAGGGCTATACGAAACAGTCTTGCTTAAATGGAACACACATGGATCACGGTAAAACTTCCCTACGGCATCTTAAGGAGGTGCGTGATTCCTCCTCCTCGCTCGGACACAATGCTGTGTCAAGGAGAGGAAAACAACCCCTTTCATAAACTAAAGCCAAAACATTGTTCTCAGGAGGGTTCAAAATTCATCTCCTACCATTTGGAATTTGCTTGCAATACACATCGAAAGGGTCTGGCTAATGCGATTTGTCAGGATAGTAAGTTGTTTTGGAGCATTTTTTAGATCAAGAGTGTAAAAATAATTTCGCATGGGCATCTAGGACTTTTATCCCTGTAGCGTCCTCCCCATTTAGTAGTGGGTAGGTGGAACTTTACGTAAATGATCGATTGTGCCATAGCAATCGTATTTTCCAACAAGCTGCATGTGATTCACTTTGCCGATCATCGATACTCGATTATGAAAAAAAAAAACCGTTAGCAACCACAATCGGGCATGCTCTGAGAGTGTAGTACTTCCGGCTAATCTTTTTGTTTAATATTTCGCATTTTCATCATCACCCAACTGAAATCGTGTTATTTCTGCCTTCTTTCACACATTTCTTATGCATAACTATTATGTGTACATTTTAGATCAAAAGTGGACGGTTCTGCAGGCGTATGAGAACTATGTTATCCTTTAAAGAAATTGTAAGCAAAACGTACTTAGAGGTCTACTGTGTGACGTTAGGCGAAGCGAGACTATTGGTCCTTCACTTCAGCTCGATTGTTATTAGAATATCAATCGAGCTGAAGTCCACGTTTCCTTCAAAATGTATGATCGTATCCTTTCGGATTATCATCAACAAGTGCCGAGAAAGAATATGATTTGACTACTGGCCATTAATCACAACTTTTCTATTTCTATTATAAAATGGGCTCTAGAATCTCTGCAATCTGATTGGTCAATTATCATGCATTGATTTTTACTAATCCACACTGTGCCATGCGTCCGGTAAAATCTGAACGCATGGCTCAAGCCTTGTATAGTATTGTAGGTGTACTCGACGCATGATGGGGAAATGGTTACATTTCATGAATCTATGGGCCCGTTTTATAAAACGAATGATGCACAGGCCTATTTCATGGATCAGTGGATGCTCTCGTTTAAATTTGGAAGCAGTCTAAAACCCACTCGCTGCATGGGCTCGAGGGTTTAAACAGATCCGCAGTTAAACTCGCGCATCCAATTCTCACCGATCCACTCTGTCCTGTGCATCATTGTATAATGATAGACAGAAGAGAGATCATCACTAAGGTTACGGGGATCAAATACAGGGCAATGTCTTCATCTATGAGCTTGAAAAAATAACATCATCGTATTTAGTTGCACCATAAATTCTCAGAAGGTGCACGTAAATTCTCGGCGCTTTATCAACTCACTTTCTCCAGTACACTTTCCTGATCATTCGTGATGCGAGTTCATCCAGTGCAATGCACAAACAAAGCCCCTGGTTCTTATGATATCATCATCAGACTTGCTCGGGCGATCACTTTCAGAGAAAAATTGAATTATCTTAGCCACGAGCGCTTCCATCTGCCTTAAAATATATATACTGAAATATTAGGGCAGGAAAATTGCGAGAGTTTTGGCTATACTCCTTTCTAAACATGGGCCTCACTTTTGAAGCTAATCAGAGTTGAATCATTTTGTAATCAATGTGCTTATCTCAGTGCGAACCTAATGTCGTTTGGACGTGCGCCTCGATGTCTCGGCGCCTCCTCGCGTGTGAGAGCTAAGCAGAGATGTCGTCTGTAGACATAGTAGCAAATTTATCAACAACCACAAAAAAAAAAAAACAAACAAACAAACAAACAAACAAAACTACCAATCCAGAAATAAATATATACATGTTTTAAGCCGCGGGGTCCAAATGTCGTTGTCCTTGAAACAGCACTGTATAACTGGAGGAGATGCTTTTCTCCTGTTTGTTTTACATATTTCATTTCCGCTTCTCATGTATGCAGTCTTTTCAAAAGAATTAGGCACAATCAAAAGTAACAAAAATATCGAGCTGAATTTAGCTTGATTTCCCAGAAGAAGTTGAAAATGTATGGAAAAAAACGCAAGTAACAAGCTACTGTAAGTCAAAGACAATTGTCAAACTGGATACAGAGAGAAAATCACATAAATGATTGAAATAAATACTAAAATGCATACATATCTATTCTATAAAGTTTTCTTTTGTCTCTTCATCTTATATCTAAATTCAAATTACAATGGATTGCACGATGTATCATTTTCTTTTTTTTTTCTCCATATCGAAACACTGGCTTGCCATTGATATGGAGACTATTACTTCATTTATTCATGAGGGTTAGTCTTTGGAGCCCTGGAGTTTTTGCCAAATGCTGGCTTAACCTCGCATGGACATGGCGAGAAACCGTTATAAATTCGAATCACAGAAACAAAATGTAAGGCAAAGGATGCAATAAAAATGCCTCACTACGATTCGTGGCCTTACAGAAGAAAGCGCAACAGGAAAATCATTTTACTTAAGGATATTCATAAGCTAGTCGATTTGGTGCGAATCCGAGACAAGTTGTATTTCCACGGGGCACATCCTAATGTCATTCATTATCAATTCAGGGCGTCGCTGTCGAAGTGGTTTAAGACAATTGACAGCAGGCATTGAAAACGAGGGAGGCGGATGACGTAAAAAAAGTGGATTATCATGCAAATGACGTGCATTTGAAAACCGCCATCTAGTGACAACGCTGGGGTTGGCACATGCGACCTTAAGTGGAAAAAGGACTTTTAATAATTCAATTCTGCTATACCAATCTTATTTTGGAGACGGATGCGGTCGACATGCGCGATCTCGACATGCGCGATCAAGCATATCCCACGATAAGCTCAAAGACCAAAGAATTCTTAAAGCGACAGGAATCCTCGCCTTTTTTTTTTCTTCCAATGCATAAGGTGCAGATTCTTAATAAGAATGCACTGAAATTATTAGGTCAGTGCTCCTAAAAGTAGTAATAATAATAAAATTAAAACACAAACAGCACAAATTCAGGTACAAGTTTGGAGCGTTTGATTGTCTGTTACATCAGATTGATAAGATAATAGAATATCAAAATCACTAAAAAATAAATAATCTAACTGCGACACACGGAACTTGGCATTAACAATGAATCTCTATTTTATCAAGTCATTACTTCAACCATCGCTCACCGTTTATATAGGCAACGTACAGTTATCATTTTATCGTTGGCTACTATATCGCATTGGGTATTTGCTTTTTATACTCTTGACTATCACTATAGATTATTCAAAATTGTATCTTACATTCTCTCAAACAGAGTATAGTATGGAATATACCTATGTACAATGTACATTTGTTTGGGTATCAGCTGATTACTTTGTCATTTATATTATATGATTGTTGTCAACACTTATCTTTGAAGTAAGTGAAGGTATGCAAACAACAAGTTTGCGGAAGGCTACGAGGAATTATGAAGAGAAATTGGCCAGAGCTGTAGTTTTGTTGTAGAAGTCTCTCATTCGTCCCTGCTATGTAAGAGTCGATGTACTTTCTTCCTACGTGTTCTCCTATGTGGAGTAAGGTCACTTCAGCAATGAAATTTCATGTTTATTCTGGGTCGTGAGGATCCTGTGATGCAAATGTCATTGAGTGATGCTGTCACATTCACATGGTCGAGGTTCCCCATCCCCTCCTCCCCACCCCCCCCCCCCTTTCTCTAAAACGTCACAGTCATTCCATCACTCGTGGAAATGAAACCCATGAAACATTGGACAACTTCATCCTCATTATCATAATCATTCTTCGTTTTTTTTTCGTTTTCTTCGCTGAAACTCTCGCAGATTATCCTTGCGTTTTATCTCGTAAATTTTGAAGCTTTTTTTTGAATAATATTATGGGGAAACCTATAGCTAAATCTCCGTTATTTCAAGATGTTTATCTTAATCTGAAGTATGATTCTTCGCTACCAAGAGTCAGCAAAGACATTTTGGTGCGTGAGGGAGACGGGGGGGGGGGGGGGGGGGGCTGCCTGACCATCTGCCTGATTGTTTCGGATGAAGGTCCAGACAACGAAGAGCATGGAGCCCGTCTCTGCCCCGCTACTCCTCGCCAACGTACATCGTGTCCGAAATATCAAAGTGCACGCCGGAACGAGACGCAATATTTGAATTACATCGGCCAGCTTTCAATACGCTGAAAAGCAATTAGATGCGTTATAGGATCAGCGTCCAAATCCTAAGCCCCCCTCTTTCTCTCTAACAATCTCCCCCCTTTTCTGTCTTCGTGATAGCATTTATATTGGTAACCTTATGCCCCTTACAGCGATATTGCTTTCAGCTCCAATCCCAGGCTCTATACCAGTTTCCCGCCGACAACGTTTTAGTCTCGCCAAAGAGGACGGTTTTTTTTTTCAGCCTACGATCGAGGAGACGATGTTTTGCAAATCAACCCCATTAGGGGTAAATTGTTAAATTGGCAATATTACATAGCTGACAAACATAGCGATCATCAAGCAAACGTTTGACGCGGACGCACGAAAATTCCCCCTTTTCCTCTCATCTGTAGTTTCCTTTTGCCCCCCGGTTTAGCATGCGGGGCACCACGCGACGCTCTTGGATCGCCGGCTGGTGACAGAGACTGGGCTCTGGAACAACATGCTCTCATATGAACGAGGCATCGATTGATCGCATTCGAGAGATGGGCTTTGAAAGGCACGAAAAGCGAGAGATAGGGATCAGGGATAGATGGCGGGAATCTGGTAAACTGAGAGAGAATTAGAAGAGAGAAAGAGATAGAGAGGGAGAGGGAGACATTGGGAGAGAGAGAGGGGGGAGGGAAGGAGAGAGAACGAGGTGGAAAGAGAGAAGAGAGGGAGAGAAAAGGAAACATATAATGCTAGACCAAAAAGTGCTCCGCAAAAGGTCACGTTCAAGCAGAGTACGAGGCCACGATGTGCCGCGAGGATTTTCAGCATCATAGGGAGCTGGGTATGATAGGCGGCACCTTCCAGGTAGCAACGCTCTATACCCCCCTTCTCTTCCTCCTCCCCCATCCCCCCCCCCCCCTCCACCCCAACCAGACCAACGACCGGCTATTCCCATCTACTCTGGGGGCTGGTCAGGTACAAGTGCAGCGGCTCAGTTCATCTTTTCACCGTGTGGCGCGGGGCTAACATCCCCTCCAAATTTGATCTGTAGCATGTCAATGGTGAATCACTCATAAACCAATCAATATCTCATCTTCACCTTAATGCACTTCAAGGTTAACGGACTGCGTCTGAGCTGGCACGCTGAATATCAAAAGACATGACGGGGGGACGAGATGAGGAAGCTAAAGCAGCAATAAAGGAGAAAAAAAAAGGAGGGGAGACCGGAGATTGAGATGCGAAGGAAAATGAGGAGCAAAATATAGGAAGCAGCCGAAAAAACAAACTTAAAGAATAATTATTCCTCGGGCTGAATGCGGGCCGTAAAATGTGTGACGACAGTATGAAGGCTGCACACGCGCCATTGCCATCCAATGTCAGCCCAATAAAAAAAAAACCGCGCCGAAAAAGCAATTGATTAAACACATGGTAGAAAGGCTAGAGTCTCTTAAGTAATAATGCATATTATTTGTTATGTACGCGTTGGTAGTAATGAAATGAGCCGCTTTATTGATAGCAGCACGCGCTATAAGCTTCTAATCTAGCACTTTGAATATGAGTGAGGAACTAAGGAGAGAGATGAAAAGAGAGAGAGAGAGAGAGAGAAAGGGAGAGACAGACATGCAGAGAGAGAGGAAGAGAGGGAGAGTGAGAGAGAGAGAGGAGAAAACGGATGGGAGAAGGAAAAGAGAGAGAGAAGGGTAGAGATAATGAAGAAGAGATAGAGAGTACAGCAAAGTTTTGCGCATCATCACAGAACTTGGGAGAACACTTAAGAACACGTTAGGGAGTTCGTCGTGTGCTCTTATTGCGTCGACGGCAAAATGAGCAGAAAGCTTAATGTGTAATAATTAGCGAAGTAATTGCTCCTTACATTATTATAACGTTCGCGTCACTTAACCTCGTCGTTAGCTGATGTGACACTCGCACACTTGGTGGTGTCTAATGTCTTTATCATTATTGCTTCTTGAAGACCGGTAATTTCCTATTTACTCATCAGCATTAAGAGTAGGAGGACACAGCCTTAAAAACATCAACAAAATAGATTCACACTCGGCAGTCTAGTCTCTAGAGGAGTTCGTCTTCAAAGTAGAATTACGACGAATTCTCTTTTAGCTGTTTAGCCGATGATTTATGACATAGTTGTGACGTCATTTGCTGCTCTTGCTAACATTTTCTTCACGTGTTTTGATTGTCGTGAAAAGTCCGGTTTTCAAAAAGGGGAAAAACGCATAAGAAAAAAAAAATCGATATTCATGAATCTTACATTCTGAATAAGTTTGTGTGTATGAGTTACTTTCGTGTGTACGATTGTGTGTCGTGAGCTTGTGTATATACATGTAGTATCTGCTGGGCTGAGAGTCGATGTGCGTGCGTACGTGTAAAACGGAAACTAACAAATCACGGGGACGACATGTAAAACACTTGTGATGTGAAACTTGCACAGAGAATATGTCTGTGTGTGTATCATGTTGTGAACGTGTGACGTACTTCGTGTGTGTGCATTTGTGTGCGCCTGTAAAACAAAAACAATGCGCTCGACGATGCTACGTCGCCTTAGTGACCGACTGTTTGAGCACGTTACCTTGGTGACGAACCGAGCAAACATTCCTGATGGGTCAAAGCGTCAGACACACGCGAAGCCTAAAAACGCGGGAAAATCGTGAAAGACGAGACACGAGATATAATGAAGCCAGAGTCACCCCAATCATAATGTAATCCCACGCCTGTCGAGCGGAACGGCAATACAGTACATTTGGGAGGTAAGTGATCATAACCCTTATGTACCCGGAAATAATGGAGGGGGGGGGGGGGGATAGGCGTAACAAAGACGTTTCACATCGAGGGAGGTTTTATAGTTGAATTCGTCCAGTCAATGTCTAACAATGAACTCTGCACTTTGCTCCTTTCCACGCAGATTTCTTTGTCAAATTGTCCGGGAGAGCAAGTTGGACATAAAAGGAACAAAATATCATATATTAAACGCCATTGAAAGCGATCTTTCATCCCCTCCTCCTCCCCACAACCTCTCTCACATACCTAGAAATACAGTATTAGAAAAGTTCGTCAAGGGTTTGTGTTTCCATTGATTTCTTTTTTCGACATTCTGGGGTAACAGAGCGATTTTTCTGTTGGAAAGTCGATATGAGAAAAAGATATCGAAAAAAAGATTGTACCACAGTGGTGGGTGACGAAAAAAAAAAGAAGCTAAAATCTACTAGAAAACTTTACTTGCATTGACCTCGCGGATTCTGAACCCCTAAATGAAAGGCTCCGGTTGGAAAGTTGAGAACCTATTCTCTAGCAGCAAGATGATTAAGATCTTAAGAACTATAATCGTGAGGGTATAATACGACCACTTCTCCTAATCGAAATGTTATTACTGTCTAATGAAAATTATAATCACAGCGACAATAAGTGCTCTTTTTTATCATCACTCATGCCGCCTAACGTCAACTAATGATCAGATCGACTGTTGCGTCACTCGTACTCGTGCGGCATCATTCCTACTACATCTTTCTTAGTTTAACTTTGCCAAACCCTCAAAATGTAGGACATTTCGCGTCGCGGGTCAGTTGACAACAGAACGGAACACGTTTTATTGGTCGGCTTACATCAATTCGTCTTTCATCATCACAAGGGTATACATTCATCGCCTTTATTTGATTGCCGCTGAGTACATCTTTTTGTGTGTGTGTTTCTTTGGGAGTGTGTACGTACAATTGATATCATGAGATCAGCAAGTGATGTGAATCCGCGTGGAACTGAAACGGTGAACACCTATAGACGCGTCAAGACGATTGA
Source organism: Diadema antillarum (assembly GCF_040938485.1). NCBI lineage: Eukaryota > Metazoa > Echinodermata > Echinoidea > Diadematoida > Diadematidae > Diadema > Diadema antillarum. The sequence continues at coordinate 326,247 of NW_027272037.1, read as the reverse complement.
GTCCAGGGTGTAACCTTAACGCATGTCCTAAAACTCTAAATCGAATTGTGTTTGAGTGCTTCTCTCTCTCTCTCTCTCTCTCTCTCTCTCTCTCTCTCATCTTAATGGATACGTCACAACACAGAGAGTACAGTGATATTTACTATTAGTTCAAAAAGAAAATATCGTCTTGTACATAGCATTTACGGGCACTGGTTTCACATTATTAAATAGAGCCAAAATCTACACCGTCTAATTAACTCAAGAGTAGTTGTCTGGAGAAAACCCGAGAACAGCTGTCTTTATACGTATTGTCGTCATTTACCACCAGTCTTAATAAATTGTGGCTATTAAAAAAAGTACCATGGTGGGTGACCAGTAACTATAAACGCTTGCAGTAAAGCAACGCAGAAAACCAACATCGAAAGATAAGTGAATTTTCCTGGCTAAAAAAAAAAAAAGCAAACAAACAAAAACAAAACTGAATTGGTTTCAATGAAATTAGTAAAATCTGTATTTCGAGAAGGTTGTTCTTTTTGGCCTTGGTGGTGGTGGTGGTGGTAATGGTATTGACGGTGGTGGCAACAGTGGTTGTGGTATTGATATTGTTGGTGATAGTGGCAGTGGTAAAGGTAATGGTAGTGGTAGTGGTAGTGGTAGTGGTAGTGGTAGTGGTTGGTTTTGGTGTGTAGTGGTAATGGTAGTGGTGGTAGGGGCGCATGTCGCAAAATTTCTATCGGCTCTACCGGAAGCAGAAGTGGACGTCACTGGATGGAATGTTCATGTTCTATCTACAACAATGCGCAGGCGCAGACGCGAATGGGAAAGTGATGGGTGATAGTTCACCTTTGGGCGCAAAGCCTTTGACAGAAGTAAATGATGGATTGCTTTTGCACGATCTAATGTAGCTGAATATGGATGAGGAGATAAGTTGAAGTCAATCGCTCCACGCCTGGTCTGTCTCCCGCTATCCCCCCTCCCCCTTGCATTTACGGCACAATAATCATGGGTGTTATTTTCTCCCCTCCATCTGACGAAATGATTACAGTATTATTCGCTGCCAGCATTTTCCCCCTTCTTCTTAAACTAACAGTGAAAAAGGTATATATCTTTGGGATAGATCAGGAATGACAGCAAGATTTTGCACCGTGCATGGGGAAATAAAAGTGAAATTTATGTTGTAGCTTGCGCGAATGACGTCAACAGTCATCCGTGCTCGCAACAGCTAGAATACGCCTATGGAAATGAGATTTGTGAAGGACGAAGACATATCATTACACATTCGTCTTTTATGGATAACGTTCTCTCTATCTACACATAGAACACAGAGAGACACAAACACACACACACCCATCTGTCTATCTACCTACTAAGTATTTAAATATTGATATGAATATAAATTATATGTATATGTATAGAACCTTGTATGTATATGTTTCAGAAACGGATTTTAAAGGATAACATTAATTTCATATTCTTGATATGAATTCTAACCTGTTTGCTGTTTACTTTCCTGCCGGCAAAATGGATCGTTTTTATGCCACTTTAATTTGTGTGTGTGTGTGTGTGTGTGTGTTTTCTACTCTTTTGACATGTATTTTCCATCAAAAAAAACCTCGCAACTCATTATTAAATGAGCCTCTTTGGAATTATTTGGATGGTGAAAGATCAACATTTTTCGCACGAGAGCCTTGAACGATAGAAAGGATTGATAACGAAGTTCGTAGTGCCACTTCGCGCATGAGCAGAAAAAGGTCTTTTGAGATAATAGGCCTGTTGGTTTTTTTAAGTTCGCTGAGATAAACATCTGCGATATACTGATTATTCATGTTAATCCGTATAAATGTTGCTTGCCAGCACATCCATCTGACATCAAGCTTTGTATTTATTACTATTAATGGGGAAAATGTTAATGCATTCAGTGCAAAACAATGAAATGGATGCTTCCCAAAGTGTACGCTGATGGGCCATTCTAATCACCTGGTCCAGGCAGATTATATTCTTTGTTTGAAGGTATATTTCATAAATTGTTATGTCGGACAAGGTTATGCATTATCGCTTTGACAACGAGTGAAAGTGCCTAACCAACTGGGAAAAAAAAAAGAAAGGCCACCACAGACAACATATACGGTGCACTCCCGTTACAACGGTTACAACGAAGTTTTTTTTTTTTTTGTTTCTTATTTTGGTTATGACGAAATTTCGATGTAACGAAAGAAAACTGCAGGTCCGTAGGACTTCGTTGTAACGGGAGTCCACTGTACCGTATACCACAAGGTGGATAGAAGGAAAACGTAAAGTTTGGCTCACCTGACGAAGTTGTGCCTGTGGGTGTTGTAGCTCCCCAGAGCGATGAGAACGCCTTGGCCGAGCGAGTAGGAGAAGAAGATCTGAGTGGCTGCATCCATCCATACCTGTGGTGTATAGATGTTGAAAATACGGATGGATATGAGTTAAGTTCTCAAACATCACCCAGTTTATTTACATAGAATCAAATTTGGATTTCAATTTGATTTCATCTTTTCTTTTTGCCAGAGAAATCCATGCGCATCTCTATATAGTATAAGAGGTGCATGGGATCCATCCATACCTATGGTGTATAGATGTTGGAAATACGGATGAGGAGGAGCCAAGTTCCATCCTATCAAGTTGAGATAATTCGTGAGTGCAGTTGTAAGATTTGCACGACCATTAACCAGTTCATTTACATAATCAAATTTCAATTTCAATTTGATTTCATTTTCCTTTTTTTCACAGAAATCTATGCACATCTCTATACAGTGGAAGGTTGCACCTGACAACCAGAGGACATTATAGAGGTTTGCCCGACTAGCAGCAAACGCTGCTTTCACAAACCGAGTTCCATTTATTGAAATGTCTTGCACCGCGGGAAAAGGTGCATGTTACGTGCAGACCCAAGAATAACATCAAGGCGAGTTCATTTCATGAGTAGATAAATTGCCACAGTTTGGTGTACTGAAAACTCAGTTTGGTCCACTCAGAAAAAAATAATGTGGGCTTAATCCTCCATGGCATCAAACGTGCACTTCATCCAAATTTAAATGCCTGCATCCTATTGAGTTTATTCCATACATCACGTCTATCATAGTCCAAACTCAAAACCACAACATCCCTCATCCTACTTGTACAATAAGGCCAGATGGGACATATACCAATTAGTCCTGTCATCATCAAGGACGACCTGTTTATATACAATTTTATTGGTGGTTTGGGATTTCGGTCCTGTAAGCGTTAATGTATAAGGAGAATGTATAGGCCTATATGCGGGGTTTCTTTCCCTACGGACTAACTGTATAATATATTATGGCTCACGATGCAACTCGGACCTGCATCGGAAAGAAACCTGTATCCGAAACGCTTTATATTTCTTTCTGTCCCTGTGAGTGGTTTTAAACGTTTGCTTTGTCATCTGTGCAATAATATTGTGGGATCAGAACAATTCCATTGACACGCGCCATTTAAAACGACTCTTAAACAAGACAGGAACCCTCTGAAGTTACAAATCGGGTCATAATTATGATCCTTATCAAACAGAAATGAACAAAGGATCACAGTAATAATTGCAAAATGGTGTCATAAATAGTCATAGACACCATTCTATGTCATTTGCGTGGCATGTAAGGGAAGGAAATACTCTATTAGTGAGTCAATGAGAATGAATTACCAGTGCTACTGAGTAATGAAAATACTCTATCTCTTATACAGACTTGTCTTTTACGTGCACGGGTCTCTCTTTTCCAATAACACAATAATTTCGATAATGATATATTATGTCATGTATTAGCGTATTTTTTTCTTTTCCGCTTCCAATTGTATGTTTATACATTTTGTAGTACATTCAATTCTTGTAAGCATTGAGTGTGAAAGGATGTATGATACTCGAAATAAAATCTGAATTCAACTGAATTCAACTTGATTCAAAACTATTATAGTAGATGGTATTGTTGCGATTTATTGTCGAGCCTGAAATTCATGTATGTCGGAAAACGTGCAAGGGTCTTCGTACAACATATCGCACACTAAAGACACTTTATAACACTGCAGTGGCTGAATTTCAGAAAACATACTAAAAATTTATGTCGAGCTTTGCCGATTGAGCTGTTTGATGAAGTGCAAATGCATGAAGAAAAAAAAAATGCACCTAGTGTAAGCATACGCAAGCTTTGAGAACTATGCGGTCTCTATTAAGGGATCCACGAATAAATGCCACCACGCTAAAACAAAACAAAACAAAACAAAACAACGGTTGAACAAATGGTTCATTCCAGCAGCGCTTTCCGTACGCGAAAACTCATCTACGGTAGATGTGGTCATAAATGGAGTTATACTTTGTCATTGTAAACATTTTTAGCGTTGGTTTTCGACCCCATTTATTACAGCTTTATATCGACACAACATAAGTGGCTCTGGCAGCATGAACAACCAAACAGCTTAGATTTTAAAGCCAAAGTGGAAACGCTTTTAAACTGTGCCTTAAACCATGTAGCTCCATGCATGCATGCTTAAACTTAACCATCACTATTCTGACGGTGGGAATTAATGCTGACAGAGAAACGCAAACATTACGCGCGAATGTTACACTATACCCGACGTATCGAGACGAGACGGAAAGGCAATCACCAGCGGGGTGTTTGCTTTGCTCTCTCGGCAGAACACCAACTGCTTCTTCAAATGTTCGTCGTTTGTCGCTGCAGAAGTAGGGGACATGTATACAGCGTGTATGCATAAAGATGTTTTTTTTTTCCTCCGAATGCTTTGCATATATCCCAGCCAACTATTGCATACATGATTATTAGCTGCCACTGACAATATAGGTGACCGTGCGTTGAGGAGTGAATCTCGTAAAATGACGCCAGAATGATGGACTAAAAAGCCACTTCGATCAGCGATTGAGGAAATCTTGATTTGTCCTGTTTTGTTTGTCTTTCTCATTTATATCAACAAACTATAAATGGCAATACGATAATTTTGACAATTTTTTTGATCAATTCCAGTTAATTCAATATTGGAGAAGATGTTTTGTGACTGGCGAAGTCAGAAGTTCCTGATACAAGCGTCCACTATATATGATCGGTTGGAGAAGTGACTTTATAAATCACGAGAACTTCTAAAAAATCTTGTGGATGCGCAATAAAACAATACACCGTACATGGGAAGCTCTTTTATCGAATTCTTTATGAATTATAGACACTTCTGTCAAAGGGGAGGCAAGATTCCTCCAAGAGACTCCTCCAAGAGGAATCAGGCCATACTTACACCAAGAACTGTGATACAATTCTTACTACAATTGAATATCATAAGGAAACTACCTGACATTTTGAGTAACTTACTATAACCCTACCACAGAGACTATGCATCCCACTATGTTCGTAATATCACCACAGAACACATAATCAATCGCTTCTTGCCGACCAAATAGGCCAGGATCAGTCCGTCTTAGCAGATGAACAGATCTATATAGGCCTACAGCCGTGAAGAGTCAAGTACAAGTTGCTACCCTCTCCTCTCATGAGCTGTACAACGTTTATACCTGGATGAAGTTAGCCTTTTGCAAAGGCAGCTCCCAATAGTTTGTGGACGTGCACAGTCCAAGCAAGTGTGGCTGTGTGCGAGTCTACCGTTCGCTGTGTGCGAGTCCATTGGGAGCTGCCTTTGCAAAAGGCTACGTTGAACTTGAAATCGGGCCAGTGCAACGTTACATGTTTCTATTTATTAAGGGGGGAAATGGGGTCAAAGGCTGAAGTGTGCCAGTGAACGCATTGCTATCCGGGCACCGACATGGTTCGATCGGTCAGCGTCTCTCTCTTCCTCCAAGCCGGGCCGACAGAGAGGCTCGTTGGCCCTATAAAATGCTGTGCCGCAGCATCCGTCGTTCTGGTGGAAACCTCGTGTGAGGACCTTGGGTTACCGTAATCACGCATGCAGGAATTTGCGGAGCTGGCCGAGTATAGGTCACATGCCGCAACGACGTTAAGTCACGTGGTCGCCCACGTGGTCACTCGAGATCCGGATGAGCGCGTCGATATTGGATGGGACAACCCCCGATATGAATTCACCAGGCATGCCAATAAGCTGCCGACATTGCAGGTGCATGCCAAGGCGAAGACCAAGATGGACCGTCCCCTTCGTAAGTCACGTGCATGTGTGAGAAGTAAAAGCGGGTAACTGATTTTTCCGAAGGCCCCCCCCCCCAATCATGGGTATGGCTTGATGATGACAATGGCCGACCTGATGATATTTTAGCACTCGATAATATAAAAGGACAGAGTGAGCTAAAACCTGAATTATTGATTATCATCTTTTGACATCCATTTCCTTCCCTCCAAGCCTCCAAGTCAAGGGATTCTGGATAATCCATGTTGTCGTTGTTATCATCTTTGTAATTTGTAATTAATTACGACATTTGTAATGTTGTCGTTGTCATCATCTTCGTAATTATTATAACAATTTTTGGTTGTTTGTTCATTTATTGGTTGTTGTTAAGTGGTAATTCCCGATAATTACACATTCTAGGTGAAATGCGTTTCAATTGCCTTAATTTTTCGTTCAACACCATTGAAACGGAGCCTGGTCTAACAGGCTGACGGGTTTAAAAGTGCGATAAAATGTTTTGTTCTACATATATCCGAAGACATTACTTGTGAGTTTGTGTGTGAGTTTGTGTTGACTGTGATAGTGTAAACAATAAATGACATTTAAATCTATCATAAAACAGTAGCTAGAACTTCTGTCCTCAATCGATTGGGCGGGAGACTGCATGTTCAGTCGGTAAAGTCCCCCTTCCCCTTCCTATCCCCCCCCCCCCCATGTTCACGGACAAGAATATCGGTACATTCAAGAGCTGCATTTCAGCAGATAAAAATAGTCCTTGCTCACACGGAGGAAAAATGGCGACTCGTGGCTTTGCACACACACAGAGACAAGGCTTGAAAAGCGCGTTTCCGATTGTTTAACACCCACAGTGCATTTCAAATCGATTTGCGATAGATCGTAAATGACTGTTCGATGCAACTGGCCCAAGACATTCTAGGTACGCGAGAAATAACAGAACGGTGTCTGAAGCTTTGTTTTTTAATCGAACAGTACCAAGAAAAAGAGAAAGTGAGGGAGAGAGAGCTCTACGCTCTCGGAATACTAGTGTGGCGCACGATTCGGTCACAGCAGCCGGCTAGACTTTATTATCAACTAGCAATTAAATCGCTCGAAAGGTCGTGTACTTTGCAGGTTCTCATCATGCTCGGATAGACGCCGGTCCAGTTATCCCAACGGATAGTATGCACGACGACAAATGCTTGTCGGTTTATTTTCTCCCTCTAAAATCGCGTAGGCACGTGATCTGTAACACTTTCGAGAGGAACTGGGAGCTTTCCGACTACATCCATCATCCGAGCTAATAAATTTGGCCGCTAAAATTCAGAATCTTTATTAGCAGGGACAACTACATGGAGGATCAGCACGTCGTACCAGCGCAGCGCTGCTGTGACATGTCCTGCTTCTGTTTCAACCCCAATATTTGGTAGATTTATTGAACAGGGGAAAAAAATTCCAAAACAGAGCGGAGATGGGTAATTCGAATGCATCGGAGGTCGCTGTGAAGATGAAAGATACATCGGCAATAACGGAAGGGAGGGATGTATCGCGACGCGCTATAGCTGTGTCAAGGAAAGGCTGAGCTAATGTATATCGATGACGCCAGCGTAGCGGTCCGTTCAACTCTGCAGTCCCAATAAGTCATTTATTTGTACAGTTGTCAGTTCGAAAGGAAACAAGATGAATATCCCACGAGAACTGGCGCTGTCAGTCGTGACAACCTCATATATCATATTTCACCTGTACTTAACCCCCCCCCCCCCCCTTCAAACGAGCTATCTCTCATCAATATATGTATTGTGCGAAGCTGAATGGTATTCTTTGAAGTTGTTGAGTTCGGCGCATATATCATGACCTATACGGCTGCAATAATCTCCCTGAAATTCCAATGCCCTTCCTATTTCGCTCTCAAGCATATCGACACTTGTCGAAATGTAAACATAAACATCAGTCCGATGCGACTGTTATTAGCACTGTATGTCTAAAATATCAGCATTTGATCAACTTCTGTTCCAAGTAATAACAATATCATAATTCGACGACAGCTGATATAGAATTATGCACGTCACATCACATCGAGTTGCCATGACCCATTATTTACCGCGTCTAGACCACGATATCGAGACCATGCAAAGCTTTAAGCATATCAATATAGTACATCTATTGATAGATTAGTCTATTACACGTGGCAATCAATGCCCACGGAGATGTCTCCTGCTCTATCAACTTCACACATGACGGACAAGTTTCAGTGATAGAGATTGATTAAGGAAAACAACGGAAGTGTCACCTTTCAATGACGCCCTTTTATAAACGCTAAGTGGGCCCCAAAGGAGCACGCTCCGCCAACGCATGAAGAAAGGACACCTGGAATATCCCGGATCTGGCGCGGCTTAGATTTGCGGGTATAGATTTATTAGCTTGCGACGTTATCGTAGTATAATTTTATACAAATGTAATACAGGGCATTTCTTTCTCTTTAAAAAGGTATGAAATTCAATTTTGATTTCAGTGTTGCTTGTGGTTTTATTTTAAACCAACATTTCCGATGAGGTAGTTTCAGGTGCCTATTTTAGTGTATATCAAATGGCGTCCAGTAGTTCACTATTTTCACGTTGGCAACCCTCTGCAATACAAAATCTCCAATTTAAAATAGATCATAAGATATCTTTTGCGATTGTTTTCGATATAATACGAGTTTGTATTCGATATGTCTGACAATACTAGCATATGTTACTGCTTTCTTCATAACTTTTGTTGCCGATCATTAAATAATTTGCAAGCCCACGGGAAGAAGAAAACAATAACAACAACAAAAATCTAATTTCATAGAGCATGGTGTTGATATCACATAATACGAATTCACCTTTTATACTTAGAGGCGACAAAATTGACGTCATAACGCTGTGTTTCTGGCATTTGCGTAACCCTCCTCATGTCCACTTTATCAAAGACACCATTACAGGCCTATTGAGTTTCACGTTATCTAACATAGGTAGGTCGCAAGGCGCTCGTAGAGTTACATGACAACATAAACAATTAATATCCATTTTCCATCTTCCATACATAGCCCGAAAATGTTATCCATGCAAAAAGCATGCTGAGTTCAAAAGCTGCGGCCGTCATTGAAATTGAGACATTAATGTCCTAGAGTACACACTTGGTCACTCCGATAGTCCAACGTCTTCCCGGCGACGTCAAAAACTTTGCATGACGCGCGACAGGCGAAAAAAAAATATAGGGCTGTAGGATTTTGTCAGAGTGCTCTTGATAAAAATTCTCCATCATCTCGCGACGGGTGACAGGGATGAATGTCATCACGAAACAGCTTGAGTCATAAAAGAAAATCTAATAATGATAATAAAAAGAGCATAAAAATCAACAAAAAAACCTCCCATCTTTAGACGACACCCGAAGCATAGAAGGCAAAGGAAACACACTGATGCATTTGTAGCTTATAAGCCGGAACACAATCGAAGCAATTCAAAGAGTCTCGTTTGTGACGTCATAGCGTCCAAGCCCAACCCATACCTTGATAATAACTGTCGAACTTTATAGCCCGCCACGGTCGCCTTTAAGCGCGTCGTTAGCTAATGACGCCGTTTGATGGTGCGTGCGAACTCCTAACAATTTGTCATGCACGTACACGTGGTAGAACATTAAAATGTGATCAGAATAATTGCAGACACAATCATCATTAGCGAAGAAAATGTAATAATGCGCGGATAGACAAAAAGATAGGTTAAACATAAACTAGATAAAGAAAGACGCTTGCACAACGATACTATTATCAACATACACACACGCGCAAAGAGATACGGGACCAACATGACCAATGGCGCCTTACTTCAATCTACCTTGGTTAGATTAACCCGCTGACTCCGACACAACACTATCCCGTAAGCATATGTTTCATACCGTCCTTATCTAAAACCTCATTCGTTATCTGCTTTGATCACTCAAGAGTCCTCGCTTTGTCGAAGAGACATTAGCAGGAGTTTTTAAGATAATACCATCACTGCTAATATGGATTGTTTTTAATATGTATAAAATGGTGATATTATTTAGCAAAACGTGGAGGAACTTTTGAATATATATTATGTCCCAGCCTACCAACTACCCTTCAAGTAATTAAGGAGGTTCGGAGCAACAAAAGGGTCGTTTGTGATAGAAGACTCGTGGCATCGATGTCATGGTCATCATGCCGTAATTTCAAGACAATTTCTACTTTTCCATTCCAAGGCAACTGAAACTAGAATACCGCCGCTTTTACTTAAAAAGAAAATTCTTTAATTTGAAAATGCCAACTCGCAAACCAATAAGTGTTTCCACTCAATATATATATATATATATATATATATATATATATATATATATATATATATATAAATGCTATAGGGATTACAATGACATCCTCCCCGCCCTTGAAATTTCGCGGAGATTTGGAAATGTACAGATGATGTACGAGAATGAAAACTAGCCATTACTTTCAAGCTATATGGCCAAACATGAGTATTGGTACCGAAGAACAAAAACACATTGGTATTGCTGAATACGTCAGCCTCACTATAAGATTATGTTGCCGCCATGAAAAATACAATACGTATGATGTACGAGAATGAAAACTAGCCATTACTTTCAAGCTATATGGCCAAACATGAGTATTGGTACCGAAGAACAAAAACACATTGGTATTGCTGAATACGTCAGCCTCACTATAAGATTATGTTGCCGCCATGAAAAATACAATACGTAGTTACATTTCCTTTCCCGTCGCCCAATATCAACTGTGGTGGACTAGAAACAAAGAAGAGGGATAAACCGACGGTACCGCGACATTATTTCAGGTCGACCCTCTTTTTGTGTGGATATAATGCCAACTCGACCTTCGTGTTTCTAATAACGGATACAGGTATTGACAGACAAGAAAAGGCTAACAAATGACCATCCCGCCGGCCGGTGAAATAGCGCGGGAGGAAAGAGAACGAAGCATCGGATGAAAATTTCATATTGCTTGTGTCACTTTGGCAACCTTTAGCAATTGGCAGAATGTGAGGGGCAGCGGATGCGATGCAAGAAGGTCGTAACTTGATCTCTTTCTCTCTGCTTTTATACTTTTGCTCATCAAGAAAACTCGGTTTAGATAAATCACGTTTCATATAATATCTATGTTACAGTTTTGCGAGGGGAGAGAGAGAGCGTTATATTTATTACGGATCGCTCGCATTGCGTCAAGCCAGGCCCACATGATCTCCCTTCCGCGGCGCACATTACGTTTGGGGGGGGGGGGGGGGGAGGGGGAAGGGGACCATGTGTTACAATCATCGACAGCGTGAAGAGCAGGTTCTACAAAGTTATCATCATCAGCCGCTAACCGATGACATCAATGTTCGAGCGACGCTGGGGGAGCTTCGTATGGTAGTCATGATTAACGATAATTACAAAATCAGCTCCACGCATCGTTCACACGCTTCCGCGGCGGAAGTACAATAACTCACACTCACACATACATACACACACACACACACACACACACACACACACACACACACACTCCCTCCCTCTCCCTCTCGAACACACACACACTTACACATGGTTGAGATTAAACTTGGACTTGAGCGCAGAGTTGGGTTCGACAGATGTATCATCCCATGCTTTTTTCTCCGTTCGCATCCTTGTTTTTTTCCTCTATCTATATCTTCTGCCATTCATCATTATCCGCTATTTTTACGCACGGCTCATAAATCTAAGTCGTTACATCATTGGTCAAAAGATCAACTGTGTTCTTTTTCCTCTTCTCTTTCCTATTATGACGTTTTATGACCGAGACTTTTGATCGCTTTTCGAATATTCTGCGTTCCAGAAAAGAGAAGAGCACTATCAACGTTTGGATATTTCAATCATAAATATTATGACATATTGTTCTTTTATACTTAAGAGTAAGCTGGTTTGAAATTTGTTGATTTTTAATATCTAATTACCATTGTAATGTAGTTATTTTTTACGACTACTTTAATTTTCTTTTTACTTCGCACAAAATGTTAATGTGTGAAGCATACACCCTCTTGTGATTGTTCTTAAATTTTCATTATTTCTCACATTGTTTAAATGTATGCTTCGTAACGCAGCAATTACTCCTGCCTGTTAAGTTGACCCCTATGGAAAACAGCTTTGCCATGTCGTCATTGCTGAATAAGGCCATCCACCAGTATTTCACGCAACTATAAAAGTATTATCATTTCGTAATGCTGCTATACTTTCACTAAGAGATTATTGATGACTAATCTCCAAGGTATCCTAAAAATTGCAATCCACACTGAAAGGGCCTCCAAAGTGAACTTCCTGAGCGTATGTATTTTAAAAGACCCCTACCCCCCCCCCCCAAAAAAAAAAAGAAGAAGAAAAAAGAAGATAAATAACAAGGTGAATGAACCATATCATTAGAAGAACTGCTATAAACCCCTTGATGATTCGGAGTGCTGTCTGGTAAACAAGGTACTATGAATATATACCTTCAGCACACGATGCAACAAAATGAAATTGTGTCATTGTGAATTATATCATAGTTTAAACCTATGCTGCGGCAAGTGAGAATTTGAGCAAATCTATGGGCTATCTTCCGACACGTAAGCTAAGTTAACTCATACGGCTCGGGGAGAAATGGATATAACCTCTTTTGCAAGGCCTGCGGGCGAATTCATGAGTTTAAATCTTCAAGGGCCTTATCAATACTACTATTTCAGCGTCATGTTAAGGCTGTGTTCGAGAGTATTCTACAGCACTTGGACGCATACTGCAGGTTATAGCAAGGAGGTACTATAGTTAGACTCCTGTTTCAGTGTTAAGTACGCGCCGCCCGCCATGTTGTTAAGCACTGGAAATGACGTGCAAAGTCCCGCAGGACTGGACGTTTAGTGGTTCTCATCAAACACGATGGAGTGGCCCGGAGGGGGGTTGAAATGCAAGAATCATGTGTACGGCACCCCCTGCAACTGCTGATGGGTGCAATGAACCGGGCAATATGCCAACACGAAATATGATACAACCCAAACTCTTAAAGGATATGGAAAACCAAGAACAGATTGTGGGCGAGGATTTGATCTGGCGCACTCACCACTCACCGGGGATGGAGTTTATCTGTCAGAGTGGCAAACTGAGAGATTTATGAAAAACACACGTTATGTCAAACCAAAAAATAAGACATGTTGCTCGCGGTTTTATCCAGGTAACAGAGTGATTTTTTGTTTTCAAGTTGAAGTCTAGGTTCCAGTGACGGACTACAAGTTTCACATCATTATCATCATCTGTATACACCACTAGAGTATAGGATGCATGTTACCTCTTCTACTAAAAAGGTATCTGCACTGCAAGAGTGTGGGCCAACACCACCTTTTCACACGTTGGCGACAGGGGAAACCGAACTGCATGTCATGGTACGTACGTACGCTGCACGCAATAGGTTTAGTATTTAGAATGCGTGGTTAGCTACAGCCGAAGTTGCTATCTTATGAAGTACATAACCTGATATCTACGGGATACGTGGACATGCCTCCCCCCCCCCCCCCCCCTGCCTCTCTCTTTGTACATACACTTCATCTCGTTGCAATTAGTGTGTCTTGTTGTGTAGCGACAGAAGCATCTCGCAATACTGTCAATGTTCCTCAATTCTTTCCCTCTAACTAAAGTATCATGTTATTGATCCCTTCTAAACGTTTACCTTTCCTTCACTGGCACAAGCTGCTTGTAAAGCGCACCAAGTTGCTTTGAAAACGATCTATGCACTATATCTTTTTTCCCCACACCACCTCTTGAGGCGGAGATCTCTTCCTAGCCCTCAACTACACATAGCGCTTGCCCGTTATTGGGTGGGTGTTGAGAAGGCGGCCGGAGAGGGGGTCTAGGGGGCTGCCCGACGGCCACTTGTAAGAGTACAGAGTAATCAGAGTCGTGCGAGTGGCACTTAGCCAGCCATCGCAGCAGGGAGTACACCTGTACGCCAATATCATGTCCTCCAGGGGGCAGGATGAGACGTGCGTGTGATTCTACACCACGGTCTGTTTGAAGAAATAACGTCGGCTCGGAGGAATCGTCTATTTATTCTGCGGGCTTTATGTACCGTCGACAACTCCGTGATCACGATGTGATCACGTGGGATAAAAAAAAAGAAGAAGGGAGGGGGAGAAGGGGTGGTTAGAGGCAGTGAAGGGGGAGGCTGGGACTATGATTCGTAGAAAGGCAAACAGAAGATGGGATTGACGGGGATGGTTGGGAGACTTCAAGTACATGGTGAGAAGTGAGGAAAGTTAATCAGAATAGAGATCACAAGGACTTGTCAACGCCAGAGGCCTTTCTTTCTCCCCCACCTTTCTTTTTTAAAGGATTGGTATAAAAATAAAAGTCCGAGCGTCTATTTTAAAGTTCATCAATGAAATTCTATGGCAGGAAGAGAGGAAACATGGGTATCGCAGTATAATAAATTATGTGTGGCGTCAAAATTCCGGCACCCCACTCTGTCATCTTCACTGGCAGTGAGCATGGAGCTCACTTAATAGATACCTGCAAACTTAGACTAGAGAAAACACGTAAGGACAACGTCCCAGCTAATGCGATCATATACCTTCAAATGGCATTGCGCAGCATGGGCCCTAAGATTCTGCGATCAGACCTTCGCAGTATAGTTAATATCATAATCTCTGTTTCACACAATCGTCATATAGGCCCCAGCTCGAGTTCACTCGCTGATCGCCCTGGGTCAATAAGAGAGGAATATTTGTGTTCGTCGCTATCTTGGCTCCAACCCCTTCTACTTGCGGTGGAGTATAACAGAGCCTCTCTACGTATGAAAGCGACAGATCCGCGTGGATGACATTAATGAATGAAAGCAACATTCTCTAGGCAGAGGCATCTCCAAAACCTTGATAGCGCACGCCTCAATCGCGATAATCTGTGTACAATTTACGCTTGATGACACGCTCCCGCTCCGATATCGGCCTAAATTATCAACGTGATGCTGTTTTCCGAGAGAGAAGGGTATCCTATATTTGCCAGTGAACGTTGAAATATCATTCGCATCTATTCCTTCGACCCTTCCATCTTTCTCGTCCACGCCCCGCCTATCTTCGAGACACGGATGGCTGAACTACAAAAACAATTACAGGCTTCTCGAGCCCAGCCATTCGGCCCAGGGCAAACGCTCGGCTCCGTCGCGATAGAACTGGATTGGATTAGTAGCCAGTCTCATTCCATGCTAATATGCCCAAGATTTAATCATTTAGTAACATAATATGAAGGCAGCCGTGATCCGATTTGACATAAGGCATACTAAACAACATCATTTTTTCCCCGGCGTAAACCGCGCGCATCACGCTTTCAGGCGGGCATTGTATACATTGAGCTGTCGTATTTTCATTAATTTACCGTATTTGGATGTGATGTGATTTCTTTATCCTTCCTCAGGCGTCATTTTTGTAGAAGAAATAACAAATATCACACCAGCATAGCTTATTCTTCTCTTTTACTGCACGCGCGAGTGAGAATGGCTGTCCATGGCAAACGACACCGAATTGAACATTGAAGAGAACAGCAAGGTTTCATATGATTATAGAAGTACAGCGCAGCGTGATGTGAGTGGGCTTATGCATGAGCAACAGATACATTCTATATGGCCAATGAGTACGAACCAGAATAACATTGTAACACTGTATTTCTGTATGTGTACGTCTGTCTGTGTGTCTTTGTGTGCGTGTGTGTGTCTATGTGTGTTTCCGTGTGTTGGGCGTACGTGTGAAAAGCAAAACGAACTTCTGTTCCATTGAAAAATGGTAATGCTGGCTACTAATATTATTATTGTGGTTATGACTGGACCACTGCTGGCGTAAGCACAGTTCGCGTTCACCCAACCTTTGAGGCATATCATTTACCATTTCCAGATGTTAGGGCTTCAAGATAGTTCTAAAAATTTGAGTTAGGAATAGAAACAACCAATGTAAAAATGTTAATCAGTACAATCAATTGTTGTAGAGCCTATACAAAATGTGAACAATGTAGTAAAATTGTTTCTAGAATAAACCGTTTACTGTTATGGTTTATTGAGAAAAAAAATTTGATATTTCCTTATATCTTAGGCTTTATTGCGAAATTTCTATATGGTAGGATGTTTTGTGATGCAACTGACCTACACATTTGCATCAAATGTGATGACTCGAACATTTTTTTTAAATCACTGCTCCCAATGTTAAACAATACGTTTAAGGCAAATCACGAAATGATGAAAAGGAGTCACACCTTCCTAAAACAATTCTTTTAACCCTCTACGTGCCATATTACATTACCTGCCCATAGATGTGTGTGTGAGATTTGGGCACATTTCATCCATTGGTACAGAAAGGCTTAAACGACTCTATGGTTTGTCCAGGGAACCTCCTTTTATAACATAATATTTAATACATTCTCATGTGTTCGAGAAAAAAAAACCAATTGAATACTAGAATCATTTGAACAAATTTAAAAAAGAATGGTGCCATTGTCTCAACAGAAGCAGGAGTAAAACAAAAACAATAGCTGCTATGTGATACATAATGCATGCTGAAAAGGGGCCGTATGTGGCTGTCGTTATATGATGTAAATGGCGATTTTGTTCGGAAAAGGTTACAGCGAGGTCATCATTTTCCGCGCTCGACCAAACCGACCGACCCTACTTACGAATTCATTACGCAGAGAGTGATTGGCTGGGAGTGGCCAAGACGAGACGAGCGAGGCGTATGGATAGATTTCGGTATAGAGCCAGATTATGATAAACAATCAACATAATTCTGACTTGCCGTCATATGGTACATGAACGATCGCATAATACGAGTAATTATTCCGCCAGTGAAGCCATACATTTGTCCCTGAATCCTAATAAGAACGTTATGGAAATGGAATACATGCTAAGGACTTTTTTTTCTTCCACGCAGTGTTGATAGGCCAGCAATACCGACGAGCTATCGTAAGGGTCATTCAGAGAAGGCCTATTTTAATCATACCATCATTCAAACTTGTAAAGCTATATATCTACAATTCATTATATATATATATATATATATATATATATATATATATATATATATACATTTATATATATATATATATATATACATTTATATATATATATATATATATATATATATATATGTGTGTGTGTGTGTGTGTGTGTGTGTGTGTGTGTGTGTGTCTGTTTGTGTACCTGTATCTGTGTGTGTGACATAGGTGTGGAAGAGATCTCTGTGTAGCGACTGATATTTTTGTAATATTTCTAAAATCGGCATACAATTCAGAAAAATAATAAAAACAATATCCGACTTTGCAGACATTATCAGCGGAGAAGACTGTACTTACTATTAGAACTGAGAGTTAATATTCTCAAGTTTTCTATCGTTGCTATGGTGATTTCAAAGTAGCTCGCATTTTTGTTCAGTGTGTTGCTATAATGGGGTAGTCAATGCCTCTTGAAACATGCCCATGTTTGCTAACTCGAATTAACCTCGCGTGTCAAAATTGAAAGTGGTAGAAGAGCCACAATTCTCAACCAGATATAAAGGGAGGTTTCCTGCTACATGAATAAATGAACGTCAGACGTGTCGAGTAGAGTGTCCAGTAATGATCAGAAAATGTGATATCAAGAGTAAATCAGGGATTTGAATGATTCTTGTCTTCTGATACTATTACAAAGTAGAAGTAGAATATTGCTAAAAAGTTATATCTTAAAAATGCTAGAGGCGCAGATATCCAAATGGGATTTTTTTTCTCTAAATCCTGCGAAAACATTCAGAGGATGGTTTCTTTCAAAATAAAAGTCTCAAACATTCGCAGTGTTTAATAAGTTTTCCCGCCATTATGACTGTCTGAAGTGGTAAGTGTGTCAGTTTTCTCACTCCATTGAATCAGTTATGCTCTCCAACATCAACGTATACTTAGCAAAGAAACATATTCCACGTAAAATATGCGTAAAACAACACCAGACCATCTAATCTCAATCATTACGCATTCAGGCAAGGTCATCTCTACTGGTTAATATCTTAGCATCTCAATTCGCCACTTAATGTATAAGAAAAAGTGGATCTGACAGTTTCGCGTCTGTCTACTCAGAAAACACTGAACAACTATATTTACTACCACTTGTAATGCGCGTATACATTACATGTACTCGGTACACAAGCAGTGTTGTCGCACAAGCAGTATACGTCCGAGAGTTAAAAGCGCTTTAACCACATTCCCATAACCGGCGACTTTGCGATTGTGCAAGATGCGGCCTCTGATCAACAAATCCCAGTGCACTCTAAAATGACGTCTGACTTTCATCCCATACGGAGACATTTTACCCTGTCAATATGACGAAGACTTGGGCACAAATCTTTCCTCATTCTAAGCCACCGAGTCCCCGAGCAAATCCACGATGCGAGGGGATATAAATCTATAAATAAATTGGTATAAATATGCATAACGACAAGGAACTAGAGAGACGGCGAACAGAGAGAAAGAAAAAAAAAGAAAATATGAGCTACATCACATTATATGAGATTGCTTACTTTCACCTCGGATCGCATTTGGCGCATTTTCATTTGCAGCAAACACATTGGGCCATTTTATATATCTCTCCCTCTCCCTCTCTCTCTCTTTCTCTCTCTCTCTCTCTCTCTCTCTATATATATATATATATATATATACACATATATATATATGATTTATCTTGAGATCGAGTCTGCTACTACCTTCGCGATACCTACTGTATAAACATATAAAAGGAAAAGAATATGTACATTGATCTAACAAAGATGTGGAGTTTGTATACAAGTGTATCGCTTCCATGCATCTGTGAGTTGTTTGGGTTTCTCTCTCTCTCTCTCTCTCTCTCTCTTAAGCATCTTCGACAGGGGTGGGGAATTTAAGTATATAGCATTTACCATCAAATGGCGGACACATACTTGTTAAAATTTTGATTTTAATCATTCTTTTAACTATTTATTAATGTCTTCTTATATAGATTAAAAAGCACCATGTGTTACCTCATTCAGTTCGAAGAGAAACTACTCACCCAAAGGGCCCTACATGTATCTATGAATTTAACTAGATTGGTATGAATGTCTACACTATGCACTTCGACACGTTGTTTAAAAAATCCTTTGAGTAAGGCATGCCATACACATTTACCCCCTTTTTTTTTTCTTCGCTCGCGAATGCATGAAAACTGGAACTCAACAATAATAGCCACGGAAACTACATATCAGATTCTACACCACGGCGGGGGTCAATTCTCGGACTACACATATTTCTTTCCACTACATCACAGGAACCCTATACTCTCTGTACAGTTTGAAAGACATAATCGAATCTGTAACCCCATTTTAGCGTCAAGGGATGACCTAGATGATTGTTCAACACACTTTTCACCCCCGATCCTCTCGGATTTCCAAAAAGTGTCTCGGGAATCGCATTGACCAGACGAATGAGGTATAGAATTACCTCAAGCCGGAGTCAGAAAAAAAAATAATAAGGAGAGAAGTTTCTACACATGCCCTGATTCGTCACCAGAAATGGTTATACATGCAGTTACGCCTTCCTAGACATCAAACGCCTTCAAAGACATCAACTGCTCTCGGTGGAATTCAGCGCGTTAAAAATCCGATGCGCGCATGCGCGGTAAGCTGGAAGAGTTCAATGTTTCGTTTTTGCTTTTGACGAGTTTTTTTTTCCCCTAGCCTCTAGCTGATGCATGTTGCACTGCTAGGGTCCTGACTGCGGTGAAAGGAAAGCCTGCTGCCTGCAGTATAGATGTTCCTTAATTGTGAAGGTATGCTTTAATGTATAATGCTAATATCAATGTGGGGATCTAACGTCCGATTTGGTCTTTATTATGATTCATTGTCATGAGATTCATGAATGATGTTTAATTACGCTGAAGACAAGACTATATACCAGAATGACAATCATACTTCAAGAATTGAACTTGTGCATATAGAAAAGGACGACTGGATTTCGGTGAACCCTTCATTGAAAACAAAGCTTGCCTTGGCTTGTGAAATATCGATTGAGATTTAGGGCAGCGGTGTGAAAAGGGTTACTCTATAGGCTGCCACAATCATATCGCAAGAAATGTTCTTCCAAACAGGGGCAGACTGGGCGGCGGTTTGGTTTTTCGATCATAGAATCTACTCTACTATCACTCAAGATGCATAGCCATGGAAGAAACTGTGAGGACTTCAATAACAAGGATACTACATTTTGGGATGATATTAAAAGATTCATTATCACAGTAACATAACACGATGTATATGACGCTTGAACTAAAATTGAAGACAACTGGACGACGTACTTAAATGTTCATTAATTAGTATTTCGTTTGTTGTTCTTTTTTTCAAGTAAGTGGTCTACCATTTTTATTTATAATATAGTATTTACACGGATACTGCACCACTATCACGCAATAGAAGTTTTAAGCATGTGCAATTGCATACCTTCCAACCCTGAAGCTAAACGGAACAAAATGGAAGTACACTTCGCAAAAGCAGTTTTCATCAACCCCACATACTTCCCTCTGAAATAAAATGCGCAAGAAAATTGGGCACAAGGTGAAAGAATCAAGTCTTGTTTTGAAATCAAAATTAACAGAATCGTTCCTATCACATTAAGGGCACAAGTTTGGCAGGTATGCAAATGAGGGCTTCAAAAGGGGACGATATGTGACGTCACTCACCTGACTGTCGCCCAGGCGCGCGATGTCCGGCTTCAGGTAGTAGATGATGCCTTCGGTGGCGTTGGGCAGCGTGACGGCCCGCACCAGCAGGATGGTCAGGAGGATGTAGGGGAACGGAGCCGTGAAGTACACCACCTGTTCGGAGAAGAGGAATAAAGCGCACACCCCCATCCCCTCAAGAGTTAGTGTGTTATCTTCCGCTTGATATCACTCGGTGGGCATGGAAGGATAACACAGTGCATGCTTGCTTTGCATGGTTGATTGATTGATTGATTGACTGATTGACTGATTGCAAACAAAAAATGAGTATGTGTGATCACGCTACTCACCCTTCCGCCTTCCTTCGCAAGACCTAGAACGAAACAAAATTTCAATCTACCTGTTTTCGTATTGAAGGCGATCGAGATCGAGTCTTCGCCAACTCGAACAGTCATCATTGGACTGATCGGATACGTGTGTTCGAACGGGAATGTCCTTCAAATCAAGAAATCTACTCTCGACCATTTTAGACCTCCGTATTTCGCATTTGCCCTCGCCAAAGAGCAGGGCTATTTATCATGGAGATTCTTCCGTTTTGGCCATAATATTGGAACACCTCTATCAGTTCGCAAGTTAGAGATATTTTGGAAATGTGGTGATACCACCAAAACCTGATAGTGAAGGTGATTTTAACAACCTTTTTTCTCCTAAAGAGAGTGTTTTATCGAAATGATTTCAAGAAGGACATGCCCTTCGGGCTATTTCGTGATTTGTCAGGAGCTCCCAGTTGTGTTAATCACAAAGCATATGTTAGTAAAAGTAAAAGTAAAAGTAAACTGAGTTCGATCACTCCGCGACCGATCGATCGATCGATCGCACTTCCTTGGTAGTGGGGGAGACGAACAGACCATCAGGGTCACACCGCAACAAACATCATCCACCAGCCACTGAGGATGACAACATATACGGGAGGCCTCCCGAATAGCATCCTCTGAGGTGCGCACACACCTCCACACGCACGGCACTCGTTTCTCGACAGTAATGCAAATTATGCATTGGAATTCATTCTCGAATGCGTCCTGCGTACACACACTCACCCCGCACTTGTCATACACACAACAGTCATGGGTTGACATCGGAGAAAACAATTATATGTCACATAGTTTGTCAGAGGAATGTGGAAGAAATTGCGAGATGGGGTAAAAGGTGTGAACGATCTGTGTGGTGCCTCAGAATCAGAGACTTAAAAAAAAGAATTGAGAGATGGATTGATTGTAACAGTGCAACAGCAGCGTTAGGTCTACCGAATGAAAATGACGTTTGATAGAGTGTGAGTAGAAATATGGCGAAAAAGCTATGAAGAAAAAAAAAGTGACGCGGATTAAAAAAAGGAAAAAAAAAAAGAAGCAGCACTGCAAACGTATGGCAGGTGTTAACATGTGATGTTTCGCGGTTCGCTCATGAAATCGAAGTCGGCTTCCTTCCTTCCTCTATCCTCGAATATGTAGATCTTCGTCGCGGGGCAGAATCGACGTTTGCGAGGAATCAAGACGTCGAAAATACATCACCTCCGCCGTTAGCGACTCGCTTTCCTTGGAGAAAAAAAAATCGCGACGAAATTCTCGGCGATGATAATATCCGAACCACAGTGGATGCCCATTTCGCCCCAAACCATCAGATCCCTTATTGTATGTGGCGATGATGACTACTGAGTTTATTTCGGGATAAGATGGCTTAAGGTTCAACAGACACCCGACGTCCGGTGTTAGTCTGATTCAAACCACACAAGGAGAAGAAAAAAGGGGGGCAATTTCTACCAGTGCAAGCGATTTCACCTTATGCTTTTGGTATATCTGAAATAGATTTAACAATTTTTTGTTTCAAACTTTTTGGTATTCAATGAGGTTGCAGTCTCAATTGCTGACCGCTTTACCATGGTATGCAAGATTGCATTGTTCCGAAAAGTATACAGGCTTCACCCATACAATCCCTATAATGTGTGAGATGATCAACGTGATTGTTTGGGTCAAACACTGCTCGTTTTGACAGAGTACAGTGAGAAATTCAAAACTCAAGCAAGTTCTCAGCTTGCACTAGCTCTGGAGTAAATATACAGGAAGGGGACAGTTGGAACACAAATGCTCGTATATCAATAATAATGATAATGATTTCGATCAGAGATAGAATTCAAGTTCAATCAGCACCCTCCAAAACATGAAAAAAACAGGACCAGTCATACCCCTTAACCCAAACAATCCCTGAGTTTGTGAAATGATATTCCATACGTGATTGTTCGGGTTAAGGCAGCACACCTCACACAATCTTATTCTCTACACTGTTCTCAAAGCCATGCAAGCAAGCCTGCACTACCCACTGACAAAATGTTCTACATCTTTGTTTAATATATACTTATATCATATGTATTTTTTTGGTGCCCAGCCTCCAAATATATCCCTACTTCTATCGACTTGTTCGTAGTCAAACACCAAAAACATGAAAGTTAACGGGTGAATAATCTGTTAACCAATTGTATCAAAAATTCAAGGAGTGCATACCAATCTAACCTATCCCAGATTCCACCACATTTGTCCCACCCAACCACCCATCCATCCCAACCTATGTACAGTATATCTGGGAGAAAAAAAAAAAGGAATTTTCTAACAATTTCGGGCCCTCATCCTATATAGTTATCACTTATTCATTTAAAAAAAGGCGGGAATTAAAAAAATAAAATGAATAAATAAAAAATGATTTGGTTTGTTTGGCATCTATCCATCTTGGTATCGTCCGTGATTCGGCTTGCATTTTTTTCCTTCATCCACCAAGCTTGCACAACGCCACTTTTACCTTTCCCGACGTCTTGACGCCCTTACAAATGCAGAGATAGCAGAGAAACCAGGCGAGGAACATGCAGAGCAATAGCTGCCAGTTGATGCCGCCGAGGTGCTCAATACCATCCGATAAATGGATCTGGAGAATCTTGCGGCTAGATGTGGGGTTAATTTCAATCGAGACGGTTGTTTTCCAACGTGCTAAAATCAACAAGTTCACTTATAGCTACTTTCTTCTTTTTTCTTTCTTTCTTTTCTTTTTTCTTTTAAACGGGGGAAGGGGGGATAAAGCAATCAATCACGCTACAGCTCTTGTTTTTCAAACACACACACACGGACACACATGAACACACACACAAAGAAAAGTAAAAAATAAAAAAAATGCCTGTCGTATAAGACTATCTGACGAAAAGGCTAGGAACGCATTGTTCAACCTGTGTTATGGGGTAGTTTAACACAAAAACTAGGATTTTTAATCGGTGATAAAGATAGGGTGTGTTTCGCAACCCATAAAAAAGGTTAAAAAAAACAAAAACGGGAGAGGTGAGGGATAAAATGATTACTGACTAGTAACGCCAGGTTACAGTCTCCTACAAGAGATGAATAGTAAGCTCAGTCAGTCCTAAGTCTGGATAACTAACCTACTTCATCAAACCACGTGACAGGACTCACCGGCCGGTTCACGTGTTATTAGACCTTCTCGGTTTTGCTACAAGAATCAAAACTGCCGGCCATCTTTCAAGTCGCCAAGTCTTCTCCACATGGGCTGCATCCGGGTGACCAAGTGTCTTCTCACTGCTTGCTTCTTCCTGGTAAACCCTAGTCACCTGACTACTAGGATGGACCCCTCAATCACAAGGGTTGGTTTTTGTTTGGTTTTTTGTTACAAAATCCGAGTGAAGTAATTATACCCTACAAACTTCACGCTGTGTATTAAGCACAAGTGCGCACACACATATACACGCGTCCACACACATACATACAAGCAAGAACTGACACACGCACATACTCGTGCCATGCTCTCTTCTGTTGGTTGTCAAAGGGGGCGGTGGGCGAACATTAATCATACACTTACTCCCAAAATTCAACGGTCGACGACGTGGTGTTCACACAGGTCTCGATGATGGACGCGTTGGTTCCGTTTCCGGGACCGTACGTCATCAGCGTCGGCACGGCGGCAGTGGTGGCGTTGGCGATGTCCGGGGTCTTCTCGCCGGTGGCCACGCAGCAGGGCGTGTTCCACTCGTTGTTGCAGTGGGAGTAGGGAAGATGGGATGTGAAGGACATGAAGAGATAGTAGAGCGACCACGCCATGATGACGATGTAGTAGGTATCCAGGAAGAACTGGATGAAGAGACCCGCACCGCCGAGTCCTGCATGTGGACACCAACGTCAAGAGTTTTCACATTTAAACTCACATTTCCGCATTTGGTCAACTTGCTGGTAAACCGAGGAAGTGATAGTAATATCGGTTTTGGGAGTGCAAGCCGCAATAGAAGAGCGGTACTAGCGTCCTAGCGTTCTAGCGAAAGAGGAACCCTTCTCCTTCTTCTGATTCCGGAGTATTTCCATGGACTCGACCCAAGTTCCTCTCACTCATTACAGCTACACTTATTTATGGTACTTATGCATCTCTCAAACAGGATGATAAGGTATCGTCTTTTGGCAGTGCTACACCGTGTACATAATATCATCTTGCTGTTCTGCCTCATTATATACGTGTACGTGGCAGCCTGGTGCCGAGGCTGGTGCCGAGGCTGGTGTTTGTCCTATAAGAATTTTTCACAGGTAGGTGTAGCAGCTTACAATGCATAACGCGCATTACCAAAGGCTTTCATCGAAGACTTTCATCGAACATTAGCTTGAGTCAAAGAGAGACAAACTTGCAGAAAGTTGATGCCATCACATCTGCTCCCATCTTACATGCTACTGAGAATCACTCGGTGATCATGTCATACCGATAAAAATGAGTCTGGTAATACGTGAGTGGAAAGCGCTGGAAATGAACCCGCAAATGCATTCACTTTCTGTCGTTTCATGTCTGTTTAACTGTTTTCTTGGATGTTTTTTTGTTTTGTGGGAGAGAGAGAGAGGGGGGGGGGGGAGGGAGAGAAAACTGCAACTCACCTTTGAAGATGGGGCAAATGTCCCATGCTGTGACGGCCGCCTGGTTGGCCCACTGGCCCAGGCCTATCTCCAGAATCAGCTGCGGTATCCCGCCAAGGAACAGACAGATGAAGTATGGAATCAGGAAAGCACCTACAGATGATATTCAAGAAAAAACAAGAGAGATAGCACAAATAAAAACGCTGATATAAGAACATCATTCTTTTAACATTCAAAGATCTCCAGCACATCACAGGTTGGGATCATGAAAACACCAAGGGTCACGAATAAAACGTCACACGATGTCGTAAGCAGAAGATAAGCGTACACCTTATCTTAATAAGTTCAGAGTTCGTCTCTCAATAGCTCGGGCTAGGTCTCTTCATTTTTTTTAAGGTTTAATGTTCGTCTTTTTAGATGGTGATGACAACTTGGAAAATCGTTTCGAGATCGGAAATTTGACTGAAAAGTCATTGCCATTTTAAGTGTAGTACCGGATGGTGCAGAAGACACTGAAAAAAAGCCACGAGAATAAAAAAAAAAAGCAGTCATGAAGTAAAAACATTGCATAAATTTTCACACATATCGAAGTTTGACCTATCTCAAACGTTTTGATAATTGAGCAACATTTGATGATCGAATAACAATCTAGCCTGTTTCAAAAAGGGGAAAGAGCTTCAAAAGACATGAACATTCACCTACGGGGTTGACATTGTTAACAACGTAAAGCCATGCACAAAACGAATCGAAACAATATATAGTCATTCAATACATGAAGAACACAACTTGATCGATTTAATAGGAGACATGGTTCGCTGGGGTTCGAATGAGTGTACATTCGATCAAGAACCCCTTGACGGAAATTAACTCCGGAAGTGGAATGGTCTTTGGGAATGACGTTGTGAACTTTGGGTTCAGCTGTTGCTCTTTTTGTTGTGTGTGTGTGTTTGTTTGTTCGTTTGTTTGTTTGTTTTTCTCTCTATATAGAAGCGGCCCTGTTATTCGCAGTGCGGTTAATTACTATTGCAGCACTTGGCCAATAATAAGCCACAGACTTTTCTCATGGCTGATGAACCGATGCACGTGAAGACTGACGATGGAGTACTCGTCGATTCGTCTCTCAAAAGATTCAAAGAAAAAAGAACATGGTCATGAAAATACGCATACAAAAAGCACAGTTTCGATCCGATCAGCAGCTGGAGGACCCTGGGGAATAAAAAAAGACCAAACCTCAATGTGTCGTTCCACACATTCTTAAACAGAACAAAACCGAGCAAACAGAATGACAGAGATTATTTCATCAGCCTCGAACCCTTATATACTCTAAGAAAGTGATGCAATTTCTAAGTTTTTACAATTTTACGCCTGTGAAACTTGGAGAGGATATAGTCAATGTCTAACAAGTCTCTTCTACACAAACTTTTACTAAATATTACTCCCATTTTTAAAGCAAATCGAAAAAAAACGTACGTCTTTGGCATCTAACTTCTGTTGGTTGCAATAGCCTGTGATATGTTGGCCTTTATGGGAAGGGTTGTGGATGGTTAATGATCGACCAGAACTCCAATTTTATATTTTGTGCCATTACCAAAGAAAGAGCTTCCGCACAAACAAAATACTAATGACCTATCTTGAAGGAAAGTAAATGGTCTCATCGAACTGCATCACGTCGTGAGCAGAGTCCGCGAAACGAACAATCCTATACAAGAACGTAAAAGACTAGCTATCATATTTCTTTCCTTTTTGTTGTTTTATATCAATGTTGGCGTAATATACAATATATTCATTGTGCATGCGTGAGCATTGCTTTCTCTGTTCAGTCGAACTGTAATGTTATAGCGCATTCTAATGCCATCCATTTCAAGCCTAGCTTCTAATGATTTGTTCTGCTGTTGTTTTATTGAGTGTCACGCCTTTCTGTTTCGGCATTACAGATAAAGAAGTGTGTCTTGGATGCTCTCTAACTCTCGGAGTGAGGAAAAAAGAAACAATCGATAAAAGAGCTATAGAGAGAGGAAGGGAGACGGGGAAGGGGCGAGCGCTGTTGTATTTTGTTTTCATCACTTGTTTGATTTATAACCATCATCCAGAGTAAAGTCAGCGTTTGAGTGTTTTCATGGACAAAATACAAAACAGCAGCCAGAATGCAAAATGCTATTCCATACGGTATACCTGCTCCGAGCATACAACATGACCCTAGCAAAACAAATCAAACGTAAGCAAGAAATAAGCACAGTTAGCGACGTGAAAGCGTACTAAAGTAGAGGTCTCATTGCACTTGATACTGCATGACTTGATTTACCGGTACAAAAAAAAAAATCCAGATTAGCGTCAAGCGCACCATCAGTACTTATTCTGAAAACTATAAGTATGGTACTGTATAGGTCCGGGTTGAACATTAACATGGCACGTATTCAGAAAGGGCTCTCATAGAATTAAATGATTCAATAGGCCCACACAACTTCGACTGTTTTTCGCAGTGAAAAAAAGGGGGGGGGGGGTGATGAATGACGTGATGTAAAATGGTGTGAAACTTTCGGGAATTGTACGGTCTTTTTAGCGGCATGAAACTTTCCCGAATTACCACTGGCATATAATGCATTCTATAGGCAAACGCTTTCACGTGCATTTTACTTCACGGGGAATCTTTGCTTCTAGCAAAATTCACGAGTACGCGAAAATTTCTTGTTTATTAATATGGTATTAATGCCGCATTAATCCCTCCTGCTGTCAATAAACATTTGATTGACATATATAGCTCCATCTTTTCAACCTGACAAGCAGCCGTAAAATGAACGAAAGTAGAAATAACTCGCAATGGCCGTTGGAGATTCTCTTTTAAACTTCATTAATGGCGGTTAAACAGGGTCAAGAAAACAGGAAAGCAAGTTTTTTAAAGCGGAGACTGACATCATAAGGCCGTCTCACGGCAGGAAAGAATCATTACAGATGTTCGGCGACTCGACGCTCATCGGCCACCTTCTGCACGCGAACTCCATTAAATCAAGATGCGTATACCGATGAATATTCCACCCTCACACGGCATATTATAAAGATCCATGAAATGTCGATTAGGGAATATACGCATGCTAATTGAGAGACTTCAGTTTAGACTGTTAAAAAACCGCAACGACAACAGAGAATGCTGTAATTCCCCTTTCCTACATCAAATTGGGGCATGAAGGAGGCAACAACCTTCCGAAAGAGGCCTTTGACTCACTGACTGTCATTTAAAGGGACTATGCAGTGCAAATGCATGTTGGCTCGTATATTGATTAATGATATCTTCAATATCCCGTATATGGTCAAATGAATATCTAAAATACTTGCCATATATCTAATAATAAAGTTTCTACTATTTGTCTTCAGTTTACTTCGATACGCTCACAAATATATATATATCTTCCAAGCCACGCAGGATTCTGCAAGTGGCATAATCTGTCAATCATTGCTATAGTGTACTAATATGATTAGCAAAAGACATTGAAATGCATCTTTCCCTATAGATTAGATTGAGCATAACTTGTCCGTTTCCGTGTTACTAATATAATTAACAAAAGACATTACAGGGAATCATGCAAGTTATATGCTCAGTTTAGGGTAAGGTGCATTCCAATGTCTTTTTGTAAATCATAACAGTACTTCAGCAATGATTGACAAATTTGTTTGTTCATTTTCCATCTGAGAAGATGGCTGGATAGCCCATATTCAGCAACACTAAGTTGGTATTCCATGGGGTCCAGTTGGATGTGAGCTGGGACCGCTTCACCGGGTTACGTAACTGGCAGAATTTTAGTTTCGAAGCTTTTTTGTGGCGTATTTCAAGTAATCTCTGGAAAAAATAGAAATATTATGACAAAATGTATGACTTATATATTAGCATAATTTTTGCCACATACACATGTAAGTGATGATGACCGTACATAATCTTAACTACCCAATGTATGTACTGTATGTATATATTATATATTATATATATTCACACATATATATATATATATATATATATATATATATATATATATATATAAAGACGATTAAGACAAACAAGTTGACATAATGCATTAGATTCCAACTTCATTTATTTGTAAACCAAATTTTCGACCCTTGCAAGGATCTTCCTCAGGGTAACAGTGATATTTGTATTTGAAGCTCAGCACAGAAAAATAAAAATAATAATAATAATAATTATTATTATTTTTCTGTGCTGAGCTTCAAATACAAATATCACTGTTACCCTGAGGAAGATCCGTGCAAGGGTCGAAAATTTGGTTTACAAATAAATGAAGTTGGAATCTAATGCATTATGTCAACTTGTTTGTCTTCATCGTCTTCATGCTCTTATTGCAACACGCGGATAATAATACCATTATATATATATATATATATATATATATATATATATATATATATATATATATATCACGTGCTCTGGACTGACATAAATCCATTTTGCATCGTGAAATATCATCTTAAGTCTGTATATGAATAATTACTTACCAATATTTGCTTCTATTCAGTGATATCTGGATGTATGTTACAAATGTAATTTGTGTGGAAGCTTAATAAATGAAATGAAAATGAAATGATCGGGATATCATGAACCAATTAATACAATTTCTTATATTTGCATTGCATATAGTTCCTTTAAAGCGTAATGTGAGTCAGGTGTAGGTGACATAAAATTTCCAACATCATGACTGTGAAGGGCTCTCCCAGCTCCCAGTGTTGTTTCCGATATAATTGAGACGTTAATGAAACAGAGTCTTGGCGTCCCTAGCGGGTTAAGAGCGTTATGACAGCCCGATCAGTGCACGGATAGAGCTTGGGCATTTCTTAGGTTTTAGAAGCCCTTGTAAAGGGAGTCAACATGCCATCGGTTCTCAAGGATTTTTCACAAAATTGCAGGAATAACAAACACGATCCGTCCTAAATACCAATAATTATAATTACTATAATATGCGTGTTTTTTTTCGCGCTTTCTTTGTCTCTCTCTCTCTCTCTCTTCAAAAACCAAAGTTAGATCTTTCTTCAGGCTGTAATATATATGATTCTCATTTTCAATAGCATATGGACATTTATAATTCAGTAAAAAGGTTGCATACACTGAAAGTAAAATTTATTTGCATGTCTTTCGTCTTGATATCGATTTCAAAAGAAGACATATCCGAAGAAACACACTTCGATTTTCAATATTCCTGCTAGTTACGCAATGTTTGAAGCTAACAATCTCTCTCCCTCTCTCTCTCTCTCTCTCTCTCTCTTTCTCTCTCTCTCTTGTTTATAATAGGATAACTACAGAGTAACTAGATACTGCAGGGCTTTTGCTCTGGTGGCCCGTCCGCGGCTCCTAAAAAAAAGTTACATTTGAAATGTTGGCGGCCCGGAAAAAAAAAATGTAGTAGCCCGAAGTAAAAGGAAACTTAAAAATCAATTTGAATCTTAGCTGTCCGATCGGGCCACTAACAGATGACCTTTCTGGAAGTTTGGTGGCCATCAATATTTAGTTGCCCCGGGCCACAGGGCCATCTCCTAATGTGGAGCTCTGAACTGATGTAGTTTATACCATTTTGTTGCGGATGCAAAAGTAAGTGCTCTTAGCAGGTCGAAGTTTTGTTAATTATAGTCTTCTTTTACGATAACATGTGGTGGGTTCCTATAACTTCCTTTAATCTTCGATTCCGACTTTACTGGTTTCGTAAATAACTCAGAGAGTTTGTATCAAGGTCATTATACTCCCTTTTATCACTCAAAAGAGGTGAAACTGTAGGGAACTCTTGTCAAAGTTTATTCAGGAAATGATCTGACCGTAAAGCGAGGAGCCACTGTAAACCAAGGAGGTAATGGTACAGCAGTGTACCTCCTTCCAATAACGTGTTTTTTTGCAATCAAAAATCTTCGAGAGATTTAAAAAAAGGAAGAACATTTGAAATTATGACGAACGAGCTTGCGAAAGATAGCGATTAAATTAACTGGAGTGTTAGAAATTATCATATAAGAATGCGCCATGTTAGCCCACTATTTACCTCCGTCACGTCGAAAAGATACACGATTATATAATCGCCCCCCCCCCCCCCCCCCCCCCCCCCCCCCCCCCCCCCCCCCCACCGGCCTTGTTAATGGTACATTATCAGCGTGTAAACCTTCGGTGTAATCGCTAAATACGCACCCCTTGAAAACCTTTTGTTTGTCAACGATACTGCGCTAAGTAGTCCTCTATTTGTTACAGAAGTTGATTGTTCGGTTAAGAAATAAAAATCCACTTAAACGAGGTAGGTGTAATTGCAGTTTAATCAATCAGATCGACCATAAAACACAGCCTACTATAACATGTGGGGCGATTGCCGCTGAGTTGAAGTTACTTCAATTAAACGTTTTCTGTGTGACATTTTTGACAAATTTGTGACAGCTGAGCCATTCTTGCTTCATTTTTCGAATGTCTTTTTACGCGATGGCAACAATTTCATAGGTTACTTTGTTGTTATTCAACTATTGTAAGGCATTCATTGTGCAAAATTAGATTGAACCTTGATTATTGGTAGAATATCTCGGGCAACGAAATACTGCACCTAAAAAATCTATTTAAGGATAACCACAGATATTAGCACCAGCCAGCACGTTTTCGTATCGAAGGACTGCTTTTTCAGCTGTAACAAAATCATTGATTTGGTTGAAATACCATCAAAACAACTATGTAAATGACTATGAATTTCCTTTGAATACAAATAATTATTCGAAACAGAGTATAATGCATGTGATTTAACAGAAGAAAAAAAAAACACACACACACATCGTATTCATACCCCGTCAATGCAGCATTCTGCTTGAAAAAGCAATGCTGCTCCGGGACTAAGAAGAAAAAAAAAGTAAAATATTCAAACAGAACTT
Source organism: Diadema antillarum (assembly GCF_040938485.1). Taxonomy (NCBI): domain Eukaryota; kingdom Metazoa; phylum Echinodermata; class Echinoidea; order Diadematoida; family Diadematidae; genus Diadema; species Diadema antillarum. The sequence continues at coordinate 293,622 of NW_027272037.1, read as the reverse complement.
TTATGAATGGAATTTGACCGATAACCTCACAAGACAAACGGTTTGTTTATCGGAATGCAATTGCTTTATTTCTTGTTTTTTATGGTATATGGCGTTATAAATAAAGTAAGGTACATATTTACTGCATATTTATAATGGCTTTAAAAGTTCGAATCTGTACAGTAGAAGCGTGTTTCTAAATTCTAGGCATGGAGATCTGTGCCGCCTCCCAAATTCCTGCACTGGGCTGAAATTTGAAGGAAAATCCTGGCTTTGATTGATCGATTGATTGATTGATTGATTGATTGTTTGTTTGTTTGTTTGATTGATTGATTGTTTGATTGATTGATTGTTTGATTGATTGATTGGTTGATTGATTGATTGATTGATTGATTGATAGACTGATTGATCGATTAACTGATTTTATTTCGGCATTTCTTTTTCATACATAAATGTAACACATAATGTTCCTTCGTATGACATTATAAAAATCAGATGTAAATCAGTGAATATTTGGGGAAAATTTTTAAAGTTTGGAGAGTTATTACGAGTTGGCACTTTTGTGTGATCTCGGTGTTGAGCGACTTAACGGTCATTTTTTTTTTCTTGTTGTTCTCAAATTTTTTGGCACAGACAAAACGTATCTACAAAGAAGGACATGGACAAACGTATTACTCTTATCATATACCAAGAACTGGTCAAGATAAAATTATTCTCGGGAGAAAAATGAACACTTGTGAATGGAGAGCCGCTCAATACCTACGTCACACAAAGTTGATACATGTGATTTGTTTTGCTGTCTAAGCTTTAACATTTCATAAATTTTTTGTGTGTGTCTGATTTTTCCCCACGTTTTCATTGATCTACTTCCCAAATTTTTATGTTTTCATACAAAGCAACATAATATGAGGATGGAATTTCCCTTTAAGTGTTGTTACACTAGCATTTACCGGTGATTCTCATATCAAAAATTCGCTTATATAATTGCCTTAATCAACATACAGGGCACGGGAAAGGAAGGCGAGAGTGCGAACTGTCGCATACAATCGACATGAGCTCTTCGGCGTCGACGCGAACGACGCACTAATAAATTCAATGGTATAATCATTACTGAAACATTTTTGCAACACAGCTTGCTTGTTATGCATTCGTGGCTGGGAAGGTCTGGCATATCATGGTGATCGCATTTTCATCAAAAATTCTGTTTCGTCGTCGAAGAGGTCACGGTATGAGCAAGAGAAACTTTCATGTACATTATATATCGTTTTGATTCATAAAACCAATTTGATAACTCGGCGGAATAATGATCTGATATTTACACGTAAATAAGACCGACAATAACCTCCCGCAATCTATATATACGTGGCCCTAAAATAACCTTTTGATGGTGCATGATTATGTTTGACTGGAATAGAGACACTAAACATTGTACTTTACTGCTAATCTGCAAATAGCGTGATCAAAATACACGATCCAGTAAGGGGCGTAAAGCTGAATTAGATTCGTATCTTTAGCAAGCTTCACCATGGAGCTTGGCCCATCTTGGTCGTTTCAAGGCTATTGTGAGACAAAAATCTTTGAATATTGTAAGTCATGGACGCTGCACAAATTACGTAAAGGACAACAATATAAAACTTGACATCGCGGCACATCTACGTAGGCCCTATAAATAACATGCCTGAGTTTCGAAAGTTTTAAAAAGTAACCAAATTATTTAAAAAAATCACTAAATTTAGCAGGACTCATGTGAAACATTTCATATTGATTCAAAAGCTCTGAAAATAATCATTGTAAAAACAAACAAACACAAAAGTTGCATACATTCACAAAAATACACACACTAACACATAATATCGTGAAAAATGTGATAGACATAATATTTCCAACAAGCATATCAAATCCACTACACATTCAAACTCAAATATATGAAATATATCTGTCTTTCATTCAGTTACTAATGTAGATGTTCCAAAAAATAAAATAGTGGGACATTGTAACACAGCAGGTTGGACTATATCTGTAGCTGTAAATCTGATGGAATTTTTAAAAAAAGCAACAGCGGGAATATTGTGGAGCAGAACAGGAAAGAGAAGTATCAGAGACGGGGAAGAGATGAAATGATATAAGTAATCACGGGAGAGGTAGTCACTCCAGACTGGACTAAAATGTGCCTTGGACTGGGACTTGGACTCACCTCCGCCGTTCTTGTAGCAGAGATAGGGGAACCTCCACACGTTCCCGAGGCCAACGGACGCTCCGATCAGGGCCAGGAGGAAGTCCAGCTGACTAGTCCAGGTCCCACGCTTGGGCTTCCCGTCCTCCTTCTCGCTCTCCAGCTTCTTGGCCAGGAGTTCCTTGTTCTCCGTCTTGCATCCGTTTTCGACGACCACGGGCGGCGGGGTCGCCAGAGTCTCGACTTGGGGAACCTCGTTGGTGTCAGTCATCATGGTTGGTAGCTGTGTGATCTGGAATTGAGAATGCGGAGATTAATCAACGCGTCTTTAAGCCTATAGCAGGCGATAGGCGATAACGGCTGAGCCTGATAGGGCCAGCCAAGTCATGTGACCAACCGAAATTGGTCGAATTGTGTCCGAAGGTGACGTTAGTAAAAATCGTATCACGTGGAGCCCTTTTATGTGCACAGAAAGAAACTTACGAAAGCGAGGGAGACATGAAAGTGAGAAGACAGACAGACAGACAGACAGACACATTCTGAAGACCTCAGGGCTCGATGCTATCTCTTTCTTCCTTTCTTTTTTTTTTCTCTCTCTCTCTCTGGTGGCCCGTTCGGGCGTCTAAAATCTTTGAATGTGAAATTTTGGTGGTCCGAAAACGAAATGTAGTGGCTCGGAATAATAGGAAATATAAGCCAACGCCAAGGTCGATTCTTAGCGGAGTGCAGATGGAAGCCGAAGGTGAGGAAAAGAAGTTCAAAATGATGGGGGAGGGGGGGGGGGGGGGAGGAGATGAATAGGGGAGAAGGAGACAGGAGGTAATGGAACAGCGAACATCCCATCATGTTACTACAAAAATGTATTATCTTTATAACCGCACCTTAATGGGATGGTATAGTTTTGGCTGAGATGGGATTTCAGCTTTTAACATTTTGCGCGATATTTAGAAACCACTTTATGAAATGTTAAAGAGCTAACAATTCTACGTTTATTTGATGAAAATTAGTGTTAAAATGGCTGAGATATCCAAAAACAAAGTAAAACAAAGCAATCCTAATAAAAGGTGTGTCCCACCTTTTATCAGGATTGCTATGTTATGGACATCAGCCATTCCAAAGCCAATTTTCATCAAATAAACTGAATTCTTCTCATAATTATATGTTTTTTTCATATTTCATAAGAGGTTTCTCATCATCTCACAAAAAGGTTTTAAATCTGAAGTCCCATCGCAGCCAAAACTATACCGTCCCTTTAACGAAAGTTTTGGCACATTTCATAACGTATTACTTTGTTTGTTTGATCATGACTTTATTCAAGTTCAAGACAATGTGAACGGAACATACTAAAAACAAGGTCCATCGTTTCAGGTAAAAACAAATTGCTGGTTTAAACACTTAGCCTACATATAAAACAGTTATAATGTGTGGGAGCAGTAAGGAAGGATATACGTTGCCTTCGTACGGTTTATAATCCGCGGAAAGTTTGTATACATCGAATCTAACTGTTTAATTTTGTCCTTTACATCTGTTTGCTGTGCATGGGTATTTTCGATTAAGATGGCATATTCACATTTGAAGGCATTCAACTGCATACTCTCTCTTTCTCTATTGCAGGCCTACATTTGTAGGCCTACATAGTACAAGAATATAGAGATATATGAGTGTAATACATAATGCATATTTACATATTTCTACAACCATTTTATATTCATGTTTTATTCGTATATATCAAACAAGGTATTCTTCCCCTTTGGTTGCAAAAAAAAAATGTAAGTTTATCTGAAAATTGAAGAAGAAAATAAAAGCGTGCCCTTAAATGCCGAAATGCTGCACTTAGGGTACTCCGGGCAGACTAGAGATATGGGTTGTGCAAATGACGACGGGTTCAAATCATCCATTGCATACTTAAGTTCCTATGGTTTTTCCTACCCCCTCCCCCTTCTTCTTCTCTCACAAACATATCCACAAACGTACACACACACACACACACACACACACACACACTCACACACAGATGATATACAGGAACACTTTTCTGGCACAGGTCGGCTCTCATAAGAGGTTGGTTGATATTTTCCCAATCTCCTGGGTATATACATCACCAGGACTGGTCGAAAATCAATATGGACAAGTTCATTTTGAGAGCAAACATAGTACGTTTAAAGAAATCAAAAAGACAAAGCAAAGAACATGAAAAAAAAAAGATATTCCGGTGGTTTTGGAGCATCTACGATCTAGACAGACCACATGCAGCTTCATGAAGTCGCCGCAACCTTTCGCTCAAAGATGGGGGTGGGGGTTGGGGGGGGGGGGGGGGAGGGATGATATCGGAAAATTCTGATAACACAGATCGCATTGGAAACTCGATCGCCGAAAACCCTATGACCGACCGACAAGAAGATACCGCGGGGTCATCAGCCGATGCCTGCTTCACGGGCCCTCGATACGATTTGCTCTGGCTGCTGATACGGTATATGGGTCGATGGGGGTACGGTAGAGAGGTTTCGTGGGTGCTCGGGTTACCGACAAGGTCGACTCATGTAGGACTTGATTTACGGCTGTCGCGTGTCTCTGGTCACGTGGTGCTCTCGAAAATGAGGGCGAAACTTCAGTATCAATAAATGCATGTTGTTGTTGTTGTTGTTGTTGTTGTTGTTGTTGTTGTTGTTGTTGTTGTTGTTGTTGTTGTTGTTGTTGTTGTTGTTCTTGTTGTTGTTGTTGTTGTTGTTGTTGGCTGTTGGCTGTTGTAATTATTATTCATTTCCGGGACATTCAATTTGTTGTCTTGATTTAAGCTCGCATTAAAAAAAAAAAAAAACCGAACGGAGTATAAGCGATAATCAAGTTTAATGGTCTTTTGGAATTATGGTCAAAGCAGGGAAAAGTCATGTGTAGACCGAAAGATCGGTCTGTATCTTGTCGTCGGGGATACATTCAGGACAGACGGATTTTTCTGTCTAGGAAAAGTGTAGAAGGCTTGGGTAGAGGAATATCTCGAGATCAGACAACTTACCAGATTTCATTCAAACGTGGCATCGAGCAGTTCTCACTCGAGTCATATTAACACACAAAGGGAGATATAAATTCTGTTCTCAATCACTCTCTCTATCTTTTCTCTCTCTCTCTTTTAATGTAGTTCGTAATTTTTTAATCACTACATTAGACCAGCATCGCGCCTGGAAAACCTCGGGAGACAAATGGCAGTGAACTTGAGCAAAATTCGATCATGCATCACAACAACGCCCTGAAGACGCTGGGCTTCATCTGTGCTTCATCAAAATCTTACAACGCACCATCTGGGTCCGAACTTTGGTGATATGCACTATCAGGTTTTTTCCCCCTGGGTCAAATCTTGCGAGTGTCAGGTATTTATGAGAAGTCGCCTTGATAAGCACCCTATGAATCGTTTATCAGGTATGTGCCATTTTTGAGCTCACATCGCCAGGTAAGATCTTGCTCCCGCAGCCATAGCCGAACTAGATTACACGAATTTCTTTGGGGGATTATTCTGCGTACGCCATTCCAAAGTTAGTTTCTGGGGGTATCCAGAAATCTAGCGAACAGTTTTTCTCCTATCACTATTCTTCTCTTTCTCTCTTCTATTCTTTCATTAATTCAGAAAAAGAATTTGGTCTACTAAAACTAAAACTACTAAAACACTGATCAATCCAGTGCTTATTTACGGCGATATATATAGGACAATTTGTCAACCAGTTGCAATAAAAGCGACTCGACGAAAGAATTTCATCAATTTGAATACAAATTTAGTCATCGAAACAAAGGAGTATTACCACCTTGATTCCATTAAATAAAAAGACTCGACGGGCCAAATCATCGGCATTAGGGACACGAAAAGGGCCAAAGTCCCCATCACCCGTTTTCTTGAAACTTCGAGATTTTCTACACCTCCAAGAGAAAGCTTGAAAGCGAGAGGTAGAGATGAACTTTCTAAAAGGCTGTGGGTCGTCAATACTTCCTTCGTGAGTGACTGTCGGGCTGTTTGCTCACAAAAGCATATCTTACGAATTCGCTGAAACGTTGTTAAATTGTAATAGACACATGATCATTTTGCCATTATCAGGCTCTGAACGAAAAATAAAACAAAACAAAACAAAACTCGTAATTGTATACAGAACTGAATTATTGTTATTTCATCTCCGGGAGGCAAAAGACCGTTTTCGTCAAAGACAGGGAATCCTATCTCGGTAATGTTTTAATTGCTGTAATTGTCTTAAACTAATCAAATTTATTACAAAACTATAACATATTTAAGTCGAGAGGGGTTTTTTTTTCCTATTATGTCACGTAAGCGTTTCTAACGTTTACAGCGAATATGGAGTGACATGATGAGCGTGTAATAACAATACTGCTGCACTGGAAGATTATGTTCTCCTGGAGCATAGACCAGGCAGGGTGTATATAGCTCTGTTGTCGTCACACCGACACGCCTCGTTCATCACCATGACTATAGTATGCTATCTATAACATTAATTAAGGATAGGATTTAACGTGGGATACACACACCGTACACGTGACGGATATTCCATGAAATATCGACACTACTACTCCATCAGATATTCGATCACATATCCCGTCCTCACTAGGTCTATATTGCGGCGTATACCTGTACAAATCTAAAGCCAGGTATCACGTATAATTATAGTAAAGCCAAGCAGTGTGCTACTTCAGTCCGAAAAAAAAAATAGTATCAATATCAATGATGTCTCAGAAACGGTGCAAAAAGTATAAATGATATACTACTTTGCCCGGGGTGATATACGATAGACGGGTGTAATCAAACATGGCAAATGGCAGCATATCAAACGAACCATCATCCCGAATATTATACCCAATCCCGTAATTCATGATGCCTAGAAGGGAAATGATCGAGTAGTATATACCAGCCTGTAGGCAGCTCATTGCCAGCTGCGCTAAATACACAAAATGTGCCAGAAACATTTCGTCAAAATTTTAAAACATATTTTTAAACACTCCGATTAAAAAAAAAAAAAACATTTCTCATCTATCAAGGAATGTAACATGGTACACCTACACGGTATCGAGTGTGATCAGTCCCATCCTTATTTAATTTGTACTATGCATATGTATATATTAAAAAAAATACAATTATGTTTTCTTCATTTTTTTTACTCATCATAACATGTATTTTGTTTATTTAAATTTTTGCAATTATTAGAAATATGTTCTGCTTATATGTTTTACATAATTTTCTGTTTATTTCATGGAAATGAAAATAAATTTGAACTGAAATGGTGATTTTATTTTCATTCAATTTCATTTCATTATTTCATTTCCATTTGACATTTGAATATAAAAAAATACTGTCAATGTTCTTTAATCAAGAAGAGTAAATCTTCCAAGAAAATTAAGGAAGACTATCAAAATTTGAGGGAATTTGATTGCTTTCTTGTTTGGGGTTTTTTCGGGGGGCAATCTATAACGTCATGGCGGATGCGTGTATTATTGATTGCGATGGATATAAAGACGTCACATGGTTTTAAGACAATGATCAGGCAACTGGTATGAAATTGGGCCTTTTTAAATGTCATGGCAATGTCAATATGTATTAAACTCTTCATAGAACTCAGGATGTCACATGTTTACGTCGCTTGTCAGTTCATGTCTTTCATAACAAAAGATGGCAGTTATGACTTCACGTCATGTTCCCATAATAATACCGTTTATATAGGGGATAGAAAGAAATTATATGACATTGACAATCCTTCTGTATTATGAGCAGTGGGGAGTCAGTTGCGACCTGGTTACGACATCAATAATGTTCCATCAATTCCACGGGATATGGCAATTTCCACTCTTTCATAATTGGCGAGAGAGCAATTGTATTCTATTTTCTGACACGACCGATGGGCCACTAAAGTATTAAAAAGGGACAGACGTCATCTTTCTTTTCTTCCTGTAACCCGTCGCTCTATTGTCGAGACCCAATCAGCTCATTCTATGTCAGCCTTGTCCGTATGCTTGGCAATTAAAGTCTCACAAAGGAGAAACGTTACACCATTGTTGAGCAGCAAATATATCTCCAGAGAGAAGGATGTGAGATGGATGTGTCTTTTGTTTGTTTGTTTATTTGTTTTTCATTCCAATTCATTTTATTTCATGTCATGTCATGCCATACCCCGCGCTAGTAAAAACCGTCGTCGTTCTATTCACACATTAAATTTTTCATTTCCACTTTCACTCCGTCATAGCCCACAAGACCCTAGCCTACCATACACAATAATCATGACATTGCTGAGCCAGCCGTTCTTTTTAGGACGAACAAACGACAACATTTACAAAATTAACGTACAGTAGTTGAATGTTGGTAAGATGGGGAGGTAATAGCTGACAGGACAAAATGCTATGAATAATACAGCCACGTGGATTTTCCCTCTTCCGACAGTCCGCTGCACCACTTAAAAACGGGCAGAGATGGAATATGATAATCATGTCGCGGAGGCCTCGGCGCGTGCAGCTGCCGGGCGTTACTCATCGGAGCATATTTTCATTCATAAAAACCGTGGTCCTCGCCAGATGACCGTTAGATGACCTTCTACTACTACTACTACACACAAAGGGCCTCTGCATCTTCGATGATTGCTAACGAGGATGACGATGGAGGGGGGAGGGATAGGATGAGGATTGTTAGGGAAAACCTGATGTATTATTGTATGCCAAATCTCATCCCATCTCTCCTCCCCCAATCCCTCCCTCTCTCTCTCTCTCACTGCATCCCCTCTTTCAATCACATCCTTTCCCGCCATCTCTCCTCAAAGCCAGTCATCGCTAAGTTCACAATAGTGCGCGTGCCTCTCCCTTCTTGACAAAGAATTTCAGACGGGACCGGCGATTTACATGTGAGATGAGGAAGGTTGGGGGGGGGGGGTGGAGGAGGGATGGAAGCCTCCTCTCTCAATCTACCTCCCCCTCACTTTCTACCCTCACTGCCGCCATTTCTTCTATCCGCACGTCAAGAATGGATTTATGCATTAACGCACGATGTACAACCGCATGCAAAGCAAGGAGTGTGGTGCGATGTCCATTGCCCATCTCATCATCTAATGGGCAGAAAACAATATTCGATATAGAGAGCCGACGATTTCAAAAGTTTCATACTCAGAAATTCAATATAATACTATGAGATGACGAAGAATAGAAAAAACAAACAAACAAACGCGCGTTTCATCTACTGCTGTGTTATCCCGCCATTCACTGCTGGGTCTCTCCATTAGCAACGAAGGAAACATCTAACGCACGAGGAAAGGCGAAACATGAACAGTGCTTGGCGTGAGGCATTTGAGAGAAAAACCACTCTCTCCCTGACGTCACGCGTGGAGTCGACTCGGGTCAAAATGGCGACAACATGGGTAGGCACCGCCTCTTCGCGTTTTGACTTGTAGCCCTTTGCTTCCTGTGAAAAACAGTCAGTGTAGCTGTCATCGAGGATATAACTTAACATTTCTTTTAGAGAATGTGAACTGTTGTGCGCGATTGATTTTTAGCGTGACATAAAGTTAAACCCATAGGCTTACTTCCCCTCTGAACCTGATGTGACCATAGGACAAATGCCATCTTAGCGACTCCTTTTTAATGTAGGCGTATACTTTTCCAGTCTTGACATCGAAACGTTGTGATCCCCGATATGCAAAAGTACGCGGCAACGTTTGCCTGGCACAAACGACAACTGCTTCACATGACCTTGTCCTTAACTTTTCTCCGACTCCAGAGTTGAAAGACGGGAACATTTCCGCAGTGTAGATAATGATGGCTGCATCACGATCTGTGTCCATAAACCATTTAAAATTGCTGTTCAAATTTGTGTGGCCTCATAACATCAATATTCCTACCTGCTCCTACCAAACGTGATTATCCTCGTGACCCGTTTGATAACTGCTCGTGGTAGGATGTACAGGGGTATCCCTCCCACCCCTATTGCTGCATCCCTTACCCCACCCTCATCACAGCCGCAAAGTCCAAAATTACGGCAGTCTATAACCTACAAACAAGAGGTATTTGAACCCATCATACAAACAAAACTGTTTGTTGCCGCCTATCAAGCTTTGTTAAAAAAAACTTATATCACATTTTTGAAAACTATCAAATCTGCAGCATCCGTATGTCAACAGGGCAATAAATCATATTACATCGTATCTAAGGACTGGAAACACTGGAAAACTTTTTCTTTTTTAAAGGTGAGGTGACATCGTCTGATACAAGCATGCATTTTCGTGGACCTCTCAGTTCTTTTTTTCCTCTCTCTATTCGAAAACGTACAGTACCTTTGTATTATGCCAGTACGCATGTATTATCTTTATGTGTTGACTATCATCTATTTTTCACACAGTCGAATGTATGCCTATGATAATAATTCCAGATTTGATTTCTATGTTACGTTTTGTTGAAAACTAGAAGAATAAAAATAAATGAATTGAATTGAATCTATGTGTAGAACTTATTTTTATGTTTCCATCGTATTTTGAAAGTGACCTTCAGTTGAGTTCGATCGTTCAATAGTTCGATCAATGAAGGGCACCACTTTTTAAGTGTTTGATGTCACCGTGCATCCTTATTCCACTGAATTTCTTTCGTGACTTGCTGCGTAATGGTTTTAGTTACTGACAGTCCCACACTGATGGAGTTACGAGTCGATGATTATATTGTCATTAATGTTGACATGATCGCGTTCGGAGCAGACATCGAGCAAATAGAGGTGCGTTTTTTGTTCTCATGGACACAATATTTCCTTTTATTGCCTCCAAGCGCCGAAGGCCAACTCCTTTACAGAAATTATTTCAAACACAAATTGTCACTCTGCCAAAAAAAAAAAAAAAAATTCCATTGATTCTCGGAGACCATGGAATCTTCTGCTATACAACCCATACGGGGTAAACACATGTTAATAAAGTAATGCTATACAGGAAGTCGGCCTATATATACATATATCATAACGATCCAAAGTGTCTATGGGCTGAGCATTGATTCGTGACGGTGCTAAATGAATTTCAGCTAGCTTGACACAAACAAGTCACAACGTTGCCGTTTGAGCCACCAAGTCTCATTAGAAACGATAATACGTGGAAGGAGGAAAGTTCATTTACAAGTAAAATGGCATCTGTCTTACAAACTGCAAATATAAAAATTTAGAAAGTATACAGAAAGTCTATATAAGTCACTATAGAAAGTGTAATTTGCGAAATAAGATATAGGGGACAAATTTTGTCGAAACGTTTTGGTTTCCTCAACGCCTTTAAAGCCTCCATACATACTAATTCGTCGTATATCAGCAAGGCTGTGTATATGTGGCTGTATTTAAAGCGGAATGATACCCAAATATACAAGTGCATTGAGCGAATGCAACAATTGTTTAATTTAGTTTATTTTATCATTAAAAAATGAAAGAACACTCACCCCTTTCAGAAAGCAGGAGATATTAATAGGCCTACATCATTACCATACAAACATACGCCGGCAACATGTCGAGGGAATGTGTGCTTTTAATAAACTATGAAATTTTGTAGAACCCTCTCTATACATGTTTTTTTCTTTAAATCGTTGCCCTGTTGTGACGTCATGAACTGTTATTGCAGTCTCTTCATTCGGCGATGGCTACAGAAAAAAAAAACTGTAAAACTTCACTGACGTGTTATACTTATATTGCTGCAGTCACTCAATCTATGCATACACACACACACACATACAAACATCATAGGGTTAGACTGTATTCGGGGAGCAATCCCCTCTATCCAAGTGTAAAGATCCTCATCAACAATACAAATACATGCACGCACACACACACACACACACACACACACACACACACACACACAAACAAACACACACACTCACACCCACACACTCGTTAGGGTTATGCAGGGTTGTTTCGCTGTTCCGACAGCTCTTTTAAAATTCAGCCTCATTTACTGATGGCATATTTTGGTACCAAAATAATGAACATGCCCTACATAACATTTCCCTACAAGCTGCCGCAGAGTTATGAGGTCGACAACATTCCCTGACATCCTACGTTAATCTTTAATGCGTAGGATATGTTTTCTAGACCCCATCCCCCCCCCCCCCCCCGCCATCATGACAGGATCGGGTTCGTCAGCATGAAACACACATAGGATCCACAAAGAATCGAATGCAATGTGAGATTTCTGTCGTATTTGCAAAATTGAGGGATACTACCAAGGGATGTTTAATCCACACCATGCACGCTCGAACCGGTTTTAATAAATATGACTCGGTAGGATTTAATGGCAGTGGTTTTATCAAAATCCTTCGTAGAGAAAAAGGTTACAGATATTCAAAGTTTAAATTTTATGGAGTGTGTTTTTTTTTTCTTTTAGTATCATCAAGCAAAACTGTAAATCCAAATTGGATGAGATATCGTCATCATTTCCTTTCTCATTGAAATTTGCATACTTAGTACTTGATTTCTTTTACTAAAATAAAAATCGATGTCCCTTTTTGACATGAACTCACTGAGATTCGTATCATTGTAATCTTGTAAAACAGTTGAAATGGACTTTCAGAGGTAATGAGGATGTACTTGTTGTATCATTGCCCCGAAACATTATCTTTTATGATATTTTGTGTGTGTGCGCGCGCGCGCGCGCGCGTGTGTGTGTGTGTGCAATTCGATGGGAGAGTTGTAAGTGAATAAAACCTGAGTGCTGAAGGCATAGGGGCGGGTGGGGGTGCATGTTGGCGTGTGTGGGTGGTGTGTGCGTGTGCGTGTGTGTTCTCGCAAATGGGGTCGATTTTTTTTTTCTTTCGAGAAACAAGCAATGGAATATGCCCAGTTGCCTTGAGCAAACTATCATGTCGGCGTTTGGCGGGCATTTTGCGAGAACTATGTGTGCTAAAAAAAGGAAAAAAACGGATTTCGTGTCTTTGGTTAATAAAAAAAGAGTCACAATGTAAGATTGACATTATTTTGCACAATGTTTGTGTATACTGCATTTTGTCTTTCTATGTTTTGTTTTTGTTCTGTGAATGTGAATTTTGTGATATGAAATTGAACGAAATTCGTATACAGAATAACAAAAAGGTAAGATGGTCACACCATGATCACACCGTCACCTCTTCTAACTCCAGTTGTGACCACAAAACATGTGAAACCTAAAGTAATGGTAGAAAAACATGTTTGTCTGTTTGTTTGTTTGTTTTTCAGGGTTTTTTTTAAGTTGTCAGTTGGTAGTATTACTCCTCTAGCTATTTCTTGTCACAGTTGGTTGCAACCAAAATGAAGAACTGACGAAAACTTGCATATGAAACGTTTGAATTACATAGCTTTCCTATCTCACCGGTGTGTTCGATTTTGATGAATCCCTGGGTGCGATTCAGAATGTCTGGGTTTACATTTTTTTTTTTTTTTTGGACGTGATGTGAAAATTCACATTAAAGCAGGCAAGACGGAGGAAGTCTGCATGGAAGTTATACTCATTCACTCACTTCTCTTTGCGTCACGGATTCTCTCCTGTATAAAGTTGCATGTGCGTGGTTTTGTACTTGACTCACTCCACTGCGTGGTTGCAACATATCCACACATGAGATAGTACTTACGACTTGTTCGGGATCTTGATCGAAACGCCACATGGGGTGCCCCGAAACACGTGGAGACAAGAGTGATGTCCGCACAGTTTGTATGCAGGAGGTCTATCAGACGACCTGCTGAGGACAGCACGTGACATCTTATAAGCTACAGTACTATTCCAAACCATGTTCAAGGTGCTAGTACCATTTCAACTCACAGTGATTTCATGGAAATCATAATATTTGTACGATATGTGTATCCATAATAATTTTATGTGCATGTATAATATGTGCAGGTGTGTATATATATTATGCTATTATTGTACTCTGTATTTCTATTGCTTCATGCCGTTTCACCTTCTTGTGCGAATCGTCAATGTACTTCGCAATAATTTTGTATCATTTGGGTGTGGACATAAATAAAATGAAAATGAAAGGTGTTGCTGTTTGTTTTTAATTAAAAGAAGTAAGAATGAATGGTAGAAGTTTATTCATTGATAGATATAAAATAAAGGGCGTTAAAAACAGTTATACGTATCCATTGGTTCCCTGGTGTTTAACTTGGATAGTTTACTTTCACCTTTAACGTAAAACTTAAGTATACTCAGCTTCAAAAGAGCCGAGTTTACCGTTCCACAATTCAAAGCTTCCTACTTTCTATTCCAGGTGCTTTTCTTGACCTACTTAAAATACGAGCCACATCTTTTAAAACATACGATTCGACGAGGACATCAGGTCCATGGGCGTGTGTGTAGCGCCGTGGGCACATCGTCCTCGCTACAGACAGACAGACAAACTGAACTGTGAGTTCTCCCGGCTCGGCACCACTACGACGGTCAGATTGATTGCTGTTTGATGGCACCGTGTCAGTTAGCAGTGTACTTAACACCCCGACTAAAATCAAACATGCTGTCATTGGAAACGACCAGCGATAAGGGAGAAAATGGTGCTATCTGGCAGCCCTCTCGATGCTTTTTAGCGGTGTTTAACCACACTTTCGTTCTACTCCTCCCAGACGCTTCCCGAAACCTAGCCTCTCCTCTCTCCTCCGATTCCCTCGCTAGCTAACGTCAATTAACAAAGGGCTTTCAGAGCGATGGGTATCTATTTAGGCGGTGTCTGAATGCCTCGCACGGGTGAAAGAAGCTTCCCCGGTAATAGAATTAAAGCGAATCTGATTGCAAGTAATCTAATCGATGCCCCGCTAGGAGCTCAGCGGCTGAGGCGAGTAGCCGTGGCGTCCCTCAACGCGCTAGCTTGCTTTATCTTGTTGGCATATCTCTTTTCGTCACTAAGGATCTTCCAGAAGCTCACAATTTTCTTCCATTGCGCTTTATTTTTTTTCCTTAACAGCTTTAAACCCTCTGACTCATGGCTAGTATGTAACACGATGTGTGCTGTATAGACACACAATTGCAATCACATACACACATACATATACACCCACGTGTATCTAAACGTGGCATACATTAAAAATGTCGTTGCATGCAGACCCTAGATGCTGATGTAACTGGACGCTTAAAAGTGTATTGAGAAGTATTTGCACTAACAAAATGAAATAAGTAGTTGTAATGATAATAGATAGACATGTATAGGCATGCTTCACACATACATCGTTTGTTTCCTTTTGTGTTCGTTTTAGTTTTTAAGAAGGTAAAAATGCAATGTAACGGTTTATAATCTTAAATTATTGAATTTATTCATAATTTTCCTTGTCGAAAGAGTATCGAGCGATTTATTTTGTCTTTTTTCTCCAAACACTTCAATACCTGAAATCCAATTTGATCTCATCAATTCTTATGTCAGGACAGTCTCTAGCAATCGTTTGGTTAACATAAAAAACTTTTGTTATCTAAAGGTATGCCTAAAACCGTGACATTCCAATGTTAATTTCAATTTCATTCTATATATTTCTGTTCTGCAACTTCTTTTTAAAGAATACAATGTACAAATGAAAACACATCAATGATATTGGTATTTTGATATTGGTAAATGGGATTTTCTAAGAATAAAAGTTTTAGAAACAATTTCAATGATTCACTTAAATGCATTTATAACAAATTGTTGCATTTTCTCTTCCATATGTTGCAGAGGCCGTCACCATAAACATATGTAATGGCGCTTGATGAGATGGTAGTCCTTTCCTCGTGACAAAATGACTAAACGACTAAACAAACAAACAAACAAACAAACAATGTCTCAAGGATTTACTCACAAAGAGAGAGGGAGAGAGAGAGAAAGGTGCACGTGCGGGGGTGGGGAAGGAATGAGTAACGAATGACCTGGTTTGATTTTACCTACAAAAATATAATTATGCTTAAGGCGACCATAAATGAAAAGAAAAATATGCATTTCTGTTGTAGTTGTTAATGCTAGACTATATTTCAATTTATTTTAATGAATATGGTTATTCATTCAGAAAAACTATTTGTCTATATCATTAACTTAAATCTACTTTAAAAGGGTTTTAGGAAGGATGTGTATTGCTTAAGATGCTTAGGGAAACCATTCCATACATCAGATCCATAGTGTTAAGGATTTGATTTTTTGTTAAACCAAGAGGATTCTTGGGTTATTAAAGGAATGCTACGGCAGGTACGTGTTGGACAATCATTGAATAAATGTCTTTCTTGTATGAAAAATAATTATTAAAAACTTGAGGTAAACACATTTTCATTATACTTAAACATATTACATACACGTTGCTGTTTAAAAAGCATTGATATCATCTAACTTAAGAAAACAATTCTAGCAGCCCTTTTTTTTTAGTAAACTGAAAATACTATTCAATTTGGACTTGCCAGCATTTCCCCGTATGACATTGCAGTATGGTAGGCACAGGTAAGAGTAGAGTGTTATAAAGCACTGAGAGGGGTTTTTAAGGCAAGAGAGGTTTTATTCCTATTCCTTTGGTTAACTGTAAAGATATAATCATGAACTATATGATTATTTCAGATAAAATTATTATCATTCGCTGATCCTAATATGTAATATAATCCTTTTTGTCTGAAAATAAAGCATCAATCTTTGTATCATAATAAACTTCCGTATTCACATTGGAGTGTGCAGTTTGAAACTGAATGAAATTTGTTTTACGAATATTCAGAGATAATTCAAACTAAGATGATATTTTCTGAACATTATGATGTTTCTTATGAGAAGCTAAAGCAATGGTGTCATCCGCGAACATAATAAAACTAAAAAATGACAATTTCATTATATCATTCATATCAGAACATAGAGACCAAACAAGGAGCCTTGGGGCTCCACATTGAAAATTTGTCATGGATGAATCGTGACCTGTGTACACAGATTTTTGCCTATCAGATAACTTACTTTTGAACCAAGAATATAAGCTGGGCCTCTTATACCATAATTATTGAATTCATAAAGAGTTGCATGATCGAAGGCATCAAAGGCCTTATGGCAAAAAAGCTCTTTTGTGAAAGTTGCTGTAACTTTATCTATTAGCTGCACAAGGCAAAATCATTTGATTTTTTTTTTCTAAAGCCAAACTGGAATTGATTAAAGGTGTTGTCAAAAATAGAAATGTATTTTTTTTAATACATAAAAGTCTTTTCTAAAACGTTTGAAATAGAGTGTAATAATGATATTGGGTGAAAATTAGTTATCTGCGGTGACTTTTCATCTGTTTTCTTTTGATAAATATTGATATAACTTTTGCAACCCTTAGCAAGTTCGGGCATATGCCATACAAAAAAAGAGATGTTGAATACACATTCTGAATTAAATGAACTATCTGTTTTAGTAATTTCGTACTAAATCCATCATATTCCATTAAAGGTTTATTGGCTGAAATTAATCAATCATATTGATAATTTCACTTGTGTTGTAGCATTAAAACAAAATTGTTTCGGTTAGAATAAAACTTCAGAAAAATGTATTATCAAAATACATCTTAGAAGCTAAATCAGGTCCAAGAGAGGCGAACTGTGTTAAATCTATTTGCAATATCAGAGAATTTTTTAATTCTTTATCAAGGTTGGCTAACTAATTTTCAGTAAAGGGTAAAGCGGCCCAAAATAATCCAATATATCATCATGCTGTGAGATTGAGGACCTTCTTTTCATAATAACCTTTATGTCATTTTACAGTTCGTCTCTAAAACATCGTAGGGATGCCATGAAAAAAGAAAGACATGCCTAAAAATAATAAACTCCAATTAACGTCCAAATCTACGCATGTGAATGTGCTGCGTTGTTGACAGTCAATATTATCTCTTCGAGGTAATGTTTGACAGTCATAAGCACATCCGTGTGTGATCTAAGGTAGATTGTGGATTTAACAAAATTAGGATTGATTTCGATTTTCATTTCATTGCTACTGAATACTGCGTTTGACATTGAGAGGTTGAAGCTTCATTCCGCCTTCACGATTTTAATTAACTCTCCTTTTAAAAAAGAGCGACTTCAAATAAACGGAAATCACGTAATCTGTATTTCATCTTAAAGCGATCGTGACAACCAACGCTATTACAAGAGAACGCAAGAAACTTCACTTTTATATTACTTCTACTAAAAGTATAAATTGTTCCGGTTCCATTTCATGATTCAAGGCACATTCACTGCATAATACTGGACAGAAACGAAATTGTATTAAATTCTGCATAATTTATACATATAAAAATATATAAAAATTTCTCATGGAATATTCATAATAGAAAAACATTCTTAATAAGGAAACAAATACTTTTACGGTAATTCTTCAAGGAATTAGATGATTTACTTTTTTTCATATTTTATGTTGTTCGATAGGAAAGATCCGGCATGGGCGAAGGCTGTTTCTTCCCCGTGCATGTTTGCTTCGATTTTGGAATGGCAAAGGAGGAAGAACTTGATGGCCGTAATTTTCAAGCAGGTGCATTTAGGACTCACTTAAGATATCTATATCGAGGAGTTGAACCTCGAATGCGATATAAAAGCAACAAAATTATAAAAACGGTACGATCTTTTATTGGTAGGCAGTGCAGAGATAGTGGGAAAAAGGAAGATTTATAAAAAAAGACAGTAATAGACCCATACAGACGTGTCGCCAGAATCGCAATAACGATGGTACGCGATGCAGGGCCTACACATTCTGCATGTCATGCTACATTTGATCCGGGAATCTTGAAGTCTATGCCATCACGCTAACTGTCAATGTACTCATATCCAGCGCAAATATGATCTTGCGATTGCTCATATAATGCGATATCAGCAACAACTTTCGTAAAATTACGTCAAATGCATAAATATATATATATATATCTTATTCATACGAGAATGCCAAAATTCGACCTTTCCTCTCGGCCTAGATGCACTGACCCTCAGTCCCTCATCGGGTTTTGCTTGTCATCCTATAGGCCTACATTCAGTATTTCGTCACATTTCATCCATATACCCAGTTTGATGACATTGCATCAACCTTTTTAAGAATTATCCCTTCATTATCTTGGACTTCAGCGGAATCTTTCAAACCCTGGTGTTTCTGTACCGGGCTTATAATGCGATGAGACGTATAGATCCAGCATATTGAAAAAAACAGAGATATTATCATATCAGACTTATATGCCTTCATTCTTCTTTGTCTCATGAAGATAGCACATCAACATCATTTCCCCTGTATATCTATCACAAACATGCAATTATTCCCCGTACTATTTCCAGCCGGTTCCTATAATTCCCCCTCAACACTATTTATGCTCATACATCATTCTCTCACGCACACATAATTATTATACACACTCACACATTTCTCTCTACTCGGGAGCTGAGAGGCCGCCCGCACTTCACCTGCCGCGGATTTTCATTACGAGCTCGTTAACGTCCCGTTCAACGAGCGCAATTTTGGTAACAAATCATATCAGCCACGAATTTTTCTCCACTCTCCCTCATCACATCATTCCTTCCCTGCTGGGTAAAAGCTACTGTAGCCCCATGGTAAGAAAAAGAAGCGTGACACCTCCTTGGTATAAAACGTACACTGCATAAATTGCACAAAAGAATACATCCCACGAAAGTGGTCAGAAGTGTCGTGGACATTCAGACATGAAGAGACAAATTTGTTTTCGGGATCTGAATGCTGAATTCAATTGGGTGCATGCTTCGATCAGGGAGGTGAGTTGTCTCACCTCCCTGCTTCGATTCAATTCATGCCTAAGAATGGTGACTCATATTGCGTGGCTCGCGCCATGCACGTTTTCATATTTCTCTTCAGGGGTTGTTTTTTTTTTCCCCAGTCTCTATTATCTCCATCTATCTCTCTATGGCTCTCTCACTTTCTCTCTTCCGCCTTCTTTTCTTTCCTTGTCCTCTCTGTCTGTCTGTCTGTCTGTTTGTCTCTTTCTCACTTTTGTAATGGATCGTATAATTTTGGATGAGTTATGGGGGATTCAGATTCTAACTTTTCACGAAATGATTAGAAGCCAGTTATGAAATATTAAAACGCATACAATTCTGAAAGGAATTCACAGTTCATTTGATGAAAAATTAGTTTGAAATGGCCGAGATATCAAGAAAAAGGGTGGGTCCCAAGTTTTATCAGGACCTCTTTGTTTGTGGATATTTGTTTCAAACCTAATTTTCATCAAATAAACTTTGAATTCCTCTTAGAGTTGCAGGCTCTGTCAGATTCCATAAGAGGTTTTTCCATTACCAGTATCTCACAAATAGTCGGAAACCTGAAATCCCATCTCAACCAAAACTATGTATCATCCCTTCAATGCAAAACACATACCTCCTGCAAATTTCTTTTCAGAATCCCCTCCAAAATGACCTCTCATATTTCATGAAGTATTTTTGTTTCATGAATATTTAAGTGCACTTTGATTTTTTTTTTCATTTTGAGCAATTTGGATGTATTTTGCTTTTTATTCATCTGACGTCAGTCTGTCACAATTCGGCTGTTGGCTGCGACGACGTTGTTATCAAAAAACCAGATCGATCGATCAATCAATCTATCAATACTTGTTTTTTTTTTTGTTCGTTCGTTTGTTTGTGTTTTGGGGGGTGTTAGACATTGACTATCCTTTCACGTCTGCTTTGTTACACGGCCATACTTGTTTGAAAAAAAAAAACTGTTCTTGGCGGTTCTTTGCATCGATAACATTTTCATTTGAAAGAGAATTGAATTTTTTCTGTGAGTGCGCTTATTCTGTTGAGACTTTCTAATTTCTTTATTATTTTTATATTTGTATTAAGATTTTAAGATTACCGAGAATTCAAATGCTTGAGAAATATATATATGGTTTTATGCTTTATATGGTTGATGAGTACATTTAATACGCCAACTTGCAAAAGATTTCGCGAGTATAAATACCACGAGAGAGGAAATTTCGTGTCACATTCAAATATCGAAACAAGCACGCTTTGAGGCATCCGATATTCTGTTTTTACTTTCGAGTGCAGAAAGCTGAAAAACATTGATATCCCAGGCATTGCATCGGATGTGATACGCGTCCAACGATCATTACTATGAGGTGTTCAAGTATCCAGCATAACTGATGTATGAACTCGGTAAGCACGTTTTCTTTGCATTTCATGGAAGAAATTCTGCACAATCACATTGAACTTCGCATTAAATCCATCCCCCTTTTCGGGGGAGTGGCGAAAGTGTGGTTTTGCAGTTCTGCATAGTAGTTGAGTTGTAGGCCTACATTCCCACATAATACAACCGAAAAGCATGCACAAATAGGTTAGACTACTCGCAAGTGCTCAGGAATTCTACATTGGCAATGGTTTCTGAAAACAAGGCATGCGTGGTTCGTACTATATCTGATCACGCACTGGCTCCCTTCACGCCAGAGACGCATGGCAGGCACTAAGTGCGCCAGCGCCCATGTGCAACGACCCGAACCTCGCCAATAGTACAGCACGGCGTTGCTATGGGGGAAAATGTATGGGGTGGGGCACTGGCGACTCGGAATGAATGAGCGTCGGCATACGACTTGAGCGCTGTTTCAGCAAATACAGCAACACGACAGAATAATAGTGTCCTAGTAGGATTTATTGATTGAGAATTTACCATCGCCGTCGGTTTTGTTCTGAAATCATTTCACATCGGTTGTTGTTGGTAGGGAAAGAATATTCATGGAGATAATGTGTCCTATTCTGAAGAGTGCTGTAACTAGAGCGTATAAAGCCAGCCCGGGATAGAAAATAGTAGTCAGTACTAATTTAAGTGAAGGGTTGTATAAGGAAAGAGAATGATGGAGTTGTCTGCTACTAGTACGCCTTCCATTACTTGAATCGTCCCTATGCGAGGGGCATAATATAACATTCATCATATGACCTTCGTTTACCAACAATAGTAGATTGGAAGCGATGTGAAGTCTCTTTCTTTCAGTGCAGATCGATCGGTAAACAAAGACACCATGATACACACATGAAAACACACACATAGAATTATTCGGCTCTAAGAAATGTCTTTTATGTAGGCTTACAACGGTACGTAAAGATACAACCAATGCACCACGTACGCGGATGTGTGAAGTAGGCCTGCTTATCCTATATATCTACACTAATGACTATTGACTCACAGAAACAGGCGTCGAAGTGTTCTGTATATTCACTGGGAAGTCCAGAGTCAGAAAGTCACCGAATACAGCCATTTTTCAGACAAATCTTTGCGTTTACACTGGCCAACAATACATCATGCCCTGTCTTCCTTATAAACACCATGGATACCAATCAATTCGAATAACATATACAATGTGAACAGACCATCATTATTCTACTATGCCGTGTGTTCGTCTCGAATTCAAAATGATTTTGTCTCGAGATTGTTGGCAGAAATTCAAAGCTTTGAGATGTCAAGCTACAACGTAGCTCCATGCTACAACTAACTATCAACTTCAAAAGAAGTCAGCTGGAATCAGCAAATAGATTCCTCTTCCCTCTTTTCTCTATCTACTGGCCGACCATTTCCACGATGTTTTCATACACCAGCCTTTTCAACATCTACAAAAATACCTGTCTTGAATCATGGAGGTACACTGTTTGTAGTTGTATCTCCATACTTGAATATGATATGCGATGTACTGGCGAACAATGTGTACTATCGAGCGTCATTATTATTGTATCATACACGATTGATTTTTTTGTTCACTTCTCCTTTCTTCTTTTTCGCAACGGCCCGTAGCGACGGCTATTCAGCGGCGGATTTGTCACACTGCACTTCATTGTCAGAGCCTTGATTCTCCTCTCCAAACAGCTACATACAGCATTTTTACCTTGTTCTTATTCGTGAACCGTTGTTACGAGTCGATAGCTTTCATTTCTTTCTCTTCCTCTTTCTCTGTCCCCCCCCCCCCCCTCTCTCTCTCTCTCCCTCTCTCTCTCTTCTGTCAGACAGTGGTGATGTTCTCGAGACCCCCCCCCCCCACCTCCCCACAAAAAAGGCTTTAACGGGAATAGCATCTGCTGGAAAGATTGTTTTTTTCGCGCCACGCGGGGTGTCAATGTCTATGCCATTTGCCAACGAGTGATCCATGAGTACACAGGAAAGCAGAACTCTTTCCGGCGGACCCAGTCCAGCGTATCGGAGCGTCTTCTTTATAGTGTGAGATGAGCCGCGATATGGCACCAAAATGCGCATAATATTTTGATCATTACAAGAATCTGAAAAATCAAAACCATTTTTTTTTTTCAGCTGCAATAGGCACAAGCACATCTGCTTTGTTTAAGGCCTACGTCTAATCATGATCATTACTATGTTGTTTCTCACCATCGCTAATTGTATAAGAATTGCATTTCTTTCGAACCCGTGATAAATGAGTTCCCAATATTATACCAATACATCTTAGAAGGCGCCTCTTTTGCCACCGTTTCCTTTGTAAGAATTCATAATTATCTCGGTGGCGGAAAAAGAAAAAGCTCTACAAAATAATATAAGAGGTCAAACATTATCAATCATCATGTCATCAGCATCAACACATTACATAAACACCATAACGCACAAGTTAACATTGTACAGCTGCGTGGAATATTTCCGGCGAAGATGTGACATTCAGTCAAGATGCTACAATACCGGATACCACCAGGGCTTCATCACTCTGAATTATGATTGCGTTCACTAGCGACAAAAGTCAAGGAACCGGGGTCCATTTTTAAAAGCCATGCCTTCTACAACCCGCCCGCCTGACCGATATGATCTCGTGGCAAGTGAACTCCTAGAAATAACTCCTGCTACATTCGGATCTTGATTGTCACCAAGCATTTATAAGAGCAAAATCCTACAAACACTAGACTCTCCCTACATTATAATATGGCACGTTTAAAGTAGGCCCTATTTCCTTACCAACGCGCTCAACATGTTGGGCATAATATTCATAGCGCTTCACGTACGTACGCTGGGACCGGGAGGACATTACTCGGAGCGTACACCAAGGGAGCATTTTGTTTCTCTCTCTCACCCTCCCTCTCTCATCTTCAGTATCCCATCATGATCATTAACCATCAGCCGATTCCAACAATGTTGCATGTGGTATCGATATAACATGGTATAATAATCGCATAACCTCTGCGCGGAACGGCTGTGGTAAACACACGTGGTTATGATCGCGATCGAGTCAAGATAATATTTCAACCTCCCGCCAGATTGTTCTATTCTCCGGTGTCTAGCGATGAAAACATGCGTTGTTCCCTGTGCACCCGGCCAACGCAGTGAATAGAACGAAGGCCGCGGTTCGGTTGTGTGGTTGTAAACGGCATCTATGAACTTACCTTGGCAAATGCAGCTGCAGAGACCAGATATTATGAAGTTGATGTACAAGAGGGTCCCTTCCAAGACAAAAATCCGGTTGAGATGTAACGAATCGAACTTCAGCAGAGCAACCAGTATTATGGCGGATGAGATGACTTCGTACACGGAGCACGCGCTCAAACAGCGCGGGAAGTTCAGCTAGTTGTAGCGAGTATGGTACAGAACAGGCAGTGTGTGAAATTAAATATGAGCGGCGTTGAGATGGGCGACGCTGCTCTCTATTTTGCCTTGCGATAATACTGAGGGCGGAAAATAGAACGCCACCACCGACGAGTTGGGGTGGGTTTGACATTGGCTCCTCGGGTTGTAAAATGCTATAATGAATACGAAGAAAGTTGTATGTTGTAGTTCGTGTTGTTGTCGGGTGCTTTTTTTTTTTGGGGGGGGGGGGGGGGGTGGAGTGGGGTGGGGCCGGGATTAAAGTTGAACTGGAATCACACAGCAGGGCAGATCAGTGTACGTTTGTGAAACTTCTCCCGACATGACCCTCATGATAACAAGGCAGTATCGATACATTTTTACATCTTTGGACACAATTTTCTTTCGTGAAATAACAATACTCATACGGCATGAAGAGTTTAATCGCAGAACGAATTAACTCCATTTTTTTCAATTTGAGATACTTACGATTAAACCTGCTAGAAACAAAAAAAATATTAAGAACATTTCGTACATGTTAAATCATAACTGTGTGAATAATCATTGTTAGCAACCTATCTTTAAAAAGGTGTTATTTTGCTCTATATCTGATGATAGACTTATTCAATTCAATTCAATTCAATCCATTTATTATTCATTTTTTCCAGCAAAACATATAACACAGAATAAATCAGGAATTATAACATGGGCATGTATTCAACTTTACATGATAGATAATGGTTAACAAATAAAATTATACGTGCATTCAGTAAAATACAAAGTGAGAGAGACAAAAGGAATTGAGAGGTCCACTGAAAAGCATGCTTGTATACTGTGGACCACTCAAAGGATTCTTATGAAACTATTTGTTTACAAAGACAGGATGGAACAAGACAGGACAGAACAAGACAGGAAAAACACAACAACATGACATAACTTGACTGAAGGGTATACCATTGAAAGGAATAAGGCACATCAGAAAAATGGAAAGAAAGGAGAGAAAGGAAAAAGGAATTTATATCTGCATATTTATTGATAATATATTATGTTATATCATATTATGTTATATTACATTATATTATATTATATTATATTATATTATATTATGTTATATTATATCGTATTATATTATATCATATCATATTATATCATATCACATTATACTATATTATATTATATTATACTATATTATATTATACTATATTATATTATGTTATATTAAAATATATTATATTATATTATATTACATTATATCGTATAGTATTATAAAACAGAAAAAGATGGCACTCAACCCTTTTTGCGTTCAATTTATGTTTTCGCATCCAGGGAGGATGGAGGTTTCTTCTTCAGCGTTGGTATGAGTATGTCTGCCTGTCCATCTCTGTATGTGTGTGTGTGTGCGTGTGTGTATGTGTGGCATTTCCTAGTGCGGACTAAAGCATCGTCATCTTATGGCCTAAGAATTTCACACGCAGATATTTTTTTTCCTGAAAATGTCCTAGCTTTTCTTTATTTATTTTCTTTTCCTTTTCAGACGGTCTAAAACGAAACTTAAA
The DNA here is from genome assembly GCF_040938485.1 of Diadema antillarum. Lineage (NCBI taxonomy): Eukaryota > Metazoa > Echinodermata > Echinoidea > Diadematoida > Diadematidae > Diadema > Diadema antillarum. The sequence continues at coordinate 267,456 of NW_027272037.1, read as the reverse complement.
TGGGAGGCAGGTTGCCAAAATTTGACCAGCATGTGTTATTCCGTAATTGGAAGATATGATATAGAAAGGAACAAAAACATGAATAGATATGTATGCACACACACACACACACACACACACACACACACACACAAATATATATATATATATATATATATATATATATATATATATATATATACATGTGTATATATATATATATATATATATATATACATATATATATATTTCACATTAACTCACAGTATACCAACATATCAATACTATAAAGTCTCATGCACTGTTACCCTCACTGCTATTTGGATATAAAAGGCAGTCTCCTTTTTGTGATAGCTGTAGTAATATCACTTTCCTCGTTATGGAGGGTAATGCGGTTAGGGTTACGGCAAACACAATCTGATGTGAAAAACTGTGCATCATTATTCGAATCGAGAGTATATACTTCTTTTGCACTCGCTGTCTCCAATATCCTTTGCGCCTTCGAGCTGCAAATTTATTTATTGACAAAAATGATGATAGTGTAACGCATCTTCTCATGTTGTTTTTCTTTTTTTGCCGTTTTTACAAAAACAGCTTAGAAGTTCTGTTTACCATTGGGAGCAGTGATTTAAAAAAATTCAAGATATGATATTTAATGCATATGTGTAGGTCTGTTCGCGATAAAGCGTAAAATACAAGGAGATTCTGTATTTTCCTCAATAAACCGTAACTGTAGACGATTTAGTCTGGAAGCATTTTTATTATAACTATCGTTCACATTTTGTATATTTAACAATACTTAACATCGATTTTAACGATTCAAATTTGTACAGTGGTTGTTTCTATTCCTAACTCATATTTAAAAACTATTTTAAAGCACTAATGCTGGGTTTTTGCTTCATCTGCAAATGGTGAATTATGCCTTTAAGACCTTTATCTTGCCAGCGTTAAATAGTCTTTATTGTATTCTCCCTTCATGATGATTAGCACTATACCACGTTATGCGAAGGATGAAAACAAAATATTTCTGTACTAATGGGACACGAACCATGTAAACTGATTGTGAATTTTTAGGGATTGACTTCTGTGGTTACTAGTTAAAGGAATGGTATAGTTTCAGTTGAGATGGGGATTCAGGTTTTAACTTTTATTGGGACCACTTTTTAATGTATATTCAACATAACATTGTCTTATATCTTAGCTTTCAACGTTTTCTCATAATATTTATGCGCTATAATAATGTAGGTGAATTTTGCATATTGCCGACACTTTGTGAGCTTTCAAACCACTGTACTTTTTCATTATAATGCAAAATTCAGGTTAAATTTAACAGAACTTGAATGAACACAATCCATCTTCATTTGAAATTCTATGGACTTTTATGAAAATGAGGTTGCTGTGATCAGATACAGGTAGGAAATATTTCTGATATAAAAGTGTGTGCGTATGAGGGTGTGTTTTGTATGTGTTTATTTGAAATATCACTTCATCTTTATGCTAGAATTTCTGAGGATTGTTATTTCGATTGGCTTCTCAGCTATTAAGAAACTTGTGTTTCTTTCAATTGATCTGAGTAATTTGTGTAATTCCTTTAACAACTTTGCAGCTTGTATGAAAATTTTGAAATAATTTGCAATCATTAGTTGTTGATACGTAGAAAAAGGGCTGGACAAGTTTTCTGGTTGTCCAGTGATAATACATGTTCTGTTCTTAGGATGTGCATGAAATCTGAATGCGTAACGAAACTCTCCAACCACGTTTTTCCAGGACTATAATGTGATGTAAGAAAATATGAGATCCGACATCCTTGTTCTGAGGAAATGTCTCCAACATGATACATGTTTGTCACGATGGCGTTAGCCAGATGTTATTCAAGCTTTATTTTCTTTCCTTCGGTTGTGTGTGTGTGTGCGTGTGTGCGTGTGTGTGTGTGTGTGTGTGTGTGTGGGTGTGTGTGTGTGTGTGTCTTTTAGGCAGTGCGGAAGTGAGCATGCGTGACTGCCGGTGCACTGTCTTATCCAATGTCAAGCGTGTGTTAATGACAGTGAGGAATGCATGCATGGTTTGAGACCCGACGCCTTCTCACACGGTAATAATCCGCGAGGAAGGATATGCCGGCCGAATTGTACGGATATCGTCCCGCGCTGATGAGAGGCGGGAACGTATTCAAAAGGAACGAGGAGGTCGTTCCTGGTAGTATACGAAAAAGGGAAAAGGCAACGTCACGTCTTCATTAATTTTGGCTTATGACAATGACTGATTGCAGCTGAGTGCAGTCACATTTTTACTTCCTAAAATACCAACTCCGAAGGCAAGTACTTTCATGTAAAGGGCACCCATGTGTGTTAGGATGCTGAACTTGATTCTTTCTCTCTTTTTGCAAATTAGTCTATGACAAGGACGTAGCATCTGTGCCTAAAAATTTGATGGGAAATCCGAGATGTCTAAACTAGATGAACATTAATAATAGATTCTACTTGTGTGTATCATTCATAAGCTTCTTTGTCAAAGCCTGGATTTTATGCTCGGATTGAAATGAAATCTTTGCTCTGAAAAACGATTTACTCGATCAAGTGCGTGAAAATCACACCTACACACACACACACACACACACACATATATATATACACACACGCACACACACTCAACGTATAGTTCAAAGATACAAGTCCGTTGCAGACATATCGCCTACACAGTGCAAAGTACACATCACAAAATACCGAACTGGCGTACAATGGTGTACATGTTATGCTCAATTGGATTGCACTTTTTTTTTGGGGGGGGGGGGGTGTGGGGGAGTGTCTATCTGCTATAGCTGCGACGGTAAAACCTTTGAACGTGTAATATGAGTTAAAGGAGACCTCCGGATGATTTTCAGATTTTTACATTTGAACAATGATAAATTAGTGATACTGAAGACAGAGTTTCAGAATTTATGATAATTGGGATGAAGAATAAGAATATTTTCAAAATTTAGAACAAATTGCAATGAACAAGGATGATGACATGGCAGAGTCACCATAAGAATGCATGAGTTGGGGCTCAAGGCAGCAGAACAAAAGAAGAAGGCATGCATAGATTGTACCCAGGTGAGCTCGCAAGCAAGCGGTATTGTAATGTACACTGCTACATTTTTGAAATATGTGAGCCTCCTATGTCATCATCCTTGTTCAGTGTGATTTGTTTAAGGTTTTTAAAAGTACTGCTTATCTGCTCAAGAACCACAATATCCACAAATCTGTACATGGAGTTGTCGATTTATGTACTACGTGATGTGAAATTATGAAAATCGTCCGGAATGCCCCTTTAAACTACAAGTTGTATTTTAAAATTTCTTCTGATAGAGACTCTGAACAAAAAATCTCGATATGCCATTTCGTTTCGTATTCTGTTGTTTAGGAACCTTCAAACTCAATTAATGTAGAAAGATTTGGCAGCATAGTGTGAAGTGATTTCTATGATTGCATTTTGTTTTCAGCGACTTCTAATTATTTTTGTTATTGTCGCGGCTGTAAAAAAAAAAAACATCATTGGGTAAGTCTAAAATAGGTAAAAGTTTGTGTTACAATCGAATACATTATACATTATGGTCCGTCATTAATTTCAGCGTTCACCATTTACTGGCCGGAAGTTGATAAAACGAGGTAATTCTTTCTGACATTCAGTCACTATGATTTTCTCACAAATACTTTTCTTCCTAAAATATGACGCCTTTCATGATTAGACATGAATGCTTCCGTTTTTTAAATCATTCTATGTGGAAAGGAAGAGAGTGCTCAGATTCTATTCTACTCATGTTCTTAGGCGCTCAAGGACGATCATTGTTCATGAATCAAAGAAAAAAAATGAGATTTTAAACAAAAATTTAAAGTACAGTATATTACAATCTTCTTAGCCCCTTTCTCCTTGTCGTCTTCACTCTTTTCCTGTTATTCCTTTATTGTTTATCCTTTTTTTTTGCAAGAGAGCTGCCTTGTGTTTGTGATTGTGTTTGTGTTTGTGTTTATGTGTCTTTTTGTCTTTCTTTTATTTTATTTCATAGGCAAACTGCCTACTTCTGTTCATTCAGCAGTTTGCCATTGTTTTTGAGGATACTGCAAACTATAAGTCCTGCTTCTTAGCCTAGTCCCCTCCATTTTCAACAATTTTCACTCGGTGTTTATCATAAAAGTCCCAATATTTATTGTATTTCAGTTCACTGCATTTTATTTATAAAAATGTTTTAATGATTATACAGGGTATAATTCCACGCTAAATGCGCTAATTCCACATGACTCATGTGCTCAAGGCGCAATGAGAAAGAACGAATCATGAATTACAAAAATCATTACACACACACGAAATGAAAGTAAGTAATAGAATGGAACAATGAAAACTTTCCGCAATTACAATGTTGTAAAGTTTTGTGTAATTCCGTGCATTCAAATGTCTATTGCAATCGTTGGAAATGAAGTTCAAGGAGTGAAATGAAAAAAAAAAAGAGAGAAAAGAATAGGCCATTATCGATGATTTGCTACTACATTCTCTGGCCTCTCCATCCGCTTTGTCCTCTGCAACTTTCCTTCCTTCTCTCTCTCCTACCTTTTCTTCCTTCTCCCTGTTATCTGTCTGCTTTTCATGATGGTATGCCCTTCCCCATTCACATCCCTGTACTTTCTTTGAAGGGTTTGACACTCGCTTTTGGAGGAAACACCGAGTTTCATTCTTTGTTACATCGTGAGTGCCGCCTTTTTGAAACTCCTAAAAAATCTTCTTCTTTTTTTCCAAGGGTATATGAGCTACGTTCAATGTATAGCGATCGCGGCTAGTCAACACATTATACTAGTACACGCTGGCATGCACTGTGTTTCATGCATTTGCTTTGCTCTCCGAAATAAGGGCACAATGGTCCTTAACATGTAAACAAGCGTCATCCCTGAATCTTCGCACCCCGCATACCAAAGCACAATAATTTGTCAACAACTTCTCTTCGTAGCGGCATAGTTATGACAGATTTGTTTTTGATCCGTTTGTTTGAGATTTTTCCGTTTACCGGAAGATCGGTTATGATGACCTGAACTAAAATTGCACTGAAATTCAATGCACCTAAAGCATTAATAGGTTATTTATTTAAATTTCTTTACTATCCCCTTGCCCCGGCCTCATGGAAGAATACCGCTGCAATATCTTTTTTCGTAAGCGTGAGCGTATTAGCTGCAAGATTGTATACAAATTTCCTGCGCTATATCTTTTTATTATACAAGTCAACATTTTAGCACATTTTTTTTTCTCAGCTAAGAATAATTATGATAATCATACGACATGTCATAAAAGGTGTACTTTTGGGGAGAGTAGTAACTATTTCGACGGTGCCGAATCCAAATGGATGATGCAACTCTTGCATCCTTGAGTGTTTTGAGATATTCAAGATGGCCGCCAAAATGGCCGCCAATTAGGAAATTACTATATAGTCTCCTTTTAAATAGAAAAAATTGAAAACAAAGTAAGGACTCACCTGATTTCGAGGGTGCAAAATCTAAATCTGGATGATGCAACTCTTACATCTTTGAGGGTTTGAAATATTTACGATGGTAGCCTGAATGAGTTGCACCAACCGAATCTAGATTCAGCACCTATGAAATAGGATAAGAGTATCAATTTATCTTCATATTTTCACCATATATAGATAAGGATATACTTATATTGGAACTTCACTATTTTTCTTTTCTTTTTTTAGAGGCGATCTTTGATATTTAAAAATTCTCAAGGAGTCAAGAGTTGCATCATCCAGATTCAAATTTAGCATCCTCGGAATAGGTCTTAAACATTTCTTTTTCTTCAACTTTTCACCTTTTGTACGGAAACAGTACCACAAAGGAATTTAAGTGGCTGCCGTACAGGCGGCCATCTTGAATATCTCAAAACCCTTAAGGATGCAAGAGTTGCATCATCCAGATTCGGATTTAGCACCTTCATAATAGGATAACACCATCCGAAAACATTGGGAGGACGGTATAACAAGGTTAGACCCAATATCTGACTTTGGCACCCATAAGTAATGTGTGTGGGATATGACTTTAAGAGCATGTGTGTTTTAACTCTCATGTGCTCACACCGCACATTATTACAGATGATGATTACGTGTCATTAATATTGTATGTACAGTAGAGTATCACACTTACTTCGAGATGCATGCGTGGACTCCGTGCGCGATGTTGTTATTGACATTCATATATAGATGATGTTGCAGTATAATAATTATGACTCGTAGTTTTTGCATCGAAGATGATTCAAGAGTAGCTCGATATCAGATCAGTCATGCAAGTTGCCCTGGATTTGAACTTATTCGCGCGCGCACACACACACACACACACACACACACACACACACACACTTTACACGCAATGTAAGTGCCCAATGGGTAACCCATATCTCACTTGTTTGTCTACAACCGCATGTGCATGATGGATTTCCTCTGTAGCAACATTGCCATATTAATGACAGTTAATTGGCGGTTAGATGCCGCTAATAAGCCCTCGGAGTGGATGGCCATGGCCAAATTAATAACGGAGTCATGGGTTACTGGAGCTGTGATGGGAAGAGAGAGAGAGAGAAGAAGGGGGGGGGGTGCCGGGGTGGAGGAGGCGCGCATGATAGGATGAGTGTCCTGATGTTTTTGCCCTAACTTTGAAGAGACACTTAGTAGGGAACTTAATGGCTCCTTAAGCACTGGGTACTTATGGCACTAATTTACTTGCATTAAAGGACAACTCCGGGACAGTTAAAACTCGATCAGTCTGGAAAAGGAAGAGTTAAGTTTTTTAAATACAAAACAGTGAGAATTTGATGAAAATCGGACAAAAGTAAGAGAAGTTACATGATATTGTAAAGAACGTGTAGCTTACTTTGTACGAAACAACTCCTCAATAGTCATAATGGACGTGCAAATCAGTGAGTTCATGATGTCATCGCCTCAAAACCTAACCATTTAGTTTAAATACAAAATCTTGAAAATTCCAGTTTTTGTTTGCTTTTGTTTGTTTGTTTGTTTGTTTTTATGTTGTTTTGTCTGTGTGTGTAGGGGGGGGGGGCTCTAGGTTGAACGCAGTCATGCACAGGCTCAAATCCTGATATGAATGACATTACACTTTTTTACACTTCAGCAGAATAGAATTTTCGTCAACTTTTTACACACCATCAATGGAAACTTGTGAGGCGATGACATCATCAACTGAGCTCATTCATTTGCGTATTCATATCATCTGTTCGAGAACTCTTTTGCAAAAACTAACTAATCTTTAACATTTCATAACTTCTTTACTTTCAAAACGATTTTATCAATAGTCTCATTCTTGTGCTCTTATTTTTTTTCTTTCTTTCATTATTTCTGGTCAAAAATGTCCCTTAAGATATAGAGAAGGCGCTTAAGCTATAGAAAAATTGATGGGTTTAGTTACATGAGTCAATACTTGATATCAATAATATAATTCCTAATTTTCCTAGGTAAAATATCTAATTGGTCGTTACTGCCAGTAAGAAGAGAGATGTTTGATTTTCAAAAGCTTCTAATCTGACGAAATTCATGACCCATGCGATCGAGGTCTACGTTCTACAAATAATGATACTAAGAACTATGCAGCCAAGTAATTGATGGTTGTAACAAGATAGCGGTGGTCATCCTTGAAGAGAAAATGTACAGCACGTTCCAGTTACCATGGCTACCTACCACCTTCTGTTTGTGCGTGAGGGGTACTCGAAGTATAGCTATAATCATCATCCGCAAGGAATGGTTGAGAGGTCGCAGCAAAAATCGGCCCGTTTATGGATGATGCGTCTTGGGAGAAATTTAAACTTGGTTAAAATGGAGAAGACCGAGACAAGAATATATGATTGAAATGGATAAATACACATTGCGATTTGTCTGTCTAATCATCCTATAAAACAGTTCTTCAATTTTGTTCTTCTTCTTCCTCTTCAAGCATGGGCAACTTGCAATTATATTATTCACGTAGTTGTTATGTCAAATGGTTTACATTTCTGTTTATAAAGTGAGAAAAAAATATAGATTATACAAAAAGGAATTCATTTCAGCATCTTTTTTTTTATCCAAAAGTTAAACAAAGCCAATGATTATTTTTATATCATGTTTATGTGTGCACAAGTACGTTTAAGTTATACACTGCCTCACTTCTCCTATTTCACAATGTTACTCTCTTACTTTGATTTATACAAAAATCATTAAAACATCATGGACTATAGATATGTGGAATGTGCTGCCTCTAGATTTAAAACAGTGTTTATGACTGAATATTTCAAAAGAGAATTAAGAGATATCCTTATATGTCAATGTTCTCCCTAAATTTCCATAAATTCATGTCATAAGTTTTGTTTTTATTCATTTTAAATAACGGGTTTAAGGTGGTAATATCATAATGTCTTACACATCATATGAGCTATATTATACAGTATTGTGTAGAGTACAGAACATATTATTTTTACAGACCAACATCATCACAGCGCAACGCACACCTCACAACACTATGCACCTTCTGCACTACTATTCACTATATCGTGAACTGCGATATAGAATTGTATTTTAAGATAGTTTCATTTATTTTATCTGGGGTCATCTTCCTAGTCAAGCTCTCCTTATGAAGATGGTAGCCTGCATTTCCAACTGCACGTATATAGGGCCTACATTCTTTACACCCAATTTGAACTGTTCCTTATCGTACAATTTACATTCAATTTGACATTGTTGCATGAATTCCAATACTTTTTTTTTATACAATCATACCCCACGATCCGAATTAATGAGTGGGAACAATTCATATGATTTATAACATATCGTCATTTTTCGTATACATTGCAGTGAAAACGGAATGCAGAAATAAACGGAACTGAACTGAACTAAATGCCTTATTGGTGTCTTGTTAACGTTCGATATCTTTCGGATTTATCTATACAGAGAAGCATATTTTTGTACCTTTATACAACACATTCTCTCTCCAATAATGACTATTCATTCTTGCTGAAATGAGATCCCTTTTTAGGTTCCACCCCTTTTCTATTCTACCTTTGATATTGAGTCCGCATCACCAATCTCAGACAAATCCGCATTAATGTGATACTTAAGTAGAAATTCATACGTACAGACACCAAAGTTGCTGGCATGTTACTATTTCAGCTGTTTCATTCTCTGGTCCTGTCTCTGTCTCAAATAAAGTTTCAAATGAAAAGACAGAGAGAAAGAGAAAGAGAGATGGAAAGAGAGGGGTAAAGAGAGAGGGGGAAAAAGAAAAGCACTGTACGATGTATTGGTTGCTCGCATAATAACCGATGAGTTTGGGGTATACCGTACATCTTTGCAACTATCATTCTGATCATGTTTCGAATACACGATTATGTTCTGGTTATTCAAGTACCGATGTCTACTTCTTCTTAGAAGATGAACCTTATTACTCTGTTTACTCATAATATCATCTCTCTGCGCTGCATTGAATAAAAATTGCCCTCATTGATCCGAGATTCTGAAATAAAATTAGGAGAGCGATTTTGTGAGATATTATTAAACACTGTTTAGGAAGTACATGGTTTATGTTTGCAGTCGTAACAGCATCCTGTTATCATCGAGTCAGATTACCGCAAGATCTAAGTGAAAAACGCTTATTTCTCATGAAGACGGAAGACAGAATGCTGCGTGTATGACGTACACAACAAGCTGTGGTTCACTGTTTACATTTTGATTTTTTTTTTCGACTCGAGACCCGCGAGTCGCGAATGACAGGAATGAACGCACCAACTATCATCATGTCTTCATCTCCGCCAGTGCATTCGGCGTGGTATGAGCAGACGGACCGGCCCTTCTGCAGTCTGGGCCTGCAGGAGTATTATTGGGAGATTAGGACGTGGAAATGTCACGAGAGAAGCCTGATGCGACAGTATAAAGTGGGGTGGGGGTGGGGGAGGGGAAGGGGAGGGGAGGCGCCAAGTGACGAAGACTGCACAAGAGCTCTAGAAATGCTATTGAGATATTTTGTTTAGATTGATGTGGATTTGCTGGTTGATAACGCAATGAAAGACACACCACACACATAGACAGCAGTATTAGAGTCGAAGTGAGTTATACGAGAGGAGAGTGTATGAGAAGTTACATAACGAAGTAAAGAAGAAAAAAAAAAGAATAATGGAGTCACCTGCAAAGATGGTAGAGGGAGAAGGAAAGAGGGGCGATTATGATATCACCCTAAAAGGACTCGTGGTGATTATACCTTTCGTGAATGTGCATCCAGAGCTTGACGTAGGCGGGACTGCAACTGTCTTAACATGTATTGTAGCAGTATAGCTAAAAATCCTTTACCATCCAAGCATTGCTGAGAGAAATTCAATGAAGTTAGGAGGAAGCACTCACGCACAAACGGCAGTTGCTGTAGAAACGCGTCAGACTATTTAAAGTGATTTTCCAACTGAAAAGCGTGTGATGGAAGTGTAAGCAGTGTAAGGATGCCTTGTTTCGATCAGTAACACGCGGAAAGAGAAGCATTTACTTTAATGTATTCTCTGGCCATTGTCGCTCGTGGTTACCGAGCCAGATTTGAATACACTGATGAAATAATATAAATGATGAAAACAATAATACATATGCCTTTTTCATATGAAAATCTGTTCTCCTTGCCCTGATATGTATGACCTCAATCAGAGAATGTAAGCAGGGGCGGATCCAGGAATTCCGTAAAAAGGGGGCGCGTTTACAAAATTAAAGGGGGGGTGCACGCACCCCTCCCCCCCCCCCATTTTTTTCTTTTTATTTCTTTTGTTTCGACAAAAAAAATAAAAGGGGGGCGTGCGCCGGTTGCGGTTCTCCCTGGATCCGCCCCTGCTAAGTGTACTAGATTCTTTTCGTCAAACCATAGAATTTGGTCACAGTGGATTCCTTTCTAACCGGTAAATAGTTTCTAGCTTGTCTTTAATCAGCTTCATTCGCTTCCTTTCTGTATACACGAGACGTTAACCTATAACACTTCTGTTTGAAAGTCTACTACTATGTAGGGGCCTACTGCTTTTTTCTTTCACTTACTCTTTTTTTGTCTACACTTCTATATAACCTGTAAGCTTCATGACATAAGGAATACAGATATTCCTGTAAACGTTTGTAGGAGAACAGTTTCTCCATGCTGAAATAGTCCTGACCTGTTCCCAGTCCATCAGTATGACCACTAGAACTTTACCTTATGGAGTCTTTTTCGGACGCCTGAAGAGTTTGGTTAAAACAAAAGTCTTTGATGAAAGTTTACCATGGAGCCACGATGTTGTAGCTCCATGATTGTGCGTTGCTCAACTAAGGAGCGGTTTCTTTCAAAAGTTTGATACACATCATTCAGATACGTGTGCATTACCTACAGAAGACAATAATAAAAAATAAAAAAACTTGATATCGATTTTTTTTTTTGAAAGAGGATGACTACTGCATGACCAAGACGCTAAAAAGCAGGATTTATCAAAATGATTATGCTTCAATGCCTTGATTTATTTTCTCCTCAATCTAACTCGTTCGCACCTCCTCGAAGTATATCTCAGCATCAACCAGAGCGTGGGTAATTCGCAGGAAATTGATTTTTCGGACGCCACGAAGATGCACCAGACCATCAGTGAAAAGCGCGATGGCTTGGACACGCCAATGTTTCCTTCCGAGGGGTTATTCAAGGCTAGATTTTTTCTTTTCTTCACATTTCCGAAAAAGAAAAAGAGCATGTATGACAACATCCTCAATACTCTCATGAAATTTTACAGGATTATGTAGATATGCGACACAAAAATATGTTTTAATCTTTCAAAAATAGAGCACTGAAACACCCACCAAACTTAAGCAGTATTCTACCCACCAAAACACTTCTCACACTAAAACAAACCGCATCCCCCCCCCCCTTCATGGTGCGAAACTGGGGCAAAATCACCAAGGAATAAAACTCAATCGATGATGTTCTAGCGGCAAGCGGAGGATGAGATGGCAGAGTTGGGTTATGAACGCAAAGCAAAGAAGCCAATATTCTGTCGATTTGATACTGCTTAGCGCGATGAAGTGTAAGAATTCCTTGTGGAGATACTGTCTAGAAAATGGCGCCTGAGACTGGTATATCGATTTAGATGGGTGTCGTGACAATTAGAGCAGTCATAACAGCCTAATTTTGGCGTTGACGAATTCGTTACCGAAATATTTTTTTTCTCTTATGTCGCATTGATGGATTGATGGGGGATATATTATGATAATGTCCTCTACAATTTGCTCATAATTTGATGGCAGTGAGTGATCTGCAGTGACGTGAGAATTCGAAGGAAGAGAGGGGTCCGAGAAGACATCACGTGAAGCGAGAATGTTCACTTTGACAGGTGGTACTGGGTTCGGCGTTGCGTGCAGATAGACAGCGGGCCACCTGGCCCCTCCTGAGGTCATTAATATCAGCTCGCTCGCCGTCTCTTCTCTCCCCCCCCCCCCCCCACCTTGTGTGTGTGTGTGTGTTAGTGTGTGTGTTATGCGCCCTTATATTACGTGATCTAGTTATCTAACACATAAACCCCCAAATTATGAATTATGAATTTCAAAGGCTGTGTTCTTTCTGTATAGGTTAAGTGTTTTTCTCATACAGTCGGCTGAGAATGATAAGGGCGTTAAGTTAAAGCCACAGTCTTCGAGGCACTCGCCCTTCTCATTCTATCGTTTGCATCTGATATGTTTCTTAAAGGCATAATTTACCATTTGCAGATGAAACAAAAATCGAGCATTAGTGCTATAAAATAGTTCTAAAATGTGAGTTACGGATAGAAACAACCACTGTAAAAATTTGAATCCGTATTATCGATGTTAAGTATTGTTAAATACACAAAATGTGAACTATAGTTATAATAAAAAAAAATTCCAGACTAAACCGTCTACAGTTATGGTTCATTAAGAAAAATACTGATATTTCCTTATATTCTAGACTTTACTGTGAAAATTTTATATGGTAGGATGTTTTGTGATACAACATACCTACACATATGCATCAAATGTGATATCTTTATTTTTTTTTAATCACTGCTCCCAAAGGTAAACTGGACCTTTAACTTATCGGCTCATCCAGCGCTTGGAGGACCGCAAAGCTTAGACTTAGAAAATGTCGATCTCTTTTCGACCATGCATGTTTCCATACACCCTTTCCTCTCTACCGCGGTAATGTGCATACACAATATATGTATGTTATTTTAATGCTTGTGTAAATGTATGTACACAACATGATCGAAAAGGGCAAATCAGCAGCCTTGTGTGAATCTCTGTCCCACGACACTTGGTATGAAGGGAGGAGATGCCATGTGCAAATAGATCGTGTGACGTACCCCGAATCTTGGTAGCGGCAATATAGGACAGTGGACGTTGGTAACTCGAAACTCGTGGTTCCCAGGGCGACAGAGAAAAGATTTCACAAGATTGGCGGGGGAAAAGCAAACAAAAGCAGGTTGCATCCATCCGTTGTCTGTGGAAAAAAAAAATAAGATGGAAAAAGAACCTACAACGTCAGGTTGAAATATAAATCTTAGAGAAATTTGAAACTTCATTGACAACGCTGACATCTATCGACATGCACGTTCAAATGCTTTGTGGATATTTTTTAATTTTCGTGGAATTCAGTTGCCATTGCATGCAGCACGTCATTGTAAGCTTTTGTATGCCTGGGGTAGCTCGTGATTGTTGGTGTTGTCGTTTTAATGTTCAATCCTTAAAGAGAGTATTATCAAATCCGCTTCACCTAATACTCCAAAACAATGCAAATCGTAACTCGTAATGCCGCCAACCTTGCATGCTGACAATGTATTTCGTGACGATTTGATTGCATTACAACAGTATTCGTTGGTATTGAGAAAGTCTGTTCCTTCAGCATTATAAAGAACCTAAAAAAAGACGCGTGCATCAGATTTCTTGCTATGGATGAGCGATTCGGTTTCTAATTTTAGAGGAAAGAAAATCAATTACAATATGTGTTTATCCTTACATACAAGCATAATCAATTTTATTCTCACAAAAACATTGATATACGACTGTAAGCGATCAAGCGGACTTCCATCGCTCGCAAAACTCAAACTTTGCTTCGTCCTATTCTATACCTTTGGCGCCACAAGAGAACATGCTTCTAAGAAGAAGAAGAAAAAAAAAAGAAGGAGAAAAAAGAAGGAGAAAAAGCATGCCACAGCTATGCCTAAAGACATCAGTATACTGCATAGTGTTTACCCCCAGCTCTGACAGTACATTCTCAAGTGGCACACACGTCCGGTTAAGGAGGGGGGGGGGGGGCAAGAGAGAAGAACAAAAAATGAAGATGGAGGGTGAAAAAAGACGAGAAGAAAAGAGAAATGCAAAAACCACCTTCCATTTACTGATGGTTTCCGCATCGCACTATATCGCATTCTGCCTTGACTTTTATTTCTAGCTCATGTCCTGTCATAGGATGATACAGATGGAGTACCCCAACGGGGTAACAAGGCAGGCTGGTTGACAGGTCATACATCTTCTTGTGTGAGGGCATTAACGCCTTCTCCATACCGTCAAGAGCTATAGCTGGATGATGGGAAGAAGAATGAGATAAATGATGAGAAGGAGGGAAAAATAAAAGAAGGAAAAAAATGACAAATCATCACATCTATTCAGTCATTTCTGAAGTATCGTAGCGTAAATGTCAAACGAAATTTCTTGTCAGTATACGCACGAATGATGTAGCGTTATAAGCCAGAAATAAAGATCATTAAAATTCCAGGTGACTTGATGAAATATTTCTACTACGATTTCCAACTGAGATATGCGACCCCGCCGATGGAACTTCATTCTGTTTAATTGCTTGATTGCTACATTAATGATATCATATAAAATAAATCAACCTATTGACTGTTTGTTTGCTTGTGTGTTTGCTTGCTTGCTTTCTTTCGGTACTTCTGCATTTTGCCTCGAAAAAACTCTAACCCAATCATGTATAACGATGAAAAAATACAAACAGATGCTTATAAACACAATCAAAAAACAATGAATATCTGAAATTACGCTTTACAGATGTAGCTTCATTGACGTAAAGGTAAGATACACTTTGTATTTTATACAACACCATGACAGAATTATTATATCTTGCCAAAATGAAAGCAGAGGAAAGAGAAATAGAGGAGACCGCCATTTTAAGCAAAACTTCATCAGGGTGGCGGCCTCGAAACAAATAGTGACTCGGGGTCATGGCATTATGTCAGAATTCTACGACTTTTTCTTCCATTGGATATACTTATGTAATATTATGAGGACATTTTAACATATCATTTACAATCAATTAACTATCAGTAACATTGACTATATCAAGATGACTGCTTTGGTAGGAGTTCTTTTCTTTGTCTGTTGTTGTTTTTTAAAGAACTGTAATAGAGGAAAAAGAAGTTATTGCTTTTTTTAAATTCAAATCATCACCATGTCCATCTTCTTATGAGAAAGAATCAAAACAATTTGTACGGTTGAAGGCACGAGTGTACAAGTTAGTGTTGGTATTGAGTATGTGAAGGGATACTTGAAAATGAAAAACCAACGCACCACCACAATCCCATATCGGAAGGAAGGTTTCTAATGTATATAGTTTGTGTATAGACATCTTGGGCTGATATGAAGTAATCGTACTGAGTGATGATATTACCATAACCTAGACAATTTATATCATGCCCTCAGATTGTTGATATAACAAGCAAAATAGAATGCATTTCATCTTTTCAAAGTACCATGAATGCGTTTAACCCATCGAGTGAAAAGGTCTTTAATATGGATATTCATAAGGGTGCATCGACAACAGAAGAGGATGCAATCGGAAGATCTTACACACTGCTACATTGTCTGCCAAAATCTTTCCAATCTCTCCGCGGAGACTCAAAGGCGCCCAAGAACCCTGGAGTAGGAGGTCTTCATTAGTTCTTCTCGCGTTCACCCTGGGCGTAACAGTCCCAGGTATTCAATTACACGCTGGGGTTTCTGCTCAAACGGTCCGTAAGATGTGCGATGCAGTTAGGCATGATGGGACTGACGATTACTTCTCGTGCATTAGCGCGCTATGGAGAGCTAAAAACCGAAGCACAGTGGGAGCACGGAGCCATTACGTCAACATGTCATCTCCTTGTTTTATCCACAGACGAGAAACTCGGATGACAGGGGAGATAACAGCTGCGGCGAAGTCCAATCATTGTTGTTTCTTTTTTTATCCATGTTAACCAGGAATGCTATTATGAGAAAGAGTAACATTCAGTGCCTTTTGGGTTCAATATAATGATTAAAGCATTAAAAAAATTCAAGGAATTGAATAAGAAATCTTCTTGATGACAAAGTACAGGGAGTCATCATGATCAGTGAAAAAAGTTTCATATCGAGAGAAAGAAAGATGTTTTCATGCTTTGCGTGATCTTTTTTTTTTTTTTTTTCAAATTCAAGTATCTCTCATCCCTTGCATGGGACGCTACTCGGATGCTTTTATAATGCAACCCACTTCTTCAGACTGGACTCGCGATCCTCATACATCGATATCACGTTGCCTTTAATTTCCGGGAAGATGCTTGCCTTCGAGCTCGATTTCTTTGCAAATCCATCAGCATTCAGCGTATACAGCATGAAGCGCAAACATTTCGAACGCATATTTGTGACGATTGCATTGATACAACTTTCTAATTTTGACTTTTCCCATTTCTCTTTTCGTTTCTCGTCGCTGATCAGCTCATTGTACTGATACGTATACTCTTCTAACACGTTCAAGTTTCATCCCGGTTGGCGTCACTTGAAATTGCTTATAAAGACGTTTTCATTTTTTATCTTTAATCTAAAGATTTCGCGAAAGTTGCTTCGAGCGATTTTGAAATCGATCTTCAAATAGAGTCTTTATTCATATTTGGTTTGTGACAGTATCGCGGGAGGTTTCAGGTTGACTTTTTTTTTTAATTTTGCAGGAAAGGATACTCTCTTTTGATACTTTCTTCGAAAAGCAACGTATACAAGGAAATCTAGTTCTTTCAGATAGGATAGTGGAGTAGATCACTCGTAAACACACACAGGTATACACTAACAAGTTCACGTTAAATTTTTCCTTCATTTGAAGATGTCTTCTGGAAAGCTTTATTCCTTATGTATAAGTTTATTGGTTTGTCTCTGCATTGTGAGTGATTACTTTGTTATATCGAAATCGTATATAGCATGGTATGTAATTATTTTCCTGTTTTTGTATATAAATATGATAAGTGTGCGTGTATGTGTGTGCGTGCGTGTGTGTGCATGTGTCTGTGTGTATGTCGGTGTCCACTTTCTTCTGCAAACAAAAAAGTTATTACAGCTTCACAGCATACGTTAGTCATTAAGAGGGTTAAAAGATTTCTGTTTGATAGCTCGAAGTTTAAAAGTCCTGTTTACCTTCGGGAGCAGTGATTAAAAAAATGTTCAAGATATCACTTTTGATGCATATGTGTGGGTAAGTTGTATCACAAGACATCCTACCATATTTTTTTTTTTGTTGCAATAAAGCCTAAAATATAAGGAGATATCACCATTTTTCTCATTAAACCGTAACTGTAGACGGTTTAGTCTGGAAACATTTTTATTATAACTATTGTTCACATTTTGTATATTTAACAATACTTAACATCGATTATACAGTTTCAAACGTTTATTTTGGTTGTTTCTATCCCTAACTCACATTTTAGAACTATTCTGAAGCATATGAAAAAATCTTCCAAATATTTTGAAATGTAATTTAGACAATTTTTTCAAAAATGTAACTTTTTTTTATACGCCCTGTGATATATATACATACATAGAGAGAGAGAGGGGGGGGGGGAGAAGATTATACAGTATAGGTAGATAGAGAGGGACAGTGAAAGATACACATATTTACATATATAACATATTTATGTCAAAGAGCGTTTTATTCAAATCTACATTTCATTTCCTGGTATAGAGAAATAAAACTGCTGTTAAGGAATCGTTGGACATTAAAGACGTCTTTTTATTTATCTTTTTACATCCGTTTTTTTTTTCGATTTTCTGATTTGTGTAATTCTAATGGATGGATTTCTATGACAAAATTTTGTGTTTCCGGTTGGTAAGATATTGTGGTAAGTGTAAGATGATAACGTATTGGTGGTCACAACAGAGGGTCATCTTACAATACCATGCTCTCGACGTGGATGTCTAAGATAGATTTCCCATTGAGGAGCGCGATCCCAAAGCGATGTTTTAATCCACATTAACCTCTTTTTTCGCGGAAGATGAGAAGTGATATAAGGTGGGTAATCTTATAAGCTTCACATTAGGCATACCCCGGATCTCTTCAACTCCGGGCGCAGGCAGAAATTTGAGACACGTGACTTGAATAGACAGGATAAAGTGCAGGGGTACCTGCGATCAACACAGTGTGTGGCGGGGACGAAAAAATATATACTCGGTCCATAAGCCAGCCTCCCTTTCTTTGACCCGCACCCCTCCCATTAAATCATACACGTAATGTACAACAGATTCATCTCATATAACTTGATTAAGAATATTGTCGTCGGCTATACCTTGAGGTTATTAGAAAATATTCTTGGAATATGAGAAGTACATGTACTTTATTTCGTTTTGGCAGATATTAAGTCCAACAAAGAGTTTGATATAGACGCAGCCAAATTGATTTAAGCTGTTCTCATAAGTTGCCGCTGTGCATTCGATATTCGGTGTTCCTGTCATATTGCTAGAGACATTCATCATGTTTCGACGATGTCTCTTCATCATAAGCATACCGACCAGGTGCAATGCTCTAAGCGACTTTTAAAAATTCATAGATGTGGGGGGGGGGGGGGGAGGAGGTTACTGATGACTTTTTATGAAGTGTCAAACCAACACTGGAGAATTTCAGGTTTCTATTTCAAAATTCCCCATTGCAAGTACAATCGATCAACTGCCGTCTAGTATAGTGTTGTCGCCTTATTAAGTATTGAGATGAACGCTGCACGTGGTACATGATTGTCATAATACATATTATGGCGAAGCCTATGATACAGTTTGATGCCAAGGACAAATGAAGTATCGCAGCGGGAGGCCCTGTCATCTGAAGATGTGAAATCATTAGCCTGTGTGCACGTGTGTGTGTGTGTGTGTGTGTGTGTGTGTGTGTGTGTGTGTCTCCTTCCCTCTCTACCTTTCTTGATGTGCGTATCCATCCATATGTTTACAATATAGTAATCTCAGGCTGTATACACACATCATTGGTTAAGTGTCTATATTCATTTCTTTTTTTGGCAGCAAGACTTAGTGAAGAAATTTAGGTCTCAGCAATGAAGGTCATTGCTTTTTATACAACTCAAACTGAAAAGACTTATCAACGGACCCATCAGTGCTCTAACCTATAAGTTATGTCTAAAGACATAAGCTATGTTGGATGTTTGCGTGAAAGAGTCTTGTTCTAGATCACACACACACACACACACACACACACACACATATATATATATATATATGTATATATATATATATATATATATATATATATATATATATGTGTGTGTGTGTGTGTGTGTGTGTGTGTGTACATTGATGGACTATAATATGCAGAATTGTCAAACCCTGAACAGAAGCCCAAAAAGGTTATACCACATCGTATCCCTTCCAAAGAGAACAAGTTTGATTTAAAAAAAAAAAAAAAAACCTTTACGATCCAGCAAAATAGTTTTCTGTTAACAGTATGTCCCACTAGCTTAGGTGCTGTAACAAATTAACGTTCCACTCCCCAACCCAACTTTATGCCCAAAGTGCTATCGGGAAGAGCTGACATCAAAATCTCATGGTAACCTCACATGTCCAGCATGCCGAAAGGTGATATATAAGATGGTAATGTTGTGGAATTATTTCATCGTATAACAGAGACAAACACAACGAGAAACATAAAAGCAAAAAAGAATAAACCGCCGGCGGTCTGCAAAATCGACCCGCTCTACTCTTTCCATTTAAGTTATCTTTGACAAAGATGTCATAGTACTCGTTAAGGCGGCGGCACTGCTTCGTATAAATGCATCTGCGCACCTCACACTTCAAAGATGACTAGATTGAGAGAACCGGGGCTGACATTCTACAGAAATGAAAACAACAACATCATTTAATATTGACTCTACGTGATGAGTGTGCTCGAGCCAGGTATTCTGAGACGCACGACGAATCAATCATTAAAATCTCCTAAAAATTCGGCAGTCCATCGAGAGAGGAGGAGGGTAAAGAACTAGAGAGAGAGGGGGGGGGGGATTGCTTGGGCACACAAAGAGAGGAGATGGAGGGAGAGAGGAAGGGGGGGGGGTGTGAGAGATTAGTGGTGTTGATGGAGGCAAATCAATTGGCACTGAAAGAAAATAATATTCGCCGCAAACTGACATTGTTTAGACCCGGCTCATCTTTGCGAAAACATGGCGTTATTATTACTCGTCAGGGCATACCTCTATACGCCGCCATTGAGTGTTTAAACACGAGGGAATGGTGCCGCTGGAGGAATCTAGAAAAGCGAGGGTGAGAAAGGAAATAGAATAAATTGAAAAAGGAAGAGAGAAGAAATGAAGAGAGAGAGAGAATAAAAAACAAAAGTGACCTTATGTTATTATCTTAGCAAAAGAGGGAGAAAGGGGATGTCAAGTAGGCACATAGATGTCTGATAAGTAGTCCGATTTTATTTCTGCATTTTTTTCATGAAACTCACACACGAATTAATGGTATTTATATTATTTGAGCAAAAATCTACACAATAAATTCACAATGTAATGATCACGATGACCTTTAAAGTATTTGAACAAATACTTGGAATGAAAGAGAAGTCAATAATAAATTCCAATTTGAGAAAGAAAAAAAAATGCAAGAGTCTGCCATCTTAAACAGGAGCTTGATAGTGATGACAGCCTCAGCAAAAATAAATCAACGAAAAGCATTCGCAGAAATAGGCAATTTACCATGAAAACTTGTCATGTGCTAACTTAATGTATATTCCTATACCTTTTCAGGGGAAAAGATGCATAGGAGAAGATCAAACAAAAGATTAGGTTACATAGATGAGAAAATGTATAAATATATGTGCATAATGTGTAAATGTATAAATGTATATACAATTATGTGTAAATGCCATTATGCATATAAACACATTCACCGAACTGAGATATTATAATACTTTTTTTCAATTCAATTTAATTCATTTCTCATTTCTCAACAGAACGCTATGTAGTGCGTAATGTACGTGTATGAACATAATGACCATTATAGTATGCGTGTTTGTGCATGAGCTTGTGTGTGCATGTGTGCATGTTTATACTTTGTGTGCATGTGTGTATGATGCGTCTGTAATGTGTAAATCTCGGTTGTAATGAATCACCATTGCTTAAAGCAGAATCCTAAAGGAAACGCATATTTTGTTGGATTATTCCCCCATTCAAGCTTACAAGAGCATGTTAAACACAGCGGCCTTTAATTCATCCATTTAGAAAATAGGATTGCGTTTTGGAGAACGGCTGATTAGAAAAAATTGTTCCCTGAATCATGGTCAATTGGAAGATCCGTGGTTATTTTGGGGGCGCGTCCATGACGTCATGGGTTGAAGGGCAAACCCGGAAGTATCACACAACAGCCTAAGCTTACCTATGTATGCTCTCGATGAGAGCGAGATGTCGAGGCTCGTACCCCGAAATCCCAAGACATTTTTTTATCAGAATGTCATAAAAAATGAAATAAAATTGTTTTCTGCGAAAGTCTCCTGTGAAATCACACATTTCTTCGTTTAAATAGAGTCTGTTACGTGTTATTTAGGCTACGAATACAGAAGTTGTCAGGCCTAGTGCCTGTAGTGGTGCTTCGTAGTCGATCAGTCACATGCATGCGCCCATCACCGGCCGCGTAGGCCTATGTCGCAGTGCAGTAGTCTCCGTGTATCAAAGAGCGGAGAAGTCTGGGCTTCGTACCTCTTTGGTACGTACAATGTACTATATCAGCAGTTCCTCTGTAGTACTACAGCTGTGTACGCCATATATTTAGCGAGTCTTTTTTTTCGCGAATCGGGACTTGCCAATAATTTCGCGAGTGCTTAAATTCGTGGTTGTGGAGTACTGGGAGTACACTACGGAAGGAGGAAATATATACGGAAAGAGAGTTAATATTTTCTCGTGTTTTTAAATTCGCAAAAAACACCAGGTTCGCGAAAATAATTTAAAAAAAAAACCTCGCGAAACATTCGGCGTACGTGGATCGCTGATACTAGATACCACGCAATGCGCGGGCATCGGCTAAGTCGAAGTCTTGACTAGGCCGGCCGGCCTATCTGGTGATAAAATAAATGATACAGAGCACTGCGATTTTCATCGATAGTGATAAAACTTTGATGGACTCGGTGAAGTAATGAATGAATCGTGCAGTGAATTTGTGAGGGTACCTAGCTGGATAGAATGCTGATGAGCTGTGAACGGGAGTACGGAGTGAGTGTGATGTGATAAGATATGATAATAGTAATACGTAGCCCGACCAGACGTTGCGCTACCTATAGGGCTAGCGACTGGGCTGTGTTCAGTTAGGCCTACTGCTGCTCTGAAGTACGAGTTCAGGTCAGCACTAAGCTCGATTCATTTTCAGTTCAGAATAAAAACAACTCTTACCAATCTAAATTTTGAAGCCTATCTGGCATTGGTCCTGCGTCACCAACATTGTCCCCTGGCCTGCCGTGTGGCAAGGGCTCGTATTGCCAACCTCCACTAAGTCCGTCCGCTTCAACCGGACCACCCTGGGCCTTCCCCACTATAGCTCGCCCGCAGCGTCTCCCTCCTGCGCACCGCCGTGCGGCTCGTCATCAACATCTATCTCTCCAACTTCACCAGGGTCATCATCACTAGTTCCTCATCGCTATCATCACTCGTGTGTACTGTATCACTCAGTTCATCACCGCTTCCACATTCAAATTCCACCAAGAAATCATCCTGATCATCACTGGCCTTAACGTACGATGTCGCGCATTATCGAAAAACAAACTTTCAAAACTTATGCAAATACTATCTACAACAACTTGTACGATACAATGCATGCATTATGCGCGCGGGGGCCTGCGGCGCTCGAGACCTTGCGCGATTTCCTTCAACCCATGACGTCATCGGCAAAGCCTCGAAATTTACGTTGTGACCTAGATTTCAGGGGGGTGACAGGTGTAAATCTTCAATATCATCTAACTCCACTTCAAAAAGGCCATTTTAAACGATGTAAACGACAAATTGTTCTATGTGTCCCACTCTTTGACTTCATATATAATTTTATTTCTTCAGTATTCCCCTTTAAAGTGGAACACGTAACTGCAGCTGTATAATGAGACTTGAGAACTGGAGAAATGATTCGTACGATATTGAAACCTGTCAAAATAGGAAGAAAAGGAAGTGATAAATAAAGGAAAAGAAAGACAAAATAATGTGTGCGCATGTGTGTGTTTGTTGTTTTTTTTTGCATGCATGTATTTTGGAGTTTGTTAGTGTTAGTATAAGTGAAGTAAAGAGGAAGAGAGGGAAGAAAGAGAGAAGGAAAGAACGAAAGAAAGAAATAGAATAGTCACCAGGGACACCCAATGTTTTCTAAAGTCTCCTTAAATTGATGACATTAACCTGTGCGACTTGAAAGGCGCTCCCTAAAATCCATACACGAGCAATCAGTCTGATTGGAAGTGCCCCGGGCCATACCGAGTCCCTCAATAGTTTAATGACATTACGCATCATGCGCCACGCGAGCACTCTCCGCGTCTTGCAATGTGTTCCCCAGCCATGTTCCCCTCATTATACACCGGACTCACTCGGGGGGGGGGGGGGGGGGGTGGTGGATGAGAAATATCAAGACCTCTCCCTCCAGCCTTTTATGAAAAACAATATCATTATTTCATGTTTAAATTTGAATTCTTTTCTGACTACTGGGAGTAAACATTCACACGTCCCACATTTCTAGGGTGTTTTTTTTTTTACTTTTCTTGTTATTTGTACGGTGCTCGTCCTAAAACAGATTTAGAGAAATATGATTTATCTTTGCTAGAATTTGACTGGTATATGGTCCAGTGTGTATTCAAGTGCAATTTTTAGAAAGTTTTGTGAATACATTGTAGTTAGATAAGCTATGCGAAAGACTGTCTTTTAATGCCTGTGTGCGAGCTCAAATCAAATCATAGCAATTCAGATGGCAACAAGATTAAAATTGCGTGTGCAATGAAAACAGTGTTGCATTCCTTACGATCAGTAAAGTTAGGAACTTATATTTGATGCTCTACGTTATAAAAGAAATTATTCATCATAAAAATTTTCACATTTAACTCTCGATTTAAAGGCTTTACTTAGATTAAGACCATGTCGAAAGATTGCAACCGCAATGAATCATTAATACTTTGTCGATGAAATTATAAAGTAATAGCGCAATGCCTTAACACAAATGTGTATGTGTGTGTGGATATGCATGTGTATAAAATCTGTGTCTTAATTCTCAATGTGAGGTGACTTTTTTTTCAGTTAGTTAGTTAGGTTTCGTCTTGTTTTATGCGGGTGTGTGTTTTGTTTTGTTTTGTTTTCTCCAGTTCTGCTGATGAAAGAAAAGAAAAATGCCAGAAAGCCCATCGCTATTGGACAATGTGTCTTCAGACTATTCTGACATCCAAAGGCAGCCCGAAATACTCATCTTCAGTGTGTTGCTTGTACACATGTTTACTCGAAATGCACTCGGTGAACACTCAGGATAGATTTGGCATCATTGAAACTTAAATCTTCATATCTTTACCATGTTGACGATCAGCTCAAAGGCAAAGGAATGCAGAAGTAATTGGAATGAAGTAAATAAGTAAACAAGAAAACTTAATTGCATTCATAGCATTCTGTGGATATGAATATGCACCCTCTTCACTACATAGAAATTGTAAAGCAATGCCTCCTCTATCATTTCCATTACATTTCATGAATGTAATAGTGACTTTGCGATACATACATACTAGAATAGTTATTAGATTATGCGTTCACAATGTATCCACGTATGAACATAAAAATTGCAAAACGATAAAGCTATATCATGTTGGAATGAGGACGACTCCAATTTCAGTCCAATCACTCGCCGAACTTTTTCCGTCCCCCTAAAAAGTCGTTCCCTTCCACCAGCTCTGACATTGTATCCCCGGCCAGACCCTCTAAATTCTAATCTCTTCCCTTCAATTACACTTGATCGAGGGAAAAGCAATTACATACCTCCGCTCTTCTACTGTGGTATTGTCGTAGAGGAATGAATTCGATATCCCTCGAATATACGACAAGCGGGCATCGGGGCTCTCAAGGAATTTAGCTCATTTCACGAGCATGCGCGCAATGGTGATCAGATTGGACTTTATTGTGTACTGCAGAGCGAGTGCGCCACTTTTAACATTTACCTTCCGACCATATACAGACGAGGAACCTATACATTATGACAAAAAGAAATATGAGAGAGTGTGATTGTGCGTTATTGCCATCTTTTCATGTAGAAGAAGAACAACAAAGATAAGTCTCGAACAGTCGAAACGGCGGAAAACACAGTTTTACCTTTTTTTCTTGCTTGATCCAGCAGCTCATAACCTAAGCGCGCCAGCACGCTCCATGAAATATTATGTACACTTTGTACTAGTGCAAATAGGTGAACAATGTGCACACTGCTTCGTAATACTGTTATGACGTGGTGGTTCCATGTCTACGTGCTGTTACGTGTTCACGATACACGCATGCGAATATTATATCTAGGTCAAAAACATAAATGCGTGTTTATGCATCCGAAGAAGCTGTCTCTTCGCTTGAAAACAAGAGCGGTCAGCAAGCTGTCCACTTGACCCTTAATTGTGACGTATGTCTCCAGCCGCTTTTATTGCTACTATTTTGTTTCTGTAAAAGAAGCCGATCTGAACGCCATATTAAAAATGATTTGTCATTTTTAAACTGTCGCGCGTATTGCTTGAAGAAATTCAACAAGTTCTATGATATTCGTTACTCTTTAACGTTTGGCATAAATCTAATAGGTATATCTTGACATAATTATCATTGCTAACACCAGTTCCTTTAAAAAAGACCTCCGGATGATTTTCAGATTTTTACATTTGAACAATTATAAATTAGTTATACTGAGGACAGAGTTTCAGAATTAGTGATAATTGGGATGAAGAATAAGAATATTTCCAAAATTTAGAACTAATTGCAATGAACAAAGATGATGACATGGCAGAGTCACCATAAGAATGTATGAGTTTGGGCTCAAGGAAGCAGAACAAAAGAAGAAGGCATGCATAGATCACACACAGGTGAACTCGCAGGCAAGCGGTATTGCAATGGAATTACACTGCTACATTTCTGAAATATGTGAACCTCCTATATGTCATCACCCTTGTTCAGTGTAATTAGGTGATACGCTATCAGCGTATCACCTATTGTGATTGTCAAAATCTCTCTTTATTTTTTTTTATTCTTCTTTCTTTCTGGACAATTTTGTGTCGTCAATATCTCAACAATGACATTACGGAATGACATGAAATTTTCAGTCAACATGTCTCATAACAATATCTAGCCACAATAAGGTTTTCATGACAGTAACATATCTATGACGTCATCTAGGCGCCATTTTGTGATTTTCGGACCTTGTCACATGATCGATCATAACTTCATAACTAGATGTCATTTCTGCATCATTTTCGGTGGACATAAAGTTCAGGTCACGCTCTATCTTACTTTTTAACGCTAGTTACCCAGGTCTTCATTACGCGCGCCTACGCGCGCGTCAAAATTTTAAAAGGCTCAAAACGACTTCCCAATGGGAAATCTCGAAGTTTCAGACAATTTTAAGCGTTTCAAACATTTTCTCGCGTGCGCGTCCGTCCGCGCAATTTCACGCGCAGAGGGCGTAACCAACATGAAAATGCAATTTTTTTGACTGATTTGGATTCCTGATACTTTGAGTAACAATATCCACTGATTTCCGATCGATGTTGACCTATAACAAAGGAATGCACTGGCGTCAAAGTTGAAATTCCGCGCGCGCGTCTTTCTGCAAATATAGTGAAAAAACATGTCTTTGTTTATTTCGCCATAGCTCTTTAAATCGTCCGTTGACCCGATATTTCTATTGCATATTACAAAAGCATATGAATTGTAAATAACATTCCTAGTATCAATATTGCCAGGAAAACGCGATGAAGTGATCATATCGTCATTTTGAATAAAAAAAGTGGAATTGATTTTTTTGAGGTACTGTTTCTGACATTCATTTGCTCGTATCTCTGTTGTTTAAGCTCAATATTATCCCAAATTCACATATGTTGTCCTTTAAACATTTGCCTTTCAAGTCCATGTCATGGTTTTGAAATTTGATGACGTCATCATACTTTAAATTGTGATTAAAAGTAAAGATGCAAAATCGGACAAGTTTACGTGTTATGTCTATGGGAGGTGATTTTTTTTAAAAGCATGCATTGACTTAACAACGTTTAAGCACCTTTATCTCAGCTGATTTTGCTTCATTTCCTCTGAAACTTTAGTATGTTGTAGCTGAGACAATAAGCTGCAGTAATCATGCATTTTATTCTTTGAAATCTCCTCATCAGATTGACAATTTTGCAGTTTAAAACTGAAAATGAAAATGGAATGTGGACAAAACGATTCCTCATGTATCTTTCATATACATAAGTTTACGTTCCCCATATTTTCTCGTCGAGACGTATGGCCGAGTGGTTAAAGGCGCCGTCTCAGAGACGTGAGGTTGCGGGTTCGAACCCCACAAGATCACGAAACAATTTTTTTTTATTTTACTTTTTTTTCTTCAATTTGTATTATATATTCGTCCATGTAGAAATCACGTTCGTATATAAACGCACCTATACACACACACAGACACACACACACGCCATATCCCTCTTTTTTGTGTGTTGGAGACCACATTGCTTCGACTGCAGCAACATTTTGCAGGTTGACTTTGTCAAACCGATCATAGTATGTAATGACGACGACTGAGGTGTTGTACTTTGAACAATTGTCTTTCAAGACGATGTCATTGTTTTGTAATTTGATGACGTCATTACACTGAAAATTGTGATTAAAGGCAAGGTATCAAAACCAGCCGATTATAGGTTTTATGTCTGCGGGACGTATTTTTCCCAAGTTGCCAGAAATGGCATAGCGACCTCAGTCGTTACAAGGCCGCTTTTCCGTCTAGCAATGCAATAGATGTTCACACGGCCACGTTAGTTGAGTGGGCATTGACTTTCCCCCTGTTATATCTATACATTGTTTTTTTTTTTTTTTTGTCTTACCATTTCCGTGGATGACCCGTGGCCGAGTGGTTACAGAAACGGTTTCGCATGCACGCTCAATATAACTTCAAGGTGCCTATATCACATTCTTTTCTTTGTCGATCACAGATGACTGTCATCTGATGACCACAAGCGTATCACCTAACTCGTCCTCAATGTGACGAGTTTTCATGTCTCGTTTGTTTAAGGTTTTTCAAAGTATTGTTTCTGATCTGCTCAAGAACCACAATAAATTCCTCAAATCTATACATGGCGTTGTCGATTTATGTACTACATGTACATGATGTGAAATTATGAAAATCGTCTGGAATGTCCCTCTAAGGATATACTGTATAGATAAGGACCAAAAATTGAGATAATTATCTTGCACACATATACAAACATAAACATACATATATGTATATGTATATGTATATGTATATGCGTGTGCATGTGTGTGTGTGTGTGTGTGTATGTGTGTGTAACATACAAGAAGGGTCTATATATATATATATATATATATATATATATATATATATATATATCATGGCTCGACACTAACTTTTTTGTTTGGTGGCCCAATGGGGCCACCAAAATCCTAAATTTCAAATTTTTGGTGGCCCAAGAGAAAAATTTGGTGTCCCGAAAAAACAACAATAAAAAACATTAAAAGTCCTTTTTTTGATGAGTCAAATATTTAAGATTTATGATAGTAAGAATTAGAAGTTGGACATATCCACTCATACATAAACTTCAACAAAGTTGCAACACTCACTCTCAGGCATTCATTCAGTCCTTTTCATCCATCCTTTGAACAAATTTAACTGCTAATTTCGGGCGCAAAAAGTTATGAATTTATTGACATACTTTTCAAAAAATTTTGGTGGCCCGAGGCGGGCCACCAAATTTGCCCTTTTTTGAAATTTGGTGGCCCGACTTTCATTTTTGGTGGCCCCGGGCCACCGGGCCACCGTTAGTGTCGAGCCCTGTATATATATATATATATATATATATATATATATATATATATATATATATATATATACACTCTATACACATTGCAGCTTCCGTTACACCGTGTTTACGATAGGCCATACGACCGAGTATGAGGAAAGGTCGAAGTGTGAAATATTGCCCCCCCCCCCCCAAAAAAGAGCAAAAGTATCATGTCAAACAGTATAGTCCTCATTTGTTTAACTTTTCAGGGAAAGCATGTGCTTGAAAAGAATGCATTTTGAGATGATCATTATACAGATTCCAGGCTTCATCCATGAGTTAAAAACTGCAGTATAGTATCTGCAGATTAAAACTGAACATGAAGGCTGACCAACCATCTAATGTTTAGGAAAAGGGAGTTTTTGAAAGAGCTCACATTTCAGCATTGTTTATGTCAGTGGTCTTTTTTGTTTCCTCGAAACAGTACATAATATAGCAGAATTGTTGCGACTTTTCACTTTTTATCTGTCCCCATACGCAGCTGTTTTGCACATTCCAGGAACACCCATTCATAGCAAGTGAGGTGTTATTTTAAAGATGATTAATCATCTTTTCTTATGATGCCACATTTAATGCCGATATAGGAGAAATGAGATATAAAATTGCACAACTAATTTTGAGGGGATTATATAACCTTGCGTGTGGGTATGTTTAATGAATACATCTTGATTTCATTTTTTTTTCTACTTATTGACTATTTAAAAAGTTTTAAACAATTTTATATTTCTCATTGCTAAATTAAAGACTCACAATTTTCGTCAAAATTAATATGTGATACAAAATATGACACAGATTTTCCATCAAACAAGTTGGACAGTTTGCTCAAGAACACCAAAGAAAGTTATGTGCAAATCGTACAAGTATTTACTCATAATCACTAAACGAATTAAGATTTTTTTAAAGACGCTCCTTTTCCTTCCCCTCCCTCTACTAAAATAATGATAATGATAAAAAATCTTCCTTCACATTTACTCTCACCTCCCAAATCCTCAGTTCTCTATACCCCCCCCCCCCAGAAAAAAAAAGAGAAAGAAATATAGAATGATCACACGAAACAGAAGAACGGACGGCTCTATTAGTGGTTATATTTTATTTGTACACACAAGTATAAATCACGAGGGGATAAATTTACACCAGAAAGAAAAGAACTGCTGCTCGTCTCCTATATTGACAGGACAACACCATTAATATGGCTAATATGATTTAATCTCAGTTATCATCGATCATTTTTTTTTTCATAAACCCATACGAAACACTCAACACCTAATCGATATTTTACAAGGGAAGCTCGCTCCCTTCCCATGTCTGTTATCACGTGGTTCTAATGGCGCCTTCACCGAGGCCTCGTAGGGCTACATGCTCTTAGCGACGAGTAGTTCGGTGTGTCGTCTGGCCTTCATCCGCCTGTCTTGGTAGAGTTGGCGCGGTATTAGGGGGGGGGGAAAAACAGGCAGGGGAAACAGATGGGAGAACGGAACGAGAGTCTAGGGCTTTGCCAGACACAGCTATAGGGATACAACCAATAATGCATCGACATTGGGGGAAATGTAGTGCGTGCTCCCCTCGGTTTAAGTTAATACCACTAAGTGGTAGAGACCATGCACAATTTTTGAAGCAGTGATGAAAGTCTCCTGACCTTTGCGTAATCAAATGGCGGGCTAATATCCTTTGTGGCTTGGTCTAGTGATGGCCGTGATACCCATTTTGCGGTTTCCACGACGAAAACATTTTCTATAATAAGTTCCTTAGTATCAAAGGTTTCCTTTTGCATCTGTCAGAGACATGTATGTATTTAGAAACAATTCCAGGAGAGGATGAATGCATGCATCCTTAGTAAAAACTTGACTCTGTAAATTTCAAAATGTTCAACCCCCTTTCCCTTAATTGCTTTCTTTTATTCGTCTGAAACCAAAAATATATCATTGCCTTTAAAGAAAATGTAATCTTCTCATCTATTTAAATAAATTCTGTTTAATGTGTAATGCCTTGTTTGATTGTGCCAAAATTATAATGCATGTATTACTTTGTTCTTTGTTTGTATGTGACTTTTTGTTTTTGTTTGTATGCTATGCATTCTAAAACATTGAAAAAAAAAACTCACGTCATGAAAGACTACAAGACGCAATGTTGATCCTTTCCCTATATGACGCAGAACAAATTTAGCAGTTACTACATATTACTATCTACCTACAAACTGGCGAATCTGATGTATGCTACAAAAGTAAAACATACGTACTTGCAAGCACGATAGAAGAGGAAAATGACAATTATTACATTCTTGGAAAATTGAGCAGCCTCCCCTTTTAACATTACAGCTAAACTCTGGGGGGGGGGGGGAGGGGGATGTTTCACACGGAATCTCAGTCGATCTTACGATATGGTAAGCCACTGTACTGGTTTCCCTGTTCAGTTTTATCAGCATGTCAGCATCCGAGTTCAAGTTGTTATTGATATCTACAGAAATTCCTTTTTCACTCAATATTATCTTGTATATAATGGCTGCATGAAAAGGTTTCCAAATATATGTCGTCATTGGGAAGTTAGAACATCAATGAAAGCACACACATGTTTTTAAGTTAATCTTAACGTTTATGATCTACTTAGATTCTTTGTGAAACACCCTAGTCAGCATTTCGTAAACGGCGAAAAGGGATGGGGAAAAAAACATTGCAAATTAATATTTTGTCCTACAGGTCAGCTGCGCAGAAGGTTGTAATGGTATATTAATAATGATAGCAATAACCAAGGAAGCATTTCCTCAGTTGAAAATCTGATCGGCTGTTGCCATGGTAATCAGGACGTCGTGAGTTTCGGAAGTAAACGGTAAAGCAGTTTCCATATTCAACATGGTCACGAAAATCCTCATTTACGCGCTGAACGGGCCATCTTGTCAGAACATTGGAAACAATCACAATGAATGAACAAGAAAATAGCTCCGCGAAGCAGCTCATTTCCACCCTAATTGTGATTTATATACCTAACTGTGATTTATATTACATCATTTGCGTCATCAGATTCTTTGACGATCAAAACATACCTTTAGATGATTGGAATCTCATCGAAATCATTGTTAGTTTTATTACCTTTTATAGATTTTCACAAATTATTCACTGATATAGCTGTTAAAATCACCGTATTTCACAGTGATGAGGAATCCTTTAAAATGTTCGAGTTATTTTGCAAACAGACAGACAAACACACAAACACACAAATCAATGCCATAACCATAAACAAAACAAAACAAAACAAAACAGAAACATAACCTCCTAATACTTGAAGTAAAACGTCGAGCAACGTCGTACCAACATAATAATATTTATAGGATATATTCCATATTAGAGCCGACATCACTCAACTTCGGACATTTAAAAATGAGTTTCAGGCAGTCATCTGATCTGTGTCTTGTTTGTTTGTTTGTTTGTTTGTTTGTTTGTTTGTTTGTTGTTGTTGTTGTTTTTTTTTTTTTGGGGGGGGGGGAGAGACAAATATCTACTGTCGTCTTTATACTCCAATTCATTTTGAGTTGTGCGTGACAATGAAATCTTCATCAATGGCAAAGTCAATTGTTTTTTTAGGTTTGTAGACTGTAATTTTCGCGCGTTTCGCTCGTCTTTGTTTTCGTCCTTCTGCACCTGACCAAAACAATTATTCTGAGCAGAGCCGGCATGTAAATGTTCCATTTTTTGTCTTTGCACATGGAGAGACTATACAATATCTGCATGCTCCGATGCGCAAGAGAGTTTGTTTGGATAAACAGCTTCTCTATTTCAATTGTTCATACGTCAATGGCCATTATAAAGTGATTACCCTTGGACGATGTGTTAATACGTAATGTGATATGGCAGCTTTATAATGCGGTGATGAAATGGCTAATTCGAACTTATTGCGTAGTGATTTACTAACCGCTATGATTATATAGGATTGTGTTTTAAAACTAATCACCCGCACATTGTGGATGTAAAACTAATGCTTCAGAACAGCCGTGCTCAACTTGATATACCTAATTAAATTCAAATGCATGTTGATTTGTGTTGATCCATATTCATATTATACATTGATCATCACTTCTGTGGTCAAAAGAAAAGCAAATTATGTGTCATGTATATTCAGTTTTATTTTTTTTTCTTGTACGATGTCTTTTTGTTCATCATAATTAGTGTATTATGGAAATATGAAAATCATGCTCAGTTTAGGGGAAGGTGCATTTATATGTCTTTCATCAATCACAACAGAAATTTGCCAGAATCCGTGATTTGGAAGTTGTTATTCTTTTTTTTTTTGTGGATCAAGATTCAATGAAGATATCTGAAGAAAAATTGCTGAAAAATATCATGAAATAATATGGCACATATTTAGATACACAATGGGACACATAAGTTTGATCAGAGTCTTATAAATCAACACAAGTCAATATGCATTTTCATTGCATAGGTCCTTTAACCCCACTTTGGTTGCCGATTGGCACAGAAAATGGTTAACTGGATTAGAACGCAGCTGATTGCAATTGTATATGATATCCCAAATGACTAGAATTGACTTGTACCATTTTGATTGTTTTGCATTTCTAGCTTGCAAGTTTGCTATTGATAACTATTAGAGCTGCCAACACTGGAAACTAGTTGAGTTGAGAGTGAGACTCCCATAGGCCAATGCTATAACTTAGGAGTCAAAATGAGTGAGATCAATAGAAATGCATGCAAATGAAATAAAGTTTTAGAGTGAGAAAGGACCAAAATGCGTGAGAGTTGGCAGTCCTTAATGCCGTTGTCTGTTTCTGCTTTTTATCAAAGCATCTGTTCAGTTACTCTGCATATCTGCCGGGGGGGGGGGGGGGGATAAGCAAGGTTCCACATTACGTCGCTTTTGACCTCATTATTGAAGATTTTCAGTCCTTATCATTGAAAAAAAAAGAACAAGTATATAGCTACCCCCCCTTTCTGTAAACGAAAGAGAGGTGATGTTTTTTTTTCCTGCTCTTTCTTACTTCAAGTTATTCTAAATGGAGATGTCAAAAGGCCAGCGAGGTTTGCCGTTCCGACAAAAGTGCATTTTGAGAAGCGGTCCCAATATGTGGGGGGGGGGGGGGGGGGCTCAGGAGAACCACGAATGATGCAGATACGACATAGTTGCTGTTGTTACTGTCTTTAAAGTTTTTTATCCTTCTCATGAAATGTATAGTGACGGTTAGTGTCGTAAGTCGCATCAATTTAATGTTTGACAGCGCTCAATTACGCTGAGACCGTCACTTATCTTCAAAGAGCATAGGAACACGGAAAAGGGGAAAGAAAAATAAAGTGGGAGAGAAATAGATAGATAGATAGAGGTATATAGAATAGAGTGAGAGAGAGAGAGAGAGAGAGAGAGAGAGAGAGAAGGAGAGAGAGAAGGAGAGATGAAAGTCCGTCTGAGCGTTTAGCGGCGAATTGCCACATTCATTACGGGAATTAGCGATGCACCTGTGTGCTGATGGAAGGAGTGAGCTCAGAGACGTGAATCTCGGCGGCTGAATGTTCTGCTATTACACTTCACAGGAGACCTTTTGTGAAGTTTAAAAATGCATGCGCTGGAGTCCATTAGGCAGAATCAACCCCGCATGAAACACTCTGTAAACGTATCTTCCATTTTCTCTCTCTCCATCTTCACTCTCTCACCCCCCCCCCTTTCTCTCTAGCATGTACCAATAAATGTAATGTAGGTGTACACAAGAAGATAAAGGTTATGCCATGATTATTTTCAATCGTGAAGTAATATGGAAAAAATATGTCTTTTGTATGAAAAATACCAGCGAGGTACAGAAAGTGGATAAAAAGAGATAGAATATAGATATATATAATCTCTATCGTCTGATAGATATAGATTCAATTCAATCCAATTCAATTCAGTATAATACAAGTATACAGATATACATTGTATATCATCTGTCCTCACACAGTTTATCACTGTTTCTATTATAACACATACCAATAATAATTAGCATAAAAATTTAATGCAGGAGATTTCACGAAATACAATGAAATGACTACTACATAGATAGGACAAAACTAAACGCGTGTGGAAAACGATTGATGTCCAAGAGGTTTCTTAATGTTTATTGTAAGCCCAGCTACCTACATCGATTAAAGCTGAATAAGCATTAAACTGATGCATAAAACATTTCTAGTGTACTGCAACTGATTGATTCTTGGAAGCGCAAAATTCTCTCTTCCCCTGGAGTTATTCATGTACGAGTGGATTTACGTCACGTATATGCCACTTTCGAGCGCCACATCGGTAACAAACGCACTTGTCAAAACCCTGTGCACCATCTTAAGATTCTGCATGTACCTTTAGATTCCTGCGTAAATGTAATCTGTGGATGAAATACGTTCCCATCATACCCATACTGAAGAAGGATCAAACGCAGGTTTTTGTAGGGACAGAAATGTAAACATATAAATGTATACATTATAGTATTACAAGTATACATATATGGATAGATACTTGTAGATAGATAGATAGATAGATAGATAGATAGATAGATAGATAGATAGATAGATAGATAGATAGACGGATTGAGATAGATAGATAGATAGATAGATAGATAGATAGATAGATAGATATAGATAGATAGATAGATAGATAGATATAGATAGATAGATAGATAGATAGATAGATAGATAGATAGATAGACGGATTGGATAGATAGATAGATAGATAGATAGATAGATAGATAGATAGATAGATAGATAGATAGATAGATAGGTACGCAGGTAGACATATATAGTATTAATAAATATAATATATACACGGCTAACGGTTTATTCAGTTGAGTCACGTTGCCTTCTTTATACGTTTTGACAGTTTATATATATATATTTTTTTCACTATGATATCACTCTCTTTGTAATGACGCCAGAGAGAGTTTCCAAACGTTTCAAACTTGAAGACCATGATGTCATCTGACAGGTGTTAGTCTTTGTTTTGTTTATTTGTTCTTCTTCTGCTCTGCAGCCAAGAGAGAAAAAAAAGATTAAAGACATTACAGGCCTTTTCACCATCTTCTGATCCTGCCATTCTCATCTTGATACGCAATGCTATTAAAGGATGATCTCCAAAGACACTCCGCTGTCGTCGATATGGGAACGAGGACAGAGTCGATGACGGTGTATGCACTCGGTGAAAATAAAAAGAAAGAAAAATGCCTTGGGCAGGATTCGGGGCACTTAGAATGTTGATGGATTGGCTACCAAACTCACTTGGTCTGGTCTCGCAAACTTTTATCGTAAGAGACTGTTAAAGACATTTTGTTTGAGTATTGTTGTTCGGTTGTTGTGCTCTTTCTTTCGGGGAGAGGGGGGCAGAGAGGCGGATATAGTATAGTGTTATGTTTTGAAGGAGAATTTCTACAGAGCTATAAAACACGATTATCGCATCATTTTCCATTTCTTGATTGTAGGTTTTTGTCGTTGCTTTTTTTTTTAGGTGAGAGAACTTCTGCAATACACCTGTTTAACTTTTGATCGTCAGAGCGCCGAGGAAATTCATATCAATATCTGTTCCAAACGTTTGTTCAGCATTTCGCACTCTATGAAGATGTTATGTAGATAATTATATTCTTATATTCTTATTTTTATATTCTTATATTTTTATATTCTTATATTCTTATTGATATACATGATGTATACAATTACATGAACACGTGCGTGTATGTGTGAATGTCTATGAAAGCATCTGAAAAGAAAGAGACGGAGAGCAACAAAATTGAAAAAAAAAAATGTAAATGAGGACTGCAGCATTTATATTAGAGAAAAATTATCCTCACAGCCCCCTATTATTACAGACCCTAATCAGTCTGATCATGAAAATCAGGATACATGGAGGTACAAATTAAAATTCGGAAAAGTTAAATCGACGCATTACCTGTTTCAATTACACACGAGCTAGTGGGTATTTGATTGGTTTTGTGCTTTGTCTGTGTGGTGTGTTTTTTTTTTTTTTTAATCTAACTGGGACGATTTGGCTGGCAACATATAAGCGTCTCCAATTACCATATGATTCTTCTTTTGAGAGGTTTGCCTGTATCATATGTCACATCAAGCATTTTCTCTGATGGAATATCAAAACCTTAATGCATGCTTCTCCGCTAAGTTGAAAACTCACCAGCAGGCCTAGACACCCCGTTACAACGTGTGTATAATATAGTGCTATTAATCAGCATGTTGGAGTGGAATTATTGGCCGCGCACTTTTATGTAGACATCATCATGATCAATAGATAATTTCCTCTCTCAGAGAGGGATACGTTAGAAGTGTCGCATCTTTGCACCTGCCCCAAACACGAGCGGGTATCGCTTGGCGAGGAAAGATGAGACATGTCGACGTGTTTCTGGCTCGGAATTGTACACGACGGAAGGGGCGCAACGCGGGTCTGCAGAAAACTCGTCTTCTTCACGTTTCAGGCCTAACGAAGCGCCACGAGACAGTGGTTTAACAGCGCCATCATGTGATTACACCAGCTTGTCATTGCACTGGCACAGTGTTTCTTATATAGCCCCATTAATGTATTAAGTAGCCACTTTACCAGTCGAGAGACACAATGTAATTGTATTCTCACTAATTTCAAAGGAAAAAGGAGCTTAAGCCTTACAATAATATGTGCCAAACAAATTGCTGTCTCAAAAACTTTACAATCGTCGATCGATACACCATGAAGTTTTGAGCAACAGTCTAAATGTTTAAATCCTTATTCTCTCACTAAAATCCATGATGGATGCCAAGTCAAACCAAAATAAATGAATGAGTTGGGTGTCCTCAAATATTGCTAGAAAAATAATCCTCGTCGTAGAAACTACGTGATGAATAAAGAAACAAACAGAAAGCAACCACTAACAGTCACATCTGATCAAAACATGAAAGAGGCAGAGAAATACGATGCATATTACATACTAAAGATGTCAGATAAACAACCTTACCTTGTTAAAACAGGTGTCATGTACAGCCTCCATCAGTGGACTGACTCATCTTCACTTTGATCACGTGGCTGTCGATAAGCAGGTCATAGACTTTCGGGAGTTTATATCAAAGGTTGGTAGAGGCCCTGATGTACATTGCTTCCATGACACCCCATTTCGAGGCAAGCTTCAAGCATCGAGGTTCCCGGTCGTTGCCTTTGTATTTATAATTCAATGTTGTTTCATTCTTGCTATCAATATTACCTGTTTGAGCAACGGAAAGTAATGCTGATATTACGGCTGTGAGTGTTTTGGACTCAGTCATGGGTTACATACCAGATAGAAAAACTTCAGAGATAAAGGGGCTATGAGAGAGAGAGAGGGGGGGGGGGGGGGGGAGAGAAAAAACCCCCAGATGTATCATCACGTGGAGCATTCAGTTGGATTCAATTCAATTAATTTCATAGTATAGCCCATCGAAGTAAAGTGATTTTCCCATATACTAGTACATTGTATCTGCATGTGGACACACTCATAACGTCCTATATAATATTATGAAGACATACCTGATAATAGCTCCGAAAGTGCATTTGCTATACTAAGATAGAAGCTTCATTCACTTTCCAAATAGCGTCGGAAAAAAAAAATTAATTTCAGTTTCACATGTTTTTTTAAGGACCAGTGACAATGGTCGCAATCACATGATTATGCACACTTAGATGAGATGATATGGACATCACTTCATAGTTCCACCAAAGTGGTTTGTAAACAGAAATATAATGCAACTTTTGTTTCCAATCGATATTAGTAACTATTATTAAACAGCCCCTCCCGCCCCCATCCCTGAAGTTATAGGTTATTTCAACGAAACAACTATTTGTGATGGGGTGGATAAATGTCTTTGTGTTTTGTTCTTTCTTTTTTCAAGTCAAGGAAGGATATAAAGTATAAGGAGTTGTAGAGTTGTGT
This sequence comes from Diadema antillarum, assembly GCF_040938485.1. Taxonomy (NCBI): domain Eukaryota; kingdom Metazoa; phylum Echinodermata; class Echinoidea; order Diadematoida; family Diadematidae; genus Diadema; species Diadema antillarum. Next base: position 228,276 of record NW_027272037.1, on the reverse strand, counting down.
GCAGGTCAATTGGTTATTCATGAGACCAAGACCTTACTATACTGTATAGCTCATTGTATACTAGTACTTTACACATTATTATTGCTATGAGTCTCACTGTTGCGTGGAAAACATGCGAAAATTTCTTGTATGTCCGCTTCCACAAGTCTCCTCATTTGATTTTATTCCGTATCAATCACTGCCATTATACAGTGAACTGGGAGTGGATTGCACCTCAAGCATATTATGAAGTATAGGAAAAATATATGAAATCTTCATTTATACAAGAAAACAACGCACCGACGAAGAAGGCTTTTACCATTGTGACATTCAAATGGCTTTACCTGAGACGCAAACAGAGGCAATCAACAGAAATGTCTATTACTGAAAGGAATTTGGGCAGGTGTACTATAGAATCTGAAATAAAACATATCAAGGCGATCAAAATTAAATCTGCATTTCATACTGGGAGTGTTACATAGTAATCTCTCTTATGAACCACCCTTATTACTTAATATGATTAATTGATGCACTTTGAAGTTTACTAAGCTATTGCGCTTGAAGAAGCTTTATCTCAATTGATTGCGAATTCATTGGTTTTCGATAAGATTATTAGCCCGTTAATAATTGATATAAAATTATGACCATTACACCATGAGAATGCGTTTTTGGTCGTTATTTTTGAAGTATAATTTGTTGTTTTGTCATGTCACGTGACCCGATGAAGAACGTGACACCATGAGTGTTTGTTCGTATGAACGATACTTAGATTAATCACAATGCTATCAATCTAATTTGATATGAGGCAAGAAAACGTGCAGTACTGATAAAAGAATTCTACAGTATTCCAATTATAAGTGTGAAGTGCTCACTGTGAGGTATCGTTCAGACTTGAGTCCTTTGATAAGGCACGGAAAAATTTCAGACAATGATGGCATATTCTTTTGCGTATAAAAACCAGGTTGGAATTATTTCCGTTTAGCACCGCCAGCAGACAAGCTGAAGAAGACTACTACTACACGGACAATGCAGTATACTGGTACTCCCTAAAGAAATGTTCAAGATGCAAGAAGCAGCACGTGGACACGATATCACTCTAGCCCTAAAAATAACTCTGACGTCACAGATGAGGAAACGAGCAATTTGTCTGTTTGACATGGGAAATATAATACAGTAGGAAATACAATACAACTACGCAAAACACTGGAGTCTATGAAGAAAACCGGTAAAATCTGCGAGTGTATGCCGGTGGTGAAGCAATCTCATGAATGAAGGTCTCCGTTTTTGTTTTTGTTTGTGTTTGTGTTCTTTTTTTAGGGGGGGGGGAGATATGTATTTCTTGTATTTGAGGAAAAGAAAGAGGTGTAAATGTCGTGCCATATGTCATGAATAGCCACATGAGAAGACAGACTCAGGCTTATCAGTATGTACACATTCACACACGTAAGACCAGGAAAAGACCAAGATAAAAGACTTAAACTGATGAACGGGTACACTGATAATACGAAGGGCTAGATGAATTCATATATATATATATATATATATATATATATATATATATATATATATATATATATATATATATATGTATATATACATATATATATATAGAGAGAGAGAGAGAGAGAGAGAGAGAGAGAGACGAATAAAGATTTGCTAATTGATGGACTGATTGTTTTATTGCTCGACTGCATGATTGATTGATGGGTTGTTTGCAAAGACGCACGAAGAGACACTGATGATTTAATTGTTTAACGCTTATTCAGAAAACAAACACACAATCCTTTCAATATAAGTGTTGCTCGAGACATAGCTATATATTTTCCATCATGTGATATTATAGCCATATCATATGAGACAAACCTATGAAACTCAAACCTCTGAATTTCACGATTATTTCTCTCTACGTGAATGAGACTTTTTAAGTTTGTTTGTTTGTTGTTGTTGTTGTTGTTTTTTTTTTTTGCTCTCTTTTTTTTCCGTAAAACATTATACAATATGCCTGAATAATAATTCGTTGATGTGAAACAAATCTATATCGCTATCAAATGGGCAAATTGTTTCTGCCATTATATCCATGCATTCATACATTTAGTTTTTAAGGAATTTTAAGGAATTTTCCATAGTATGAACAAGTCCTGATTGATGATATCCGAAATGTAAAGATATTATACTGTATTCTATAGTTCTGTAAGAATAATCATATGATATGTTATCATTTTGTATCATAACTTGTATAATACATGACTGTTTTTATCATTTAAAAACCTAGTATATTTGACAGGCCTCCTGAGATAACAACCTAGGTATAACATGACACACATATTTAACGCTCCATAATAATAGATATGCTGATGAGGAAAAAAAGTTTGGCAGTTCAGTACTTTATATATCTGAAAATGAGATTTAAAAACACATATGATGATTCAGTCATGTCGCTTTTGCCAGCAGATGGCTACCATGGCATCACATTACTTTTATTCACAATGAGATCGTGGGAATGTTATAATTCGGATCACCCCGTTTTTGTTTTTGCTTTGTTTGTTTGTTTCTTCTTCTTCTTCTTTAAACTTGAGGGAAGAGGTGATTCACCAGACCCGGGTATGTTATGTCTTGGCTCATCAGGCGATACTCAAAATGATAACTCTCTCTCTTTCTGAATTTGTGCGTTTCTTCGTCAACATGAGTTGTGCGTATTACTGTCGGAGCTGAGGTTTTACACGTCTGGAATATACAATCAATATCACGCCGTCGGGGAATGTCGTTCTGAATTCCACGCTCTCGACTCATTGCTCTGAAGTGCGGCGTCATTTTGCTGTCGATGTCGCCCGTTTACTACAAGCAATTTCAATAATGCATCGATGTACATAATTCGATACTGAAGCACTGGCGGAAGCTTGGTAATCATATTATGCCCCGTACAAAGCTTTAAGTGACATATGGATGGGTTACCATGGCGACAATTCTAATGATGATGCCGCTTGTGCTTTGTCCCGAAACGCCCTTCTCCAGCATTGCTCCTACAATTTGTCGAAGTGACGTGGGTGTTCCTTTCAACGGCTGACAGGCTGTAGCGTTTTGGTATTTACGAACTGTTCCCACGATACTCGCGCACTTTCATAAAGTTTCTTTTCATCATGTTTTCGGGCGAAGAATAAGATGAAAATAAAGCCATCTACTTTGATGTGGAATTAATAACTACAGGAGCATTCCCGGGCTTTTTTTTTCTGAAGTAGTATAGTTTCTCTCCTCCGTGAATAACGAATGAGAGAACACTATAAAATTCAATGCAATTTTTATTTTCAATTTCCCACGGTATCTATGAAAATGAAAAAGAAAAACTTGCGATAGTACTATCATTATGGTCAGCACACTGTAAGAATAATTGTAAAATTAAATTTCATACAATAGAAAACATTGTTTGTCTTTTCACTCTGTTGCATCGACATAATTTGGAAATACAATTGAAACCGCTTTAAAGCAATTCCTGTAATTTGTGAGTCCCTTAAGAAGATCGTATATTTAGAAATAAATTTAGAAAAAAAAATCAAAGAATAAAATACAGGAAAAAAAACAGCCCCCAAAGTACAACACAGATAGCTAAAAGGCAACAATATAAGCCCCAAACACCGTACATTACAGTCCTTACAAGAAGAATAGGCGTATAGGGATGATTTTGATGCTCACAGGTTATCAATATCTATCAAAAACCCTGCTCTCCTCAACGCGAGAACATTTTTTTTTTCAGATCTGTTCTTGGTATACAATAAAAGTAACACATTTTTGCATGTCCTCCTTAGTGAACACGTTCTGTCTGTGCCAAAATATATGAGAAAAACGAAAATTAGTGAAATTTTGTGTACAAAACAAATGGAGAGCTGCTCAAAGTCTACGTCACACAGAGTTGCCAATTTGTGTTACTCTCTAAACTTTTTCCGATATTTTTTTTATTTGATTTGATTTATTCATCCTCCGTATGACATCATATACAAATTTTTTATCAATATAATCAAACATAATAATATACAAATAATAAATGATAATCACTACAGCTAGTTTCTGCAATTTCAACAATTCTGATTACACATACATCTGTGACATAACTACAGTACATGTGTTTTGAATTTTGGTGTGTGTGTGTGTGTGTGTGTGTGTGTGTCTAACATAATAACTGTCACCCAAACTTTTATTAATCTGTCTCTCTAATTTGTCTGTTTTCATACAAAACAACAAAGTATCAGGATAGAATTCCCCTTTAACTTCAATTCCTTTTTTTTTTTGAAGGGTACAATTTTACTTCCTATTGGTAAAGATTTTTAATTGAATAAAAATAAACAACAAAAAGTGATCCGTTGTAAGATGTTTCTCAGTAATTAATCCTGGAAAGGCAATGTGAGCTATACAGCAAAAGTTTATTACACGCTTTAAACATGCAGATCTATGAATCATTACCAGGGCGTGGTTGAGAGACGGAAAATAGAGGACAGTAACGTTTTGAGATGGGTATAGTATTTTTGGTGAAACTGTGTGAGGAATTTTTGCTGCTTATATCGCATTTTGTCCCGCAGGGTCCACACTGCTATCAATCGTCTCCGACTAAACGACAAACATGATTCGTAATAGGTATATATATATATATATATATATATATATATATATATATATATATATATATATTATACAGTGAACAACAGAATTATTCATACCCCTGGGAAAATTTTAGTTTTGAGCAGATTTCTTACAAGTAAAGGATGGAGTGACAGTGATTGGGTGTTATTTCTTAACATTTTTATTGTTATGCAAATGAGGTGAAACTGGAATTAATGTCAATTTATAGAGGAGAAATAAGAGTAAAAAGTTAACACCCAATCACCATCACTCCATCCTTCACTTGTATGAAATCTGCTCAAAACTATGATCTCAGGGGTATGAATAATTTCATTGTTAACTGTATATATATATATATATATATATATATATATATATATAATGTATATATATAGGCCTATATGATATTGTATATATATATACATATATATATATATATATACATATAATGTATATAGGCCTATATAATATTGTATATATATACATATATATATATATATATATATATATATATATATATATATATATTGTACATATATATATATGTATATATATATATATATATATATATATATATATATATATGTATATGTATATATAATTGAATACAGTATATGTGTGTGTACTTGTGTGTGCGTTTACAAAAGTCTACAAACAAGCGTAGTGCAAGGCAATGAATAAAAACCCCGATAGTGTTGCCAGGATCATTTAAAAAAAAGGAACTAAGGGATTAAAAAGAGTAGAATACGTGCTTCCTCCCCTAAAGAAAGAGCACTGATAAAAAGGCTGCGTCCGGCTCATACGCACAGTCAACAGAGTAGCTATTCATTCCATTGTATATTGGTCTAAATCGTGTGACAATAACATTATATGGTTTTCGGGTGCTTGCTAACTTAACGCATCAACAGCTTTTTGACCTGCGGAGGCATTTCTGCTTGGCTGGTTTGGGCAAGAAGGGCGATGACTCAAAAGCTGTGGAGTAAACCTGCGTCGTTCAGTCCTTGTGCGCAGTCAAGTATTTCGTGAGATAGCCGATGGAATTCCTGCGTTATCATGGCCTGTGAGAAAGAAAACTGTAAGGGGACAGTCAAGTGGGCTAAGGATAGTCCCGTACCAACGGTGGGGCTAAGGCCCCCCCCCCCCCCCCCTAGCCCCACCGTTGGTACGGGACTATTAAAGCAAAAATTTACAAGTGTAAAAAGCCCTTATAGAGATGTGCACTCGTAACTAAATAACACGCCAATTCGATAAATTTCCAGAACGTAATGCCCAAAGTGCAATAGCTTTGAAACATATGGGACAAAGGCCTAAACTAGCGTCTGAAACTTATCATCTGCTGTCACAGAACTTTAAATGATCTAAATCCATCGTGTATCCATTCGAGAAACTGTAACAGAACCCAAACAACGACACAAAACATAAACAAACTCACGCTGAATGTTCTGTAAAGACTGATACAGCAGGCCTAAGATATACATCATCTCTTGTTTCGGTGTCAAAGCTCCAAAGCCTTGTGTGTGCGCGTGTGTGTGAGATTGTTTGTGTATGATATTGAATGAAATTCACATAAAGAGCATCATTAAAGAAAAAGTGTGTGTGTGACATGCAATTATTTATGTAAAATGTGCAGATGTAACCTGTCTCAATCGGGCGTCAATGCAGTGCTTGGGTTAAGAGCAAGGGGGAAAAAACCCGCATATCATGACCTTAATGTTTAATGCAAGGGCGATGAATACCAACTTCCCTTTATCCTATCCCTACACTCAACAAAAGCAGCTCACCTTCCCTTTTCTCGCTTCCGTTGCTTCTCCTCTCGAAGCAAGCCGTTGCGAAACTCTAAACTCGTAATTTATATTTCATGAGGGCCTGCGAACGCATTAAACCTGGTTTTACTCTGTGGATCATCATTCTGTTTGCCAAATGTATCGCTTCGCTTTCATTTGCATTATCATTACACACAAGAGACATTGGACATGCCCTACCATCACATGGTATAGTAATTCGTATTTGGGGGTAACAAATCAAACCAAATCAAAGAGTGAAAATATTATGTCTGAGATCGACAGAAAGGTGTATTTTGAATGTGAAACGGGAAAGGAATTGTGGACTCAATTAAGGAGATACCTATATCTCCTTGATTTGGTAGAATATATCTTCAGAAAGAAATTTCACTGTATACTTCATACATAGCGTATGAAAATAAGACAGAGACAGGGTTCATTTTATGTTTACATAAAACCTGTATAAAACTAAATCTTGTAACACGATATTACAAGGGAAACCATGATAATACAGAGAAAATAGCCACACACGTTCATCGGCACATTGCACTGAATACTGAGATTACACACTTTTTATGATTCTTTATTGGAATTTCGTTCAGTGCTATACACACACACACAAATACAGGGAAGACGATCTTATAACATTTTTCTGATCACTATGATAAGATTCACAACTTTCCAATACTAAACATAATTCATGCAGTATATACATGCACATATTATATTCTATACTTTTTGTATTCACCATTGTTAAACATTATCCAAGCCGTACCCTTTTAATTCATTGATAACAACAACAACAATAGTAGGTGATTTGCGATATATATACCTGAACTGAGTATGTCAAAACGGTTTAGCCCCTCTCATACTCTTTTCAATTGGTATTTACGATAATTATCGTAATTGTCATACTATCAATCTAGTCTCGATAATGTTGAAACCGTGAAGTACTCACTACAAAAAGTCACAACATTTGCGACTCTCAGGTCCCTCCCTCCCTCCCTCTCTCTCTCTCTCTCTCTCTCTCTCTCTCTTTCATGTTATAATGATATGTTTATCGTGCATCCTGGACGCCACCCAAAACCACCACAGACATGGCATCTATTATTTTGCCAAGTGGAACTTTCCATCATGCTCTGCCGCCGGAATCGCTCGTGTCTATCAATGGACTGACTGACTGCAGATCATGAAAACTTCGGGGTGGTATGTGTGCTTCCTGAAAACATCTACTAGTATGCGGCAATGTATTATTTATCTAAGCAGTTACACCTAAGTCACTATGTGGTAGCACACGCTTGCACGCTCATACACAATAATACTAAGTATTACACACACACGCCCGCGACTTCTGTTAATTTGGATTTCCACGACGAATAATTTCATTGTATTGCAGTTCCAGTGGTTGACACATAGACTGTTGTTCCATAACGATTCAATTCAATTCAACTTCTACAGAGGGAGACGATTTGTACAGTCAATTTGTACAGTATCACTGAAAGTACCATTCATCTATAGATTTTTTTTTTTTTTTTACTGCAGTCTGTAGAATTGTGGTGCGCAGATGTAAACGTGCCTTGTGTGTAGGCCTATAGATGGGGATTCCTCTAACTTGTCATAATCAAGAATTTTACAGAACAGTGTCTACAGACAGTACAAAACATCTTGGGTCGTACTTATTAGAAATTAGAAAAAAAACATACACTTTTCAAAAGAACAATCCTGATATGAATAAATACCAAAATAGCAACGATAAGTGAAATTACAGTAATGGTTAAAAAAAAAAAAGATGATCATCATCTGAAGTGATATGAAAGTGGCTTGTCGGGAACAGGTAAAAAATATCGAAGGTTACCTAGACACTCCATCAGAGGTGCAATGTTATAGTGCAAAATATCAGTTCTAAAACATTGTAGTCAAATAGCATCTCATAATAGAAATGTTCATTCCTGCTCTACAGATACCTCCAACATACTTAACTCTGAAATATTGACCTTTGACCTTGCCCTATACAAATACCTCTGACATATACTTAACTCTGAAATATTGACCTTTGACATTGCCCTGCAGATATCTCTGACATACTTAACTCTGAAATATTGACCTTTGACGTTGCCCTACAGATACCTCTGACATACATATCTCTGAAATATTGACCTTTGACATTGCCCCATCAGATATCTCTGACAAACTGAACTCTGAAATATTGACCTTTGACGCTGCTCTACATATACCTCTGACATACATAACTCTGAAATATTGACCTTTGACGTTGCCTTCCAGATACCTCTGACATACTTAACTCTGAAATATTGACCTTTGACGTTGCCCTATACAGATACCTCTGACATATTCAACTCAAAATTGACCTTTGACGTTACTTTCCAGATACCTCTGACATACTTAACTCTGAAACAGTGACCTTTGACGTTGCTCTACAGATACCTCTGACATACTTAACTCTGAAATATTGACCTTTGACGTTGCTCTACAGATACCTCTGACATACGTAACTCTGAAATATTGACCTTTGACGTTGCCTTACAGATACCTCTGACATACTTAACTCTAAAATATTGAACTTTGACGTTGCCTTCCAGATACCTCTGACATACCTAACTCTGAAATATTGACCTTTGACGTTGCCCTACAGATACCTCTGACATACTTAACTCTGAAATATTGACCTTTGACGTTGCCCTACCGATACCTCTGACATACTTAACTCTAAGATATTGACCTTTGACCTCACCTTCCAGATACCTTTGACATACTTAACTCTGAAATATTGACCTTTGACACCTGCCTGTGTGTGTATGTGTGTGTGTTTTTTAATATCTAACCGTTGTGTGCTGAAACTCCTTATCTGAACTGGTAAAACGCAAAAGAATCAATTGAATCTGAATTTTTTATTTAGACGCCCATGAATGAGCGTTGATACTGAGTAAAGAAGGATATGAAAGGATACTACATGTAAGTGTATATATTTATTATGTAGGCATTCATTGAATCATAATCAGTTTGTAAATCAAATTGACTGTCTTGCAATATATTACAGACCAGAAAATAGATACATTTGTCAAGGGATACCTATTGACTCCAATCATTTATTCACCCATTAGTAAAATGGAGGATCTTTGTGTTATAGAAGCCAAAAAAAGATAGGCAAATAGCCAAATAGTGTATATCTGCGATGTATGAAAAGTGTAGTCCATTTTAGATTTGTTGAACATATTGCATTAGGCCCACTTGATTGTGTTCATACCCAATGACTCATGCACAACGTGAGGAGAAAAAAAAATCATTTTCATTGTCATCACAATATTGCAATAAGAAGTAGGAGTACGACAACAAAAACCAAAAATATGCCATATTCAAAAGAGCTATACGCTCGAAAGTGTTAAAATGAATACTAGTAACCTATAATTCTGTTCTCCCGCGCGTATGGAAAACTCATCCGTAGCATCTTTATGACGTATAGATACGCACACCACACATCCACATTTTCAACACTCTGCAAAGACCCATGCACGCTATGCCCCTGCAGCCACTAATCCCCGTCCCACCTCCATGTATATACACCACACACACATACACACACATTATAAATGCAGCATATCTACCTCCACATACTCGAACTGAAGTAATGCATGCAATGACAATGACAATGAAATTATGAATGCTTTGTTACCTTACATGGCATTATCGGAGCGAACAAGAACAGTAACACAAACATTTTAACTGTTCTATAATTTACACTATTTACACTTTGAAAAGAGAGTATGCAACACAACAACAACCTTCTGAGAATCAAAATGATACATGTTAATATTCATCATTACTTAGAATAAATGTAAATTCATTGAATATATACAGTAATATAAGCAAAAGTAGAAAAAAAAAATTAAAAAATGAAAACAATCAAATAAAGCAACAACAACAACAACAACAACAACAGAGCAGCAACCTGCTCTGGAGAAAATTTCAAACAATGCAATTGAATGGGAAAGTAACACATTTGTGTCAGTACAGAATTTATGAATAATAATTGGTAAGCAATCCCTTTTTATAATTTTCAAAAGCGGGACATTCAAATAACTAAATGAAACTCATCGCTTAGCTTTTGAAGATTGCACAAAGCAATATGAATATGTGTGACTTCCCAATGCAACGATAGGAAAACGGGGAATACCACACCTTTATCTACACAAAACTATGTTCTCTTTTTAAGAATATCAGTGAAATATTTCTTAAAATGTATGTCCTATTTGACTATCCAGATATGTCTGAGAATATTCAAATACGTGTTGCATTGTATGTTGGATATGTGCGTCTTGGAGACAGTGCGGCGTTCCGCTACATACATCACAAGTCATACAGGGTGGCCCAAAAAGAACGGAACGCCTAAGATTCTTAATTTTGGCAATATTCAAGTTCAAGTTCGAATTTATTCGTTTTTCCACAATAAAATCATACAGACATAAATCTCACTTTCTTGAGTGACAGATACAATGTATGTAAATTCGTACAAAGAAACCAACAATAATGAGAAAAACTAATAGTATCAATACATTGCAATTGTTGCAGAAGTAACGAAAATGAAAGAATTGTCAATATGCACTGTGTGAAAAAACGGAGGGACCCACTGAAAAGACAATGCTTGTAGAGTGTGGGCCCCTCTTGTATTAAAAACTCGATGCAAAATTTGACTAAATATAGCAACAAAGCAGCACGAAAAGTTTGGCATAAAAAGTTTAGCAGCCCACTAAGAGACAGACGGACAAACAGTTACACACAAAACAATAACAAACGAAATAATGAGCATGAGACAAGACTGGGACAGCAACAAGACTACTTATAGGGAAGAAAACTGACTCGACGACACGACAGGAAACAAGACTACAGCGCGACGAAGAGGTAACAAAATAGACAGGAGTAAGCAACAGAGACAACGATCATCGGAGGTTAGAGGAAGAAAGGGAAGAAGAAGAAAAGAAGAATATACAACAAACCCTTCAACTGCGAGGTATAAGTTAAAGAAGATCTTATCATAATCAAAGCTAAGGCAAAGGTAACAATAATGAAAAAAACGGCAATAAAGATTTTGCGGACGGGAAACAAAATAAGCCTATGAACTAATCTGATTCAGGGGGTCGTCATTATAGGATTGCAAAAGAAAAAACTTCAATCTCCTTTTAAAGGAGTATATAGAGGGAGCAGATTTTATATCGTGGTTCAGGGAATTCCAATAATTAGGTCCAGTGTAAATAAGTGTATTCTTTGCTAAAATCGTTCGAAGAAGTGGTAAATGAAACTCGTTAGAGCGTCGGGTGGGGTAATTATGGAATGATTGATTTTTTTGGAACATAGAACCAAAGATAGGTGGCAGTAAACTGTTATCATACATATACATAAATTGGCCTAAGTTGTATAAAAATAATTCGTTAATTTTTAGTAGCTTATTACAGTTAAACAATACATTTGTATGTGAACGAGTGGGAGAATTGGAAATGATACGGAGGGCTTTCTTTTGCAATAATAACACTCTATTCAGCAGCGTCTGATGTGTATTGCCCCAAGCTAAAATTCCATAATGAAGGTAAGGGAGTATCAAAGAGGAGTATAACACAAGTAATGTCTTTTCAGGAATATAAAATTTTAGTCTGTTCATAACACCTATATTTCGAGAGATGATTTTGCAAATATGATCAATATGTATTTTCCAAGAAAGTTTATTATCTACAAAAATACCAAGAAATTTGAAATATGACACACTTTCTAAATTACAATCATCCAGAACTATTTCTGAATTCAAAGAATCAACAGTATTGCTGAAAAGCATATATTTTGTTTTTTGAACATTCAATGACAACTTGTTAGCTCTGACCCAGTTGGTCACTTTTTTCAATTCTGTATTAGCTTGTTGAACAAGAACATCGATATCGTTATGGGCAAGAAAAACACTGGTGTCATCAGCATAGTGTATAAAGGAAAGTACCTCTGAAACAGAGGAAAAATCATTGATATATATTATGAATAGCAGCGGCCCTAAAAGACTTCCCTGTGGAACACCACACTTTACATCTCTTATAACTGAATTATTATCTTTAATTGAAACAAACTGTTTTCTGTCAGCTAAATAAATCTTGAACCACTCCAAGGCCTTCCCACGTATTCCGTAGTGCGATAACTTGTGGAGTAAAATGTTGTGATTAATTGTATCGAAGGCCTTGGAGAAGTCCAAGAATATACTAATTAAATGGGAATGATTGTCAGTTGCATTAACGACTTTATCAATAAAATGAAGAACTGCATGGATGGTACTATGTTTTTCTCGGAAACCAAACTGGGAATTTGTGAATATTTTGTGCACATTTAAAAATTTGATAATTCTGGTGTATATTATTTTTTCTAAAACTTTCGATAATGAAGATAATAAAGAGATTGGACGATAATTACTGACATCCAGATTATTACCTTTTTTAAATATTGGAATTACTTTAGCCAATATTGTTCCTAATATGTCATTATTTTGTATACTATTGGAAAGGCCATTCTTTTTCCAAAAGAAAGACACCAAGTTCTTTAATTTTGGTGAATGCATCATGGTTTTAGGACCATTTTTGTCAACCCTTGCAATTTTCAAAATATGATCATTTTGCACTCTCAGAGACACCGAAATCAGCGAGAATTCGGCTTGCCATAGAAGCAGTAACGTTCCTCTCCTCTCCCCTCCCCCCCCCCCCCCCCTTGTCCACCTCGGACTTACTACCTTCCTCACTACTATATCTTCATATCTTTCTATCCTCTCATCAATTTTTTCCTTACAAGAGAGCCGCCATGTGTTTGTTAATGTGCGTCCGTATGTGTGCATGTATGTGTGTATTACTCTGTCTGTCTTTTTTTTTGTTTGTTTGTTTGTTTGTTTTTTGCTACTGCTTAGGGAAATTTGTTGTTGTTGTTGTTTTTTTTTTGCAATTTTTTTCTCTATGAGAAGACTGCATTCTACAAGGTCTGCTTTTTAGCAGTCCCCTCCATTTCCAGCAATATCGTTTATGCATTTACCACAGTGACGTAACAGTTATTTGTATCTCTGTTGATAATTTACCTATATTTTTCTTATAATGTTATTCTGTTCATCGCATTGTGGTACTGATTTCATGACGTCTGTGTATATGAGCGTTTCTTTGTATTTCTTATTTGTTTGTTGGAAGTGAAATAAATCAACTTGAACTTGAACTTGAATCAAACGCTTCTTTTTGAGTTCAATAATGCACATGTTATGTACACCTTTTTCGAGAGATAAAGATTGATTAGTGTGTGAAGTAGAAAAGGCCTATATGACCTGTGCGGAGTGGCCAACGAAACCTCAGTATGTTCGTCAACCAACACATTATTTCCTTAGAGATAAGAATATTGAGTCTCTCGTTTAATGAGCAGGAAACAACTCCCCAAAACTATTACCGTGTAAATAAAGGTAATCCACTGTTAATATTGGGATCGCTTGAATCACCTTGTTGGCAAACCAAGCCTATCGTCCACTTTTGTGGAAGTATTTCATTTTCGTATATTACCTATCTAAATGTTTTAACAATTAGGCCTACATAAAAGAGAAATGCGTTTTGGATCATATATATTTTTTTTTCAGTAGAATGAGCTTTGCCATCTTTAGGCGCTTTCTCTGTCTGACAACTTCTTTAAAAGTTATACTACTCTTTAAAGATTGATTATTGAACAGAACTCAACACTGGTTGTTTAAACATTCATTATGAATTATAATTTGAGATCTCCAACCAAAGTGTTTCTGAAGACATTTTTAAGTAGTACCTTATTTCAATTAAACATTTAAATACGCTTGAAGAATTAATGATCCCCCCCCCCCAAAAAAAAAAAAAAAGAAGAAGTTTGGGTTGATATTTTTTGAAACGTCTCAACAACATGTGAAGATTTTTCATAAAATTTCTTATAGAAACATACGATTCTTGCTTGTATACAGTTTCCTTGTCATACGATCTTTACCAATAGCAGACAAGCCTACTCAGAATGTTATGAATCTATATTTCAAGCAACACACATCGGTCTGATATTTCTAACCACTTGGACATACGGAAACTAAAATGCACTCACATGTACACACACTTTCTCTCCTGTAAATTTATTTTGTATCATCCAGTTTACATAATGCAATTTCAATGATATGATTGAGCCTTTTTTTCCCTCTCAATTTGATTGTTTAGAACAGAAAATGAAGCAGACATGTCATGTCCATCGTTACACAGAAATCAAATGAAAATTTCAAATTAGCACACACACAGTCACACAGACACACCCTATTTTCCTATGATGTAAACAACGTTGATGAAATGCTGACGGCACCCTCACACAAGTCTCCCATCGTTGTCCTCTTATAAGACGTTAAGAAATGTCAGTTATGCTTGTTAGATTTAACTTCACATTCGAAAATGGGGTGGTACTTCACCTTAACACCACGAACTTAATATAATATTCAATACATAATATGTAGGCCTATATGTAAATACATATACGCAATATATACATATGATAATACATTGTATACAGATATACCCTTGCTCTCGATGCACAACGCCGTACATAATTATACATTTTCTTGATATATATATATATATAAAATATCATATATATATATGTATATATATATAACATATGTATACATATATACATGCCTATATATATATATATATATATATATATATATATAACGTATTTACATAGTGCACAAAAGGGCATGCATGTCCCCTGCAATATACAAACGCAATGTTGCTTCTTCATCATATAGGTATACAGTGAGAGGACTTCAACAGGGCTGCATTGACAAACAGGAGCAAATGATTCCTACCTGCATGATGTTTATATAGCAACCAATGATAGGCTTATCATCAGTGCCCCTCACGCGGATCATAATCACAAACACACCCAGACGTGCCCCCACGAACACCCTCAGGCTAGAAGCAACATCATCTGAAGGTAAATAAGACAAATCGCTTATTATTGTGTATTCTCCATGCTTTGCCGATTACTCACCCACAAAAAAAAAAGATGTAGGGTATTGCACATGCTGTCAATTTTTCCTAAATACAATAGCAAAACTTATGCTTTCTCCGTCCTATGCATCATCTATTACTATGTTTTTTTTCTTGCAATACTCAAACATCACGTTGTTCTCTAATATTAACTCAAGTGTAAAAATTCTAAGGGTGCTATTATTACAGTCTTCCTTCACGTAACCACTGCTTTAAGCAGTTGTTGCTGTTGGGAATCAATTCTCTTATCTGTCAGTGCAGCCCCATTAAATGGACCAAAAGCTTGAACAATAATGTACCTGTTAAATATACACTATGTTTACACACACACACACACACACACACACATGTATATATATATATATATATATATATATATATACATACATATAATATATAAAACAGGAGAGCTCACGAGCTTTCAATGTGCAAAGGTGAACATCACACGTGATTCACAGAGATAATGCTCACTAATTGATTATATAAGTGTTATATAAGTTTAAATATTCCTTTTCACTTACTACCTCTTCCATTTTCGTTACATTTAATAATTGTCACTTGCCATTCACTATGCCTTATTTAATTTTTGCTTCAATTTTGTTTTCTATACTATTATGCTTATGATATACTTCCTGATTTACTCTGTGTTATGTTTTGGTGGAAGAAAGATGATAATGAAAATAAATGAATTGAATTAAATTGCATTGCATTGAATTGCGTTGTTTTGTTTAATTTTCTTATAGGGGATCTAAACTTTCTATGCATTATTTGATTTGGAATTGGGTTCCACAAGGAGGTCACAAAGATACCTTCTTAGGTTCCACGAAATTTTGTTCTTTTTTTAGTATTGCTATTATTGTACAAGATATTCAGCAGATTTTATTATCGAGATGTAAACACTTTGCTGTTTTATTCCATATCAGAAACCAAAGTTCTGCATTTCATTTACATCCGTGACACAATTATTACATTGATTATGCATTTTCTTCTAAAAAAGCATCGAATCAAGATCGAAGCAAGAATACAAAGTGTCTTAAAACATACACTGCGCAAGGTTGCCTTAATTAATTCTTTGATAAAATATGTTCAACAATCGACGGTTGGTGACAATGGCCCAATGGAATAGTATGAGTGAGGGCGTTTTCAAAACACAAGTCACTTTTCTTGATGGTGTAGACGGAGTGATTTTAAATTTCCAAATGATTATGCGGAACTGAAATCGAAACTTGATGATTCTTTATCTTTCTCTCTTTTGTTTTCTCTCATCGATCAAGCACGTGTGTCAGATTCGAAAGCTTCGTATCGGCTCTGAGGTCAAGAAAAGTACAAGCTTCTCGATGTTCGATGCGACTAATGCCTTTGTGTGCATTGAGGGCTGATTGGCAGAGAAAAACACTGTAGCGCGCAATACTCGCATTGCCAAAAATCAGCATCAACAGAGAGGACAGAACACAGTATATACCGTGACTGTAAAAACATACGAAACGTGAAAATTCCGTGATTTTTGTGCTTTGTCTTAGACATTTTCTGTTGTATCAGACTTCCGCGATTCGAGTTGTTTAACTTGACTTTTTTTTTTAATTGAAAGTCTACTTGAGCGGCATTGCACTTTACGGTTCATGAATCAACCTAGTATCGAGTTGCACTGTGCGTTGATGAGAGTATGTTATGAATACCAGTATATCGTTAAGTTAATTGCTTATCTGGCTGGGTCACCACTAAGCTATCTATATTATAATTCTCGGCACTATCTCCTCTCGTGACTATTACGGGTATACAAAGGATTCCTCAAGGTGACAGAAATTTTCCATAAAATTTCCACTCGAGTTTTTCTACCCCCCCCCCCCCCAGCTCATGATTGTTTAGCATCGCTTTGAATAAAAAGCATCTGGTATCGAAATGTTAGCTCTCGACCTGTACAATAGGCCCTATGTGAATACGTGAAATGTATGCCTTTTGCCTTCGATACTTTAAGAATAATTATGATAGAAAAAAATAATATTCAAGGAAATTATGATCTTCGATATGTGCAGTCCTATCTAGTCGTTTACAGTTTGTAAACTTATTTCCAGCTCTCTTAAGCTGGAAATTATAAGTGAATTACTGGTTTCTTTGATGTCATCATATTTTATGTTCAATACTTTTGATATTATCCTGATTATTACACGGGGGATTCATTATGTACATCTTTAAGTGTATCTTCAATATGCATGATTACCATGGAAAATGGAGAAATAAGATCAAACTGAACTGAACTGAACTGAAAGAAATGTCATCTGCGCATTGACGATTCGTCATGATTATGATATTATGTTATGTTTCCTTAGTTTTTGTTTAGTCTTTTTGATCCATAGCCAAAGAACAAGTACATTGTTAGTAATATATCTCATGTTTTTGTTTGTTTGTTTGCTTGTTTGTTCGTTTATTTTACAATCTGTAATGTATAATTGTTATGCCTGTATTGCAGAAACCAAATCAAATCCAAATTTTGGCAGAGACGTTGGGCTGAGGAAAGGCGTTTACGCTTTCAATGGGCACGAAATTTTTTGGTTGGTAGGTTGAAATATCAGACACTTATATGCTGAGCACTGTCCTTCAAGAGAACCTAAGCTGTACAAGCTTTGCTATTAAATTAGTGTTTCTGTACTTTTGTTCCTTCCTAGTCGTTTTATAGAAATTGTTTGTACGCTTACATTCAAGAGATTTGTGATAATGATGTACTGTATAATGTTAAGCACTTATAAATATGTAATTTTGTTATATTTTCTTTACAAATGTAAAGTATTATTTTCATTTTGGAATCTGAAAAAAAAAAACATGGCAGGGGAATTAAAAGTTAAGTCGATCACCTTAACTCTGCTTACTTATTACATAAGATGTGCAAGAATATTGTAAAATAAGTGAAATTTCCGGGCAGTTTAAGTAAATATGTTGATACTTTTACTTTTAAATCAGTATGACATTTACTCTTCCGTTATCTATTTGTGCAGACATCATTTATGGTTGTTGTCTTTTTACATATAGAAGCAGGCTACCCTCTTAACTTAACTTTATTTGTGTATGTGTCTTTTTTATATTTTTAAGGCTTAGATTCTACAGACTTGTTGAATTTGAATTTTGGTTTTATCATAATATTTCCATGCAAAATTTATGAATAATACGTTTATTCATACAAAATGTTATAATATCTGGTAATCTTTATGCAAAATGCCATAAGAACGTACTACATAATGACTACATGAATTCAAGCTTAAAGTGAACATCAGTCATAACGATTATTGTCATAATCTATACAAATGTTTGCTTTAAGCTTGTATACACGTATTTACGTTGATGCTATGTATACCGAGTGTTTTTTCTAGTGGACTCCTCCGCTGAACGGCTCCTCCATGAAGGCGGAACTGAGTAAGGCCGGCCACCCAGCCTCATCTTAATGACTCTTTGTATTAATTTCTTTAAATTATTCAGTGTTAGGTAATTTACATATTTCTAACTGATAAAAATAAGATTAATCAATCAATCAATAGTTATCAAATTAACCGACCTTTTTCCGGTGACCTAGAATTACAACAGAAGAAGATGAAGAGGGGGAGAAGAAGGAGGATAATGAAGGAGAAAAAGAGAGGAAGCGAGATGTTGGAGACATTATCAAGAAGAACAGGGGGGCATTTCATGAAGCGTTTTTGTCCGACAACTTGTCGGACAAATTTGCTCTCAGCCAATCAGATGCAAGGATTTCAGTAGCTTTTAACATTTTGTCAGACGAAATATCTGACAAAACGCTTCATGAAATGCCCCCCTGATCTGCTTTTACTGGATGACTTTTAAGGTCTTTCCTTTTCCAAATACCCCAAAGATAATAACAAGGAGTTGAAGCTCCTTTGTATTAAGATCTTTTTCACCTCTGTTCAAGCACGTATCTATGATGCTATATAATATGGTTAGTTATGCTAAAATGCTAACTATACTTAGTACTATAAAAGTAGTGCACCCCATGTCTCATAATATACACATATATATATATATATATATACATTTATATATATGATATGTTTATACACACATGCACACGCACACACATGTGTACTCTATAATATAGAAGGAAAATACATATATATATACTCATGTAGGCCTATTCATATACTTGGTATAAACTCACTACTTCCTGCTGACCTTTCCATATGCCTTTTAATACAGGGAGCAAAGCAAGGCAGTGTAAAATTCTTTACAAGTCTATCACTTAAGCTTCTGGCAATTCATGATTTAGGGGTTTTCAATCAGTATTAGTAATTTGGCATTGTGCTCGTCAGCATGGTCGCTTTTCCTGTTGAGATTCAAGCGCTTTCAGGCACCAGGGACTTATTAATTTATTATTTGTTGTTGTTGTTGTTGTTTTTTTTTTTTTTACTCATGGTTTCATTCATTCATTCATTCATTCATTCATTTCTTCCCCATGAACGTTTTCATTAGACTGGTTGCTCTTTCTCTTTTTACGCGTCACAACATTTTTGCCTTCCCTTCCGCATTGTCGTCCAGCCAAGCTGCTCTCGATGTAACATAACCGATATGAAACATGCTGCGTGTATAAATAGCATTGATTGTGGACGGACAGTCATTTTCATTTGGCCCGTTGCCAGTTTCAAGCACCACAGCGTCAGCAATATTATAATGAAACTACGCAAGTATGACAATTTAGTGATTTAGTGATTTTGATTGTCCTACACGCATGGTCAAAGACAAATGCTACTCCATTCCCCCATAAGTGGGTTTAGTTTTTATTGGCGTGTGTGTGTGTGTGATGAAACAACATTTATATATGAATAGCGCCATTCATCTGTAAAAACATTCAACAAAGGTGCCCATATGTGCGTGACTGCTTGCCTGTCCAATCTCAAATTTCAAAACACCAAGCATTCAATGCGACATGCAATTAAACAATCTTGTTTTTATATAAACCTCATCACATCTCTCCATTTTTCTTTTCACTGATGTGTCATTTCTCGACCATTTTGTTCATTGCATCTATGCCAAGTAAGAGAGTTCAGTTGTTTTGTATTTGTTTTATACTGCAGCATCGTTTGAAAAAAAAAAAGTATTTAAATGAAATTAAAAAAAACACACACAAGACTAGTTTTCCCAACTGTATCAACAAGGAAAGAAAGGAAGCTGTTTATCTAGCCATTCTGCAGTTGTGATCATTTTGAAAACATGATGTTTAAAGATGAATATTATATAGTTGGTAATTCTTTTAGGAGAATCATTGAAAACTATGCCCGAACCAATGGGACGTTTCGCCATCATTCTCCATCGGTCTCCTATCCGTGGGCACTGTGGTGTAGTAGATAAGGTTCTGGACTCCATAACATAGCTTCGAATCATATACCAAGCGCTCCTCAGTCACGAGCGATATCACAGTCTTGCTCGATGACGCCACAGATGCTTTGGACGCTATGCTGAGGGGTAAATCGATGTCATCGCGCTGGAAATGACAAACATTACACTTATTGACAAATTCTGTAAGATCATGGTTCCTTGTAAGATTATTGGACCCGGGCCAGAATTCGGAGATCGGACTGAAATTGATAGCATTGTATTCTAAATGATATGACAAATATGATGCTATGTCAATATACTGAAGTTGCTCTTAAAGCGAGAAGTATATATGAATAGATAATGTTAGGAGAAGTCAACAAAGCAATCTCTGAAGGTAAAGTACACCAAAGAGCAACGGAAGCAAAATATAGAGTATTATCATAATAAATGGCGCGATGTAAGTACACTGACCCATGCACTGGCCATGCACACTTGGCTTTCATGCTACATTGATTAGAAGTAATCGACATTGTTATCCTAATCCAGTCATTATGAAAAGAATATGACATGAATAACGACACGATGGACCGACTGGTAAAGGGTAAAATCCAGTTCCAAACATAAGTTATTCTCATAAAAAAGAGTAAAATCTTACGAGTTCAACAGTAAAAATTTGACTGAAATCGGATGAAATGTGAGGAAGTTATGACATTTTAAAATTTTGCTAATTTCTGCAAAACAGTTCTTGTACAGTGGATATGAATATACAAATGAGTGAGCTAACCATGTCATAACCTCACAATTTCCCTTGATCGTGTACAAAAAAAAAGAAAATTCAATGTTTCTGTTGTTGAGTCTGAAACATGATGTTATTCCTGATTGAATAACTTCAGAATAGTGATCAGTTATATATACCAGGAATTGAGCCTCGGGCATAATTACGTTTGAATGAAAAAATGGAAATTTCAAAACTTTATGTACAAACTATATGGCAAGTTGTGAGGGGATGACATGCTCACTTTGCCATTTGCATATTCATATTGACCGATCAAGAACTGTTTTCTGAAAAATTAGTGAAACTTCAAAATGTCATAATTTCCTTATTTTCACCCAATTTCGATAAAAATTTCACCATTGAACTTGTAGTATTTTACTTCTTCTTATCTGACTAACTTATATTTGGACTCGATTTCCCCTTTAAAGTTAAACTGACGTTAGTATATAATGGGCCAGAGCATAGTCAAAATTTAAGAAAGAGCATTAATTTTTAACTTACTCCACTTAAGAAATATGGGGGGAAGAGTGCTGTTCTCCCACCAACCCCTCTCCCCAAAAAAATTATACATATATTTTTGATATGAAAATATGTGACGTATGTCACTTTTAGAAGTTATTGATACTGTTATCCTAATCCAGCCATCATGAAAAGAGGGGGAATAATATGATATGAACTAAATACACAATGGACCGACTGTACTGTGCAGTTCTCCCACCCACCCCTCTCCCCCCAAAATTATACATATATTTTTGATATGAAAATATGTGACGTATGTCACTTTTAGAAGTTATTGATACTGTTATCCTAATCCAGCCATCATGAAAAGAGGGGGAATGATAATATGAACTGAATACACAATGGACCGACTGTAAATCTTAAACTGATCTAACGTGATGGGCCAGCGCAAAGGCAGGTGTAAGAAACAGCATTAATTTTGAAATTACTCAACTTGAAAAATATGTGGGAGAGAGTGCTCCCCCACCCCCAGCAAAATAATTTTTGGTATGAAAACATTACTCGAAACACACACACACACAAAAAGAAATACGACATATTTACATATTTATGCTCTCTACTGAAGAGGGCTGTTTGTAACCCCCAACAATCATCAATTAATTATCGACGTTTATGCTCTTTCAGTCTTTCAGTTTATATATGAATGTATATATATATATAATGTATATATACATTTACATTGTCTACCTGTAGAAAAAAAGGATTATTTTCAAGATTCTGTTACTAGCACATCATTCATTTCATTCTTTTTCCCCGCACACCTACGTGACTGTATTCCCAAATAAAATCCGAAACAAAGTCTACGTTAAGTGAAAGAAAGATATTATTCAGAGGGAGACAAGCTGAAGAAACTCAAACCAAAGTCTACGTTATACGTACGTTCAGCATCAGATGCATTTTTACGAGAAGTGGATCTGTGCGCTTTACAATATATATATATATATATATATATATATATATATATATATATATATTATGTATGGCATTTCATTGTCGCCTTCATGAGCACTTTTAGATCTGCATTTGTTGAGTCTTTCATAAGCGTGAGCTGATGAATCAACTTTAGTAATCAGCACTTTTCTGATAGCTGCACTAAGCCCTCTTAAATCCATTTTCTAATCATCGTATGAAACCGTCAATTGCAGTAATCAAAAATTTAACACGGTCCAAATTCCGTGTGTCATTGGTGTGTTTTTTTTTTTCTTGCCTTCTGATTTATGATTTTTCTCATAAGAATTTTTCTCAGTGCTACGTATATCAACTTGTTTGTCTGTCCCCCCCCCCCCCCACTCCCGAGTGTGCCACTTGTGCGTTGAGATAGCGAAGGTCGAGGAGTTAGCACCAGCACAAACTGGTCAAACTGGTTTTGGCGAATTGTTTAAAGCGTCGATTAATTTGTCCGATTGGTCACGACTGCCTCTTCAAAATGGGAGTCATAAAATCAGATAAACAGGTAAGAAATATAAGTACGTATAATGACATGAAATTGTTTTACGACCGAATGTTCAGTAAACTATTATCTTTAAGAGGACACCTTTGTTAGCTCTATCGTTTGTCACGGTATTTGCCTACTCCTTAAATTGGTTGCTATTAGCCAACGATAAGAATTTCATCTTTAGTGTAAAGTTAGGAGTTTTTCTCAAGGATTTCTGGAGAATTACAGGTCATAACAATTTTTTGGAGAATATAAAAAAATAAAAATAAAACGATTACGCCAACATTCTCCACATGGTTAATGTCAGCACATGATAACTGAATATTACTGCTACTAATACATTGCAAAAATGAAATAAAATGAAATAGATAACCGCATACATTAGATTTTTGTTGTCGTCTTTGTACCATTCCAAACCTTTGCGATTTGTTTCGTATAATAGATATATCCGACTTTCGGTAGAATGCCATTAAAGTCGTACATCCTGACAAATAGTCCACGATTTCAGTAATACAGACCGGCATGTGCTAATTTGAAAAGGAGAGCTATTTTCTTACCTATGCAACTGATTGACAAATTGCCCTACATTGACGTAAACAAGCAATAAGTAATAATGTCATGAATTTGAATAATCACGCAGTACCCGCTGCATTCTATAAGGATTAGAACCAATGCTTCATGCCGGGCGGGAGCTCGGTGGTCTAGTGGAGATGACGCCTGTCCGGAGATCAGGAGGTCGTAGGTTCGAATCCTGCTCAAGTACGTAAGCCCATGATTTCTTTTATCATGGCTACTACTAAAACACTGATCAATTTAATGCTTATTTACGTCGATGTAGGGAAATTTGTTAATCAGTTGCATAAAAACCTCTCGACGGAAGAATTTCATGAATTTGAAACCGTCTTTTACCCGTTGGTATAACAGAAGAACATAGTTTATATCGTTCAGAAACAATGAGATATTTAAGGAATTTAATGGATTTTTGTCTCACAGAAATCATCTCTAGGGCCCCATATTATGTAGACATTCGGTTGGTAATGTATCGAGTATCAAAAAAAAAAAATCGGATCAGATGATCTAAAGGAGAATTCTTGACCGCGATCAGATGATCTAAAGGAGAATTATCGACCGCTGACGTACTACGTATCACCAGCGATGTATACAGAACTCTGCGTCGAGATTCCATTATCGTCTACGTTATCACTATCATTGAGCGTTTTCGGAAGGAACCAATATGATAAGTATGTATAATCATGAGTGTAAATTTCAGCGATAAGTTTTAGGAGAACAATTCTGCCGAGTAAGCAGCTGCCATGTTGATTGCGTTTGATAAAGTGTGTTGGTTTATCATTGGATGACTTTTTTTTTCAGTAAGGTTTGACGGTCAGGTTAGGGTGACGAGTTAGGAACTTTGGACATCGAAAAAAAAAATGAATGAAATAGAAATAAAAACACTAAAGGAAATGTATACCCATGATGCAGTCTTTTTCTTGCCGAGATCCCTCCCCAACCCAACTCTTTCGTTGTAAGTCCAGCTTGCATTCATTTTCCTAGAAGAGTTTTGCAAGATATATCCCGAATGGCTTTGTTATGAAAAAAAATATGGAAAATTATTGTGTTGATTTAGTTGCTATTGCTGTGTCTTACATTAGGCGGAGCTTCATTTGGACACCTTGTTTTCATTTATTGTATTAATGTTATTTATTATTGTTGTCAAACAGTCAAGCGTTGTGCTTATTCTGGCAGTCATTCTGTATGAAAGTTTAGATGTAACATATATTTCAGATGTATATTCTAACGGAAATTGTTGAAAATAGATATATTACTGTGTAACGCCATATCTGTTCAATGTTAAATGAAATTACTGGGAATTGATGTACCATGCAGATATCAATAAATCAAATGAAATAAAATCAAAGTTTTTAACACCACGTCAATATTTCATACGTAGTTATCAACACTTTTACAGAGTCATTTACTGATCTATCAGTTGCTGGAGGTATTGATACTTTCCCCAAGATATGGGGACTTCAGTTTACTTGACGAGGTCACCGGAAAAAGTAACTTTAATTCACTTTTTCGGCTTTCTTGCATCTTAAACAGATAAACCGGTGTGATGCCACTTTGAATTGACTCCTCGAAAAATCAGATCCGATCAGTCTGGTGTCCAAATAGGACTTCAGTCACGTCTGCCTGATAATCTCCGGTGAGTAGTGCCCGAATTTTCCCTCCAGTCTTTAAGCGCCACCATCACATACAGATAGGGGTTTCAATTTCTATGTTTTGTGCGGTAATGAATAATAATGATAGACTAACAAAAGAATGATGTCGTGAAAATAAAATTCCAGGAATAGTTGACACAACACTTCTAATACGTTGAACAGGTGAAGGGTACGGACGATATTGCTCTGCAATTTTTTTCTGGTAAATTCAAGTAGTACCTTCATGAAAAGAAAAGTGCCCAGGTTAGCACTTGACAATCCTTAGCATGGGACAAAAAACAACAACAAAGAACAAAAACAAAACAAAGCGAGACCCTTGTAAGGGGCTTATCAACCAAACTGTTCGAAGGTTACAAGAGTGATAGTTTCCACTCTTGATTTGTGAATGTATACACCATTGTATTTGCACTTGAATATAATCTAGTAAGCGCTTGGAAACCAGCGTTGTTGTTCAAGTTGACGAAGAACTATGAAAGCATCAGTCGCCCAGCACTATAAGTCCAATACATTCTGGTAGACTTTTTGCAAAAGCAAATGAATAGGAACTTTGGCTATAGATGTTATAAGATATCAAAGAAAAACAGTGAATTGATGCGTGAAATATCTGATATTCACAGATAAATCAAGTAGTCCAACTTAAATGGTAAAAATAATCGAGGCTTCTCCTGTTCAAATCTGTTGTAGGTCCTCAAAGGTTCTTGCTCCTTAAAGAAAACACGAACGTTCTTTCTTCTTACTTGAATATAACTAGTTTCCAAGGCAACTGAATTTTCTCGGATTTTCTCGAACAACAACAACAACAAACTAAAACCCACCAACAAATCAGATGATAATGTTTCCAACAAGTTTGCCATTTTTGATCTTTAAGATAATTTTTCGATCATTCATATTTGGCAAGTATATAGTGAGATAGGGTCCGGATAAGATCACGTAGCTGGTGTGAGATCTGCGGATATTGGCTCCCCCTTATTTCTAGTTGGTTCTCTACACTTTGTACTGATCGTCTGAGCAAGTGCAGTATTATATAAATACGTATCTGTTTGCTGATACGTGTTGTCCCACGAAGCCCGTAAAGTGGCTTTGTAAACAGTATAAACAATATCTGGATCGGATGGCAGATATATCTCCGGTCTCATCACGTCACTCACATCGCATTGCACAATGGGAGCTCTCTGGAACTCGACTGACATTTTCTGACTCTCCAAGAATCCAAAAAAAAATCTTATCGCCACCAAGTCGCCAACGGAGTATAGTCGAGCATC
The DNA here is from genome assembly GCF_040938485.1 of Diadema antillarum. Classification (NCBI taxonomy): domain Eukaryota; kingdom Metazoa; phylum Echinodermata; class Echinoidea; order Diadematoida; family Diadematidae; genus Diadema; species Diadema antillarum. The sequence goes on along the minus strand of NW_027272037.1, from coordinate 201,320 downwards.
GAACCGAAAACCTTCATATTCGCCCCCAAATCGCTTTGTGTTCGGTGATAACTTCATACTGAATAGCCTGCTTTTTCTAGAGGCCTATCTTGAAAAATTTACTTTCAACAGTGGTTCGTTGCTACGTCATTAGATCAGATGCGCTTACTCATCAAAGCGATTCGGATGGTATTTACTTGCGTGTTGATGAGTGCAGATAGATGCTAACTTCTCACCTGCGAGGTAATATCAGAGCGATGATGTAGTTCATTTGCGGAAATTGCTTGTTGAGATCAGAAACTGTTTCATTTGACGGGCGTCTTTCAGTCTTCGCGCGGTGCCCTTTCTGGCATGTCTGGACTATTGCCGAATGATAGGCTCATTCATCAACATTTTTTTTTTTTTGCTTTTATTATCCACCTTTTATTTATATTAATTCATTTTTCCCTTTTTGACTTCCCTTTTTTAGGGTGATATAGCGGCTCTCAACAAGTACAAATTATGTTAGTGAATAGCCTTTGTTGTACTAACGTTTCGGTCTACAGCGCTCACATTAACGTTTTGACTGTCGTGGTATACGTCTAACTTTGTTTCCACGAGTTCTCCACCTCCTTCGTCTCCACACTGACGAAAAAGGATCAAAATCCTGCAACCGGGTAGCCAGGACAGCACGTACAACGCAAAACTGCTCTGTTACTGCATGCGACTTCATTGCCAATATAGGAAGCGTTTACTGGGTGATGCGAAAGTACTGCATTGCTATTCTCACAGTATGCTGCGAATTGGACCAAACTTTACAGTCGCTCAACCCTTGTTGTTTAGTTTGTCGCGCAACATCACGTGTTTTTTTTTTTATCCCTTCGAAATTTGGTGCACTGATCAATTTTTAAAGCAAAGAAATCACCCTGATTGGTATCTTATATGTAAATTTTTGTTTTAATTGAGGACAAGTCTATACTCTATGTATATTTTGACGTGATGAATGCTGGATATAAGCGTTTATTGCAGAAACTGATGTTGATGTTGTGTCTACAGCGACAGACATTGCACTTGTTTTCTCTCTCGCATCCCCTCCCTTCTCTTGTCGTGTCTTCTTTTTTGTTCTTCCCCTTTCTCTCTCTCCAGTTTTTCTCACTTTGATTTCTCATAGAGCTTTTCAGGTTTGCGTAGAAATCAACATCATTTTGTGAAGGAATTCTCAACACGAGGACGGAACATTATCGCGCAGGATAGTTGCATTGGATTTATCGACGAACGCACACACACACACACAAAAAGTCATTTACTGACTGCACCTTTGACAAGTTCCAGAGTGGCACAGTTCACACCAGCAGCACGAAACATCCGGTAAGTACAAACTGTGTTCTGTTATTAGTAACCAAGGAGAGTAATCAAGCAATCATCATTCGAACAATATATTATATGATAATGCTGATATTTCTCCCCAGCAGCTTTAAGGTGGAGGTGAACAAACACCATTTCCTGTTTCTGCTGAATTTGAATTGGCAGGCTATCTCGGTGCAGTGAATAAGGAGACAATAACTAAACGAATGAATGAAGAAATAAATGCACTGACAAAGTAATCATTTAATTGATTAATTAAAGAGTAATAAGAAATCAAGCAGACATACTGCTACTCGAGGCCCAAGTCAGCGCGCTCAAACTTTATGTCACTCTCCAGTGGCGGATCCAGGGAGGACCGCAACCGGCGCACGCTCCCCCCCCCCTTTATTTTTTTTTTTTGTTGAAACAAAAGATATAAAAAGAAAAAAATGGGGGAGGGGTGCGTGCGCCCCCCTTTAATTTTGTAAACGCGCCCCCTCTTTACGGAATTCCTGGATCCGCCCCTGCTCTCGCTTCTGTCGTGGTTTCGGCTGCGTCACTGCGTTTTCACGAGACAATATTCAAACTTGTCATATTCCACCTTCGTTCAACATGACAATCGTGCATCGTTGCACTTATTTTTCAGCGTGTTTAAATTTTAGCTGCATGCAAACATGCGCAAAGACGTTAACAAGTTAACATGACTGTTTTCGATCGGTTTACCATTGTTTACTGTCGAGTTTACACTGGCTAGCTTTCCCCTTCAGGTCGCTTATATCCGTAATCACTGTTTCGTTTGATGCATCTTTTACTTAATCGGTCGCTCTGAAAATGTAATGAAGGAACATTAAATTTGAGACAATTAAGGATATCTTCACACTCTCTATATCCTCTCCAGTCCAAATTTCTCATAGTTATGCTAAAATGACAGTCGATAGAAGATGAAATGCAGGTTCACTAAATATTACCCACAAAATCTTTCACAAAAATGTCTTGTTAGGTTAAAAGTCACAGGGCAGGAATATCGTAAAATTATTCTGTAAAAGCGACGCCTGCAACGATGTTGATTCTGAGCCTGAATTGACCTGTGTGCTTGTGTGTGCGCGGTAATGAAATAACTGTTGTTTAATCTACTGTGGGAGGATGCAAAAATGGAATTCCATTATCATAACGACAATCAAACGGATTTGACACGTCATGTAAGTACGCCGCCACTATACAGTATTTCAGTGTCAATTAATTGTTTCATGGAGGCGTGTAATTGAACAGACATGTGGATGTTCTGTGGCAACAAGTCTTCCGTGCTTTTGTTTATTCGTTTTGAAGTAGAACCATTGTTTTGTACGTCACATCCCTTTTGTAAACCCCAAATAATGGTCGTAATTACTAAGTACTGACCCCTCCCCACCCCCTCAATTTCCACGCGTGACATTACATGCACTCCACCTACGAATTGTTGGTTTACTCTTGGTTCTTTGCTATTGTTATCCGTTCATGCGGACGAAGTCACCATGTGCATGAATTGTAAACATTTTTGTTTTCATCCGAGTTTCATTTTCCATCCGAGAATATGGCTGGATAGCCCATATTCAGCTGCACTAGCTGGTCTTCCATGGGTCCCATTTTGAATTTGAGGCGGGACCACTTCTCTGGGTTTTGTACCCTGCTCTTTGCGATGAACGAATGAAGCGGGATCTAATACGTGCATGAGCTGTGACTTTCTCACACACGGGGTCTCCATTTTATGTCTTATCCGAGGGACAGAATGTTTTGCCTCTTATACGAGAAGGAACAGTATGATTACACACAGCATTTCTCAGCTAGACCAAGGAGCCCTTGGTTAGATTCGGGAATCGAACGCGGGTCCTTTGGATCTGGAGGCACAGATTGAGCCAAATTACAGCCCTAAAATTTCGTTAGTGTGCTTTCCAATGGGGAGAAGAATGTCTTAGGGGTTTTGAGACCACGTTTACATGCACTCTCAAAAATGGCATATATCAATGTAACTATAAGCTAGCAAGTACACATTTGATGTCTTGTATGTGAAAAGTGGTTTTTTTTTAGGATGGAGCACGCTTTAAATCTTAAAGTGTAATGACCTAGACTGTCGTTGAGCAGGGCGCCACAGGAAACATTATGCTGCATTTCTTCCACTCCATTAATAAAGCAAAATAGCCCTCCTGATTAATAGATATCCTGTATGTGCATGCTTGCTTTTGGTGACTCGTTTTCAGTGAAGTCATCGCAATGAAGTCATTACATATCGAAGGTCATATTAGCTACTGAGACTGAATTGATGGGCTCTAATGTTTTTTTTTTTCTCATTTAGATGTTCATTAACGTATACTTTAAAGGATGCTTGAACTTTGCCAACCAAGGACTACTGGTACGAACATGCACCTCTTGATCCCTCCTCTCCACAACACCCCTCGACCCCGGACCTACCCCTTGACATTCAGCTCATATATCTATGTTCTCTGTTGACTTTCTCGACATCTTAAGATTAAATATCACAAAAGAAGCACGATAGAATAGTGAATAACCAACCCCGGTTTCCAGCCAGGATATTATGGGTTCGAAACTTTGGACGAGTCAATTTACCCGCAATTCCGTCTTGACTCAGGTGTACAAATCGTCATGCACTTAGTAATGGTAGGTTGGACTAATGATAAGAAGGCCTTGTGGCGGAACCATGTTTTAACTGCAGAGGGTTTTGTTGTTGTTGATGTTGTTGTTGTTGTTGTTGTTGTTGTTGCTGTTGTTGTTGTTACAACCACATCATTTCGTTCACTATCATTAATGCATCTCTTCCGGCGAGTGAACTGAGTGGCGCATAAAGATTTAAGGACAAGTTCACCTTTGTATGTGGATTGAGTGAATCCAGTAATATTATTAGTTGAACGCAGCAGTGAAAGTTAGAGGAAAATCGGACAATCAAAAATCATGGGGGGGGGGGGTTAAGGCTTCTCTGCAGTCCTGCACTGCTGGATGAGTAGACTACTAATGTTTATGAGGTCACTCGAGTAGAGGAGGATATAAAAGAAAATAATATAGAGAGAACTTCTCAAAATCACATTTTTGAAAAAAAAAAGTACACACTCCCTCAACTTGTTACTGTCGTATGTTAAGGATAATATCATTCTTCTGGGGGCGCTGTGGCATAGCGGATAAGACTCCCGACTCCCGAACGGAGGACCGTGAGTTCAAATCCCGCCCAGTGCTTACATCCTTGGACAAGATGTGTTTACCCACAATGTCCCTCTCGACCCAGGTGTATAAATGGGTACCTGGCAACGCTAGGGTAATAATAATAGCAGGGCCCTCTGGTAGAGCAGCGGCAACACTGAAGAGGCTACCCTGGGTAAATAAGACCTTATTATTATTATTCTCCCTGCTTTTTGAAAGAGGCTAGTCAAGTGTTCTTTCATTATGCGAGGAAAGTGAAAATATGTTGAATTTTCTTAAAGGGATCATATAGTTTTGGTTGAGACTTAACTTCAGGTTTTTATAATTTTTTGGTGAGATTGTGAGAAACCTCTTATGAAATATGAAAGAGCATGTAATTCCATGAGGATTTCAACGTTTATTTGATGAAAATTGATTTTGAAATGGCTGAGATATCCATTGTTTTACTTTGTTTTTGGATGCTTCAGCTATTCCAAACCCGATTTTCATCAAAGAAACTTTGAATTCCTCTTAAAATGGTATGCTCTGTATTATTTCATAAGTGTTTTCTTGGTATCTCGCAAAAAAGTTAAAGCCCAATTTTCATCTCCACCAGTACTGTACCATTCCTCTAATATTTACTGTATATTGTTCTACACATGAGACATCACAAGCTTTATAGTATTCTTCTTGTCCAGCGATAGCTGTACTAAAACTTAAAAAATTCATAACTTTTAAACGATTTGTCCGATTTACCTCTAACTTTCGTTGATGTGTTCTACTAGTATTGCTAAATGTGTCCTGTAATGAGTCACTGCTCCTGCCGCTCAATTTGTTTTGCGAGAAACTCAAGATTAACAGCTGGAAATCGAAGTTACCTATACATTTTATTTTAAGGGGCGTGATTCGTGATACACATATAATCACCGTTGCTACAGATAAGGAACTCAAGTAGGAATTTTAAAAGATTGATGACGGTGTTTATTATGAAAATTCTCTGAGTCGAATATTAAATGTTATCGATGGTGTCATTGTAGGTCTAATAAGCAATAATTTTTTTTTTAATTTTTGTTTTCCATGAAAAGGAAAAAAAAAAGAGATGTCTAGTGAGATCCCTCTATTGTCTCATTCATTCACGTTCAAATCGTACTTTTCAAGCTTAGCTGCCATCAACAACTAAATACGTCCTCTCATACCAATATTGCACTATATGATACTGAATGAGTACCTCAGAAGTTCACTTGTGGGTACGTGTGTGTGTTTTTTTAATCACGCATAGATTACAATGCACGAGAAAAACTACCCTCAAGGTTCATGGCAGAAATTTGAAATGAAGTTTAATTGCATTTTTAATTGCAATTGAGGTTATAAACAACATGAAACTCAAGAGCGTCTTTTTTACGGGTATGCCTTACATAAAACATTTTGAGCACGAGTACTTAATAGAAAAGCATATAATACGTACAAACACTAAAAGCTTTAAATTTGAAATTTTGGTGGCTCAAAAAAAAAATATCAGAGAAATCGACTAGGCCTACTATTACAACTAACATAGTATTATCGTAAATAATCTAAATCTGATTTGTCTCTTCGTATTTCGTTTTAAATCACAATAAGTTCCAGCCCAATAAACTTCAACAAATCATTCTGAAATTATCAACCCTGATCTTGTTACCACTTCCCTTTTATAATCATCTCGATTGATATTGATTTGATACAAAACTGACTTATCATATCCTGCATGTGGCTCGAATTTCCAGGGCTACCGAATTCCCCTCTATAAAAGGTAACACAAAAAAGACCTTAAAAATGATAACCTTATCATTGTCCAAAAACTGGTTAATAAACCTCTGATTGTTATTTGTGGTTTTATTCATTGGAACTTTCAGTTGCCCAATTATGCCACCAAAAGTTACCTTTTTTTAAGTTTGGTGGCCCGACTTAAAGTTGGTCCGAGACCACTGGACCACTGGTAATGTCGAGCACTGAATATGTGTGTGTGTGTGTGTGTGTGTGTGTGTGTGTGTGTGCGTGTGTGTGTGTGTGTGTGTGTGTGTGTGTCTGTGTGTATGCGAGCGCGCGTGTGCGTGTGTGTGTGATCTTTGTACACACAAGTCAGTAACTCAGGAGAACTTGTGGAAGCGGGCGAGACTACGGTGTGCACTCTTAGAAAAAAAGGTTCTTTCGAGCACCATTAAATGGTTCTCAGCACTGTCACAATAGCGACACCCTTTTAGGTGCTCGTGAGAACCTTTTTTAAATGGTGCTTGTCGGCACCTTTTGCAAAAGGTGCCCATTAGAACCTTTTTCCCGATGAAATGGTGCTCGTGAGTGCCATTTATAAGGTGCCCATGGGCACCTTTTTGACTAAAGATGGGCACCTTTTTGACTCTTTTCAAAAGGTGCTTATGGGAACCATTTCATTGGAAAAGGTTCTAATGGGCACCAATGTTAAAAGGTGCTGACAGGCACCATTTAAAAAAGGTTCTGACAGGCTCCAAAAAAGGTGTCGCTATTGTGACAGTGCTGAGAACCATTTAATGGTGCTCAAAAGAACCTTTTTTCTTTTTTCTTAGAATGTAGTATGTGAATTGATGTCTGTGTATTTTTGGTGTGTTTCACATTGCAGTGCTAGTAAGGTGCTTCACTGGCACCATTCTTAAAGGTACATTACCTATCTGCATTGAAAATGTGCATCACAAACTCATTTGAAATTAAATGAATTCATCTGAATTTCATCTCATCAGTCAAACATACGTTCAAAACATGTATATTAGCAATACATTAGAAATGGGCGCCACTTCGGACCACCGCAGAGCATTTCACTGCTTGTGTACATCAGCTGCACTGCCTGCAGCTACATACAGAATGCATGCGGAGAGTGACCATTCTAATCATACAACAGACTTGTTTGACGGTGGCTTAGCTCAGTCGGTATCCTAAGGACCCCGGTTCGATTCCCGGGTCCCACTGGGCAATGTTGTGTGTGATCATATACCGTCCCTTCTAGTAAGACATTGTAAGAGGCAAAATACTCTGTCGCTCTGATAGGACATAAAATGGAGGTCCCGTGTGTGAGAGTCACAACTAAAAGATCCTGTTTCATTTATTCATCGCGAAGAGCACGGTGTTTAACCCGGTGAAGTGATCCCGCCTTAGCCGACATCCAAATGGACCCCATGGAAGACCAGCTATTGCAGCTGAATATGGGCTATCCAGTCATCTTGCCAGATGGAAAATGAAACAAACAAACAAACAAACAAACACACAAACCCAAAAAAAAAAGACTGATCATAATCTCGCATTAATATTCGACTACGTTAGTATATCTTATTAGTTGTGCAATTTTGTGTGGTTCCTCACACACACACATATGCACGCAGTGAAAACCTCATTACAGTGAAGTGGTCACGGCCTTTTTAATGGCTACGAATCATTGACTCCCAAATGAGGGGGGGAAATACACAAAAACAAGATGGTTATCAACATTGAACTCCAAACCGAGAACAAAAGAGTACAATAAAAATCGAGCAGTATTTCTGATTCAGTGCTTTGGACCACGGTCTCTCAATCTCCAGGTCTCTTATTTTTGGGCAAATGTAAATGGCTGCTACCAGATTGTTACCGAACTTTTATACCCCCCCCCCCCGCCTTTTTCCATTCAAGCACCACCGCCACCATGGAATTAGAACTTACCTGAAAATGTACTAGTATATGAAATTGTTTTAAACTTCCTACAAAGCGATACTGACCACTTCTGGATTTTACGGTGGGCGTATCCATCAAAACTGACCCCTATGTATTATAATATATACAAATAATGGTTATCCATTTCTACTATAGCCAGCATCCATTAACATTCCTCCTCCCCTCCCCCCCCCCCCCTTTCCCCTCTCCTCTCCCTTCCCCTCCTCATTATCATCATTGGCCCGTTATCATTCTAAATATACATTAATGATATAAGATATTCTTCACGAAAGCTTTTCTTTTTGTGTTTTGTTTTGTTTTGTTTTGTTTTGTTTTGTCTTGCTGATGCCCTTAATCATGTTCATCTCATTCAGATCTTCATTAACTATCTCACAATAATAATGAATAATGAATTTCAAAATGTTGTGATTTGAATGAAAACCAAAAGACTATCTTTGGATGTGCAAAATAACCCCTACTAAATACATGTTATTTAGTAACATTATCATCACTCTTCCAGACAATATTTGTTTTGACAATATTATTTTTATCAAGTGAACTCCGTTAAATTTCTAGATCTGATAATTAATGATAAATAATAATGGAAAGATACGGAAAATTAGTAAAGATTATGTCTAGAAATTCTGGAATCTTAAATAAACTAAAAGGTATTTTTCCTCGTTTGTTCTTTTCAAACTTTATTCTACTTTGATTCTTCCTCATTTACATTATGGACTTTTGGCCAGAGATAACTCGGGTAAACTATGGGTTCATAGAATTTATTCATGACAAAAGAAAGCTCTCCGTATTATTTGTAACACTGGTTCTTATTCATACTCCAATCTTTTTGTTTCACGAACAGAAAATTCTCAACAGTCATGATTTATATGATTTAATTTAGGACAGCTCATGCATAAATTCAGATATAATTATTTTTTCCGTAATATTATCTGCATTGTTTATCAAAATAGTTCTGTTTACAATTACCCAACAAGACAGTCAGACTCACTGCATTTCTCCTTAGAATGAACGTTGTCTGCTAACAAAATCTTTACATTCACCAAATCTAAAACTCTGGAATTTATTCGTCTCAAGTTTAAAAGAAATGCCTAGCTTGATAAACTTTAAGAGATAATTCAGGAATAAACTATTATAAAGATATTTCAATTCAATTCAATTCAATTCGGTTTTATTTCAAATCAAAAGAAGCATAACAGTAAGTCCGCAGACTAATAGTGTCATGCGTACAGAATAAAAGTACATGCATGATTACGGAACATTCACAATTAAAAAAAAAATCAAAAAGTTAAAAAACCTATTGAATTATTCAGTCATACCAATATCATATTCCTTACAGTCCTATAATTACGCATTACATTTACACAAGATTAAAACTGGATACACATGTGGAGATATTGCTGTAAACATACATATAGATGCAGACATTCAAAAACAGACAATGTCATGTACTATAGCTAGAGCAGAATAAATTTCCATATGCAGCATAACGAATAAAAAACAACATTAAATCAGCGGATGTATAGTACAATATATGGAAAGAACGAAAATACAACAGTTCATATCCTTCAAAAAACAAACAAACAGACATTCCACTAAACTGATATCAAATCACCTTTCAGCTCTATATACCATTGGTATCATATTACTATTGCACTGCACTTCATAAAAAAACATATATCACATGGTGGTAGTATGCAATTGGACATACCATGTAAATAAACTGTGCACATACACGCACAACAGTGAGAAATTGGAAATACATGTGTGTATATCATATATCAAATATATCAAATATGAAATTACCACGAATCCAGAAAAAAAAAACAAATCAATAAAACATACCTCTTTTACTAAAATATTACCTTCATCAACATAACCATACACAGATATACACTCATAACTGTATAATTATAATAAACAGCGTAAAGTTAGAAACGCCAGATTCAATCTATTTGTACATTATATCCTTATTACTAACAGATATAATTTCAACAATATATAATGTTAAAATCAGATTTCATTCAATTGATAAAATTGCAATTCAAATTTTCAAAAATTAATTCTACATGACTATCTATTTCAGGGTTTATCAAATTACAAAATGCATTGGGCACAATGAGGCTTTATTTCTTTTATATTCTATTTGAAATTATCAATCTTCCTGCTAGGTATCCTCTCTTCTCTCCAACTCTTCTTTCCATTTAATTTCAACTTGTCTTATCTATTCCCTCTATTTCTTATCTTCTCTTCCCATCTCTTTCTCATAATCCGGAGTTCTTTTTAGTTATTGGTTCTTTATGTCATTTTGTTATATACTACTACTCGGATGTTATTACTCGGATTACGGTATCATTTTGTGAAAACAAAATGGGAAGTTTATATATTCAGCTCAAATCAAATCAATCAAATCAGGATAAACCATGAATGACATACGTAGTACAAATTCGCAAGAGGCCACTTAAAATCCAAAGAGCCACACGCTGATGTACCAACAGTTAAAAGCAAAGAAAAGAAAGTATGAATAAAAAATACGTTCAACAACAGATCTCCACATAGTGCTTCTTTTTATCGAACTTCTTTTTTTTCTGTTGTTCGAAACAACAAACCTTACACAATTTTAGGATTAACTAACTTCAATTTCATTCATTTTGAGATTAAAAAAACCCCACGCACTTCATTTCATTTTTGGCAAAAAAAAAAACAAACAAACAAAAAACAACCAAGCTTTCGGTATAACGACCCTTTAGATTTATGCAACAAACACTCCGATTAAAAAAAAAAAAATCGAGTATTAGTTATCTGAAGCCCTTTTTAACTTGTGTTTCTTAACCCCGGACTTTCTCTGACCCAGGACTATCGTTAGTTCCGTACCAATTTTTTCAGCTTTTTACACTCGCCAATTTGTCCCGTACTAAGCTCTTGTCCGGGGCTAAGGAGAAAATTGACCTTTTTACACTCGTATTTCTTAGTCCGGTACTTTCCAAACCACATGAATATTCATGATTACGCTGTGTACTGTACACGTACACGCACGCACCGGCAGCACTTGATTACCTCGTTTCTGATTGGTCAGTGAGGGTCGGACTTCGTCTCCATCGCTTAGCCCATGATTATTTTTTTCGTTCTGTTTATAATCACTTGCTTGGCACCGCAATTGCGGTTCTAACCCTGCTATTTTGCAGGGCCAGATACTAATAGTACGGGATTATCGGTGGGGCTAGCCCACTTTGGCAAAAACGAGTGTAAACAGAAAGTGGGCTAAGGATAGTCCCGTACCAACGGTGGGGCTAAGAGGGGGGGGGGGTTACTTAACCACCCGTTACTTAAGGGCTTTTTACACTTCTACACTTAAGGGCTTTTTACACTTCTAAATGTTTGCTTAGTCCCGTACCAACGGTGGGGCTAAGAGGGGGGGGGGGGCTTAGCCCCACCGTTGGTACGGGACTAAGCAAACATTTAGAAGTGTAAAAAGCCCTTAAGTAACGGGTGGTGGAAATATTTCCAATTGTCATTTAAACATAAGGATTCGCGAAGTTAATTCGCGATATTGTTTTACCTTTGCGACATCATAGGTACAATGTAGTTGAAGAGTTACAAGCAAGCATGCCCAGAGCAGGGAGGTGTTACAGAGATGGAGTGGCAACTCTTCGTAATTCATGCAAACACATGTTTGGGTTCAAGGCGTTACAATGGGATGTCTAGCATTCCACTACACTTTGAAGTCATGCTCGGCACCGCTCTAGTTGCAAGACGAAGTTCGGAGACGAAGAGCGCATTTCACTTTTCGTTGAATTACAAGCTTTATTTCACCGTAAGATTTTAAATGAAATACTCTAATTGATTTAGAATAGATTAGCAAAGAATTCAATATTATAAACATGTATTTCTGGTTTCTTCGTAATGCGCAAATCGAAATGAAATGAAAATTAGGCCATCTTAAAAACCTAATATTTTTCTATAATGCGCACATTCCCGCATGTTAGTTTTCTATCTTTTAATCTGGTATATTTTGATCTTTCAAATAAAGTACTCCGCTAAAGCGTGTTCCAACGTGCTTTTAAACTATTTGCTGTTAAAATTGTCAGTTTTACACTGCATTTTGATTCGCTGCTCCTATTCAAGGTACACAAATTCATTGCTACCATCACATTGAAAGAGAGAGAGCGAATTGCAGTATAGGGGCAAGTATTTCTAGATGTGAGAGCGCTAGTCCCGATTATTGATACTCTCTTTTGTCAAAGCACATGGGTAACACCTGTAGTTGAACGCATAACTTCTCGGCGGTGCCGAGCATGACTTCAAAGGAGAGCAGTAGTTGTCTCTCCTTCTCTAGCACCTTCCTGCCCAGAGAGTGTGGCATGTGGAATTTACCAAAACCTCGGCATTTTATGCGAAAAGATCTGGTTCCCGACTTTTACCATGAAATGCCTTAAGCATTCGCATTTTTAAAAATCCCTCTAGACTATTATGTTGGTTCCTGCTCTTTTCAAGGGACATTACTGCATTCCACAGCCCAACACTGCCGGATATAATTATACCTATCTGTTTGCACACATGGGTCAAGAAGAACATGATATACGGGTATAAATCTTGTCTAAGAACGTATACCTGCTGGACCAATATTCGAACCCCGTACCCCCTCGGATGAGAGTCCAAAGCGCCATATAATGAATAACCGCAGTTAGATAATCGTAATGTCTATAGAATATGAGCTGGCTTGAATCTGGCTTCTTAGATTTGGTATATACGACCAAAAAATATATGAAGTTGCACTTTACTGTAAAAGCCGCATGTAAAATACTGGTAGACGGGCACTCTTGTCATCAATGTGTACATAGACCTTATACAATATCAAGAATACGACCCTTATTAGCTTTGAAGATAAGTCGTTTATTTTACTCATCAGGAAATATGATTAAGAATTCACACAGCTGCCATCAAGGACCTATATAATGAGCGAAACCATACCATGAGGATATTTTCAAGAAAGTGTGAAATTGTAAACATTCTTCTTGTTTCAAGTACGTTGATACATACAAGCTTCTTCTGGACCTGTTTAATTCTATCGTGCTATTAGAACTGATTTACTCATCGGAATAAATTTTTGATGGAATCTTAGAACACTGATTGGCATTGCATAGCCAGGGTGCGATTTCTTTCTTTTTTATTTTCCTTTTTTGTCAAGTTAGGACCAATGAGCCATTTCACAGTTACAATCATACGACAATAGGACCACGTCAAAAAGAAATAACACAAACAAAACGAAACAAAAACAAAATAACTTGTACCTGAACTTTAAACTTACTTGGCCTTCATAAAAGCTATATAGGTGAGATAGAATAATGTTTGAACTAGGTACATATCGACATGTAGGCCTATGTACAGGTAAATATGCATTCTTTCCCACTAAATTAATAGAAGCCATTCATGTCGAACTATCAAAACAGCTAGGTATAATGATCACTTTCTGTACGCTTGGCTGCTTTCAACTGCTCTTCTAATTAAATTCTTAATCCATGCTTTGAAAAGTCTGTGGATCAAAAGTCATTGCAGACAAGTGCTAACTGTGCACTGGCTTATTACAAAGTTGAAAAGCTTAAGGATTTTTTTTTTTTGGGGGGGGGGTGGCAAGGGTGTAAAACCGCCCCTTACACCCCTACTATCGATCTACATTGATTGCGCTGCAAATGACCTTACCGCCTTACCATTCGCGCTTTCTCTTAGGGAATGAGTGTCTTTGTAACTCAGGCCTTCTTCGTTACCACCTGGTAGTACCTGTCTAAAGTCCCACACTGTTTATAGTTACGTCACATTTTTAGGCTCTTTTTGGTCGATGAGCTTTCGACACCACCACCAAAAAAAAAAAAACTCTACAAAAAGGCAAAATAAAGTATTTACGTATGGCAGGGAATGATATTGCAGTTTACAGATGGATTCACTATATTCCTACATGTATAACCACATCCAAATTCTATGCATACCTTGGCATTAAAATGCTGCTCTTGACAGTAGACCGTGGTTTCGGTAATGTATTGAAATCCTATGTGTGCTTTGTTCATTAAAGTTGCCCTTAACCTTGCCCGAGGCTTGCCAAACTAGCAACAACTATAAAGTGAATTCCTGCCGGTATACAATGGAACTTCGTGCGAGGAAGCGTGGTAAATGAAATACTTCGTTACCATGCAGGCTGTAGGATACGAAGCATCTATGAATTGTAATGCAATATACAGAAACGGTCCCCTATATGAAGCTTACTCGAGGCTTGCCCGACATGGTTCCCTTTTTTGACATGTTTGTCAAAATCATAGATCGGCAGTTGCGATCTTCTTCACTAGAGAGATACAGAGGACACCGAGGGTGACATTTGATAAAGATCTGTCATAACATAATTATTATGCACCTGTTATGAAGACGGATAGAATGGGAATGAAGGAACGTACAATCAGATAGCATTATCATGCTGTCAGATTCCCTCTGTGTGTTTAGCTTCTCTGCATGTTGCACGCATGTGTGTGTGATGATGCTGCGAACCCTTCGTCACCATTCGCCGAGGAAATCGACAAAAGCAAAGCTGAACCAACAATAGACCTTTTTTTTTTCTATCTGCGCCAGGCGAGAGTAGTGCTACCATATACCGACCCTCTTGAACAGTGTTCCCCAGTAAAATTCGATGTCAAACATTATACGCGTTTAATAGCTTCCCTGAGCCCTGTCTGATGGCGGACACAATGAGAACAACAACCACAGACAATAGATCTGTTTACTAATGCATTCAAATTTATGAATAATTGATTGATGCGCACTGCCAACAAGCTATCCCATCGACCTGTACATACTGCATTTAATAAGCCAATTCATGTGCACATGGGTACAAAAGACCTTTCTTCTATCTCAGTTGATTAGGCACACCACTAGTTTTCAAGGCGACAGAATGTATAAGCTTGCCCGACGTAACAATTTATGGAATTCATCAGTCATGTTCAAACAAAGGATGAACGTGCGTAGACCATGTGACCAGAACGATTCATCAATTAGCACTTTGGAAAGCATCCATTTCATTATTTTTACATTGAATATATTAACAATCTTTTTCTATTGATATTGCCAAATGGCGATTTTGCTGTCAGGTGGATGTGCTGGCAAGCACCACTTATAAGTATTACCCCTCCCCCCCCCCCCCCCCCCCCTCGAGAGTTCTCATATGGCTGTACGGCGTATGGATGTAGCACGTTTTTACCTGTCTGAATGCTCGTATCTCGATGCATATGTCGTATGGATCATGTATCGAAACAATGGTTTTGAACAGCATTTTGATATACAACATACAGTATATCCATACGACGTTTTTTCATGTCTGAATAATGTCTCATGGCCATACGCCGTATATCCGGCGTAAATATGCAATGTAGCTATACTATGACTTGGTGTGTCTGAAAACGTCCTAAGTTATTGCTATGATCGGCAGGATCGTGCAAGCTCTCTGTATATGTGGGAAACCTTATAAAAGGCATGCATAAAAGAATTATATTGGTGTCTTAATTAAAGCAGGCATTTTGAAAACCTCATCGCTATAGTATTTTCTTTTTTTAAAAGAAGAAAACAAGGACTGTTGAAAAAGTCGCTATAAACAGATCGATTTGCCAGACATTGCCATAAGCTTATGAGTGCAGAAGCATTCGAGCAATCTACATGAAAATAGAAAGTAGTGGGTAAGTTTCCGACATACAGCTATCCAGCAACTTCTTTGTTTGTTTGTTTGTTTGTTTGTTTGGTTGGTTGTTTTAAAAGACATTCTATTCTCCATCAGTGAAACAACATTTTACAAAACAATATACAACATTTTCCACATTGATTTCCATGATTATTATTACAATTTGATAAGTTATTCCACAGTATACAAATAATGACTGCTATGAGGGGCACAGTTAAAATTATGGGCCCAAGGTGATGTGAAAACCATTTCTATGCCCAAAGCGAAGCTGAGGACATAGCTATGGTTTTCACATCACCGAGGGCCTACATAATTTTAAGTGTGCCCCGAATATCAAGCTGTCATTATTTGTTTTATATACCGAAAATATAGATTCCGAAATATAGATACCGAAAATATAGATTATAGTCTCTTTTACAGCACTCGTAATCAACGCTGATCGACAGCGCGGCGGTCGTATCAGTGGTGCGTGCATAATTATGAGTGATCTATGTTTACGGGGTTGCGACTGTCTCCCAACCTATTTACAGGGCACAGTTGATTCTATGCCCCGGGCACAGTAAATCATGACGTCATTTTGATCAAAAATGGGGCACAGCTATTTTCATGACTCCACTTTTAGCCAATCAGATGAGAGCAATCTATATATGAGGTATATAATAATAACTGTGTTACCTAAAGGTCAACGTCATGCAGAACAATATACATTTTTAGCTCACCTGAGCCGAAGGCTCAAGTGAGCTATTGCGATCGCTCTTCGTCCGGCGTCCGTCGTGCGTCGTGCGTCGTGCGTCGTGCGTCGTGCGTAAACTTTTTACATTTTCATCTTCTTCTTGAGTACCCCTTGACCGATTTTCACCAAACTTGGCAGGTAGCATCCCTAGGGGGATATGATCTCAATATGTACAAGTGGGCACCATACCCCACCTGGGGGGGGGGGGGGGGGCAGAGGGGCCCCAAACCTCCAAAATTAAGGAATCTTAAAAAAATCTTCTTCTCTAGAACCAGAAGTGATAGAGCTAAGTTAATACTATGAGTTAGTATATTGATGAATATAGTTTCAAGTTTGTTCGTGGCGGAATCAGGGGTGCCCCCTTAGGACCCAGGGGAGAGGGGTGGGGAGGGGTCCTAATGGGACCCAAATTGTACATTTTCATCTCTTTCTTGAAAATGCCATGATGAATTTTCACCATACTTGGCAGGTAGCATCCCTAGGGGGAAAGAATCTCATTCCCATCAAATGGGCACTATGCCCCACCTGGGGGCCCCAGGGGACCTAAATAGTTGCCTAAATTATAAATTTTATCTTTTTCTTGAAAACCCCAAGATGAATTTTCCCCAAAATTGGCAGGTAGCATCCCTAGGGGGATAGAATCTCAATTCCATCAAATGGGCACCATGCCCCACCTGGGGGCCCCCAGGGGTTCCATTCCACCCCCCTCCAGTAAGGACTTTTAAAAGATTTCTCTAGAACCAGAAGTGATTGAGCTAAGTTAATACAATGAGTCAGTATATTGATGACTGTTGTTTCAAGTTTGTTCATGGCAGGATCAGGGATACCCTCCCCCCCCCCCCCCCCCCGGACCCAAGGATGGGATGTGTCCAATTGGTGATGTAAATTGTGCATGTTCGCAATCATTGAAAACCCCTTGATGAATATTCACCAAACTTTACAGGTAGCATGCTAGGGGGTGAGGATCTCAGTTTGTTCAACAGGGCACCATGCTCCCGCTTGGGGATTCGAGGGGGTCTTATCTCCCACCACCCCAACATTAAGGAATATTTACAATTCTTCTCTAGAACCAAAAGTGATAAAGCAAAGTTAAGGCCGTGTCACACCTTTCCGGGCAAGCTACGCGGGCTTGTGTCGAGGAGGTAGTTTCCAGCACGTAGAAGATTTTCCGCGGGCGAACAAGAATGTTTGTAATTTTCGCATTTGTTTCTTACCTACTAGACGCGTGCTACTTAGCTTCTACTTGCGTGCATTCCGTGTGACCTGCGTGAGAGCCAACTCCTGCGAGGTGCTGCCGGTAAGAGTCTCCTACTGGTGTTCTGCGTGTACCTCTGCGAGCGAACCCCACGACTCACTCGGAACAAGGTTTGAGCATGCTCAAGGCCTTTTTATACCGTATCTGGGGAAGTTTTGCGGCTTGACTTGCGGGGAAACAAATTTGCTCCCTGGAGCTCCCCGCAGTTGGTCCGCACCTGACAGTACCTAGCGCGTATCTCGTCTGTACTTGCCCGGAGGTGCTCACGCAAGTCCGATTTAACCGCCGCCAAGTTTTGAGCATGACCAAAACTTTTTCCGGGTGAGTCGCGGGGATGCCCGGAGAGGTCCACGCAGAACGCCTGTAGGAGGCCCTTAGCGGTAGCACTTCGCAGGCAACTCCCACGCAGGTACTTCGCAGCCCCCGTATGCAGCCAAGATAATGACATTCCTTGGGACTTCGGTCATTCCTTCAGAGGAATTCCTTCACTGAGTTGTCAGCCCCCACGCGACTGGTACAAAGGTCACACAGTATACCCGCAAGTAAAATTTAAGTAGAACGCGTCCAGCAAGTAAGACACACGCACTGCCTCGCCCAAATCCTTGTTTGCCCTCAGAAATTCCCGGTACGCTGGAAAATCCCTACACGCAACAGAATGCATAGCTTGCCCGGAAATGTGTGACAGGGCCTAAACATGGTTGCGGGTAAAAAGATTTGCGTGCACACTTCCGGGTGACTACGGGTGAGATACGTGCTAGGTACTGTCATGTGCGGCTCATTCCGGGGACCTCCGGGTAGTTAAAATTCTTCTTTGCAAGTCGCACGCAAGGCTTGCCCGGAAAGGTGTGACACGGCCTTTACTTTGAGTTTGTACACTGATGACAATAAGCCAGTTCGGAGTTAGCTCATGGGCACATTGGTACGAATGACCTTTCTTTTTTCTCAGTTGGTTAGGGGCACTTCACTCGTTTTCAGAGCGACATAATGCATAAGCTTTACGTAACAATTTATGGGATTCATCAATCCCGCTCAAACAAAGAATAAACTTGCGTAGACCAGATGAGCAGAATGATCTGTCAATTCACACTTTAGAAAGCATCCATTTCATTATTTTGCATTGGATGTATTGACAATCTCTTTCTATTGATATTGCCAAATACCACTTTTGCTGTCAGGTGGATGTGCTGGCAAGCGGCATTTATAAGGATTAAATGAATATTCATTACATGACAGATGCTTATCCCAGTAAATTAAAAAACCAACATGCCTGTTGGTCCGAATGACCTTGTTTCTACTCATGCGCAAAGTGGAACTCCGAACTGGCTTATAGTTCTAAGTTTGTTCATTGGAGATTCAGGGCTGTCCCCCTAACTCGGGGGGGGGGGGGGGGGATCTCAAAGTGTTTGAATGGGCACCATGCTTTCCTTGGGGGCCCCAAACTGCATAATCCAACATTCTATATAGTGCAGTGTACTTGGCAGGTATTTTTACCAGAGTGATGGAATATGCAAATTGACACTATGCCCCAGCTCTCAAAGCTACCCCTCACCACAAGTTTCCAATGTTCTCAGGTAAAAATCTGCAAGAATGCCAGGAAGGTGAACTTGCGATACTCAGGTGAACTTGCCATACTCAGGTGAGCGCGAGACCCATAGGTCTCTCGTTATTTCTTCCCCGGAATTTCGCTGACGTTTATAAGGGGGTATCTCACCGGGCTTGAAACTAGTTCGCGACTAGTTCGCGACTCTAGCTTTTGCTAGTTGCAGAGACGTCTCCAAAAAAATTACAGAGTCTCCGATTAGTCGCCAGTTAGTCGCAAGAAATTTGAACATGTTCGATTTTTCACGAAGTCTCCGCGACGTCTCCGAGACGTCTCCATCAGTCGCGGAGACATCGCGGAGACTAATCATATCCGCGACCGCTGAGACGTCTCTGCGACGTCTCCGCGATGTCTCAGAGACGTCTCAGAGACGTCGCCGAGACCTGCTGGAGACCAGAAAAACTGGTGAGAGGTCGCGGAGACGTCTCCGCGACGTCTCCACAACTCTATTTGACGATGTTTGACCTATCTGCGTGCTGACATCCTGCCTAGATCAAGTCAGGTGATCCTGCAACGGCGGCTCCCTCATATTTGAAATTTTTGGCACCTTCCATAACTCGTCTCAGAGACGTCTCCTTGGTGAGACCGCAAAACATTTTTATGTTGGAGACGTCTCCGCGACTGCTGCGACTGATAAGTTGGAGACGTCGCGGAGACGTCTCCGTTGGTGAGATACTAGCTTACCAGCTAGTTGTTTGTTTGCTTTTGTTTTTGCTGTTTTTATTCCAGGCCAGATTTTACAAATCGTTTGACCTATAAGTGGTGAGAAAAAAAAAATATGCTGCATAATTTCGGAATGTCAATGTTCATTGAATGAGGCGTATTAAAAAAAAAATCTAGCAACAATCAGGAACATCAATCATACCGAATCGGAGCTCACACACACACACACGCACAAATATACACCCACACAGAGAAAAAACAACAACAGCAGCAACAACAAAGACACCTTGGCTACAAAAAAAGACAGAAGAAATACAACTTAACTGGGAGAGAAAAAAAAAACGTAAAACTTCCCAACTCATCACAAACAACATCAAGAATTTTCTTGGAGGGGTCGATCCGCACGGAATAGGCGAGAAAAAAACAACAACAACAAACAAGCAAGCAAACAAACAAACAAGACCCATTAATTTTCTTCTCGTCTGGAAAGCATGCCCGTGTCTTGCCCGACATAGCAACATGTAGGCCCTACATCTTTGTGAATGAAAGCTCCTCTCAGCTGCATTTACGTTCAAATTGATTTCCATCTGCTTTCCAGTTTTTGTTATTGTTTTCTTAAGATTTGCTATTGAATAGTTAATTTCTTTTTATTTGGTAATTTCATATAAAATACGACTGTCCATTCAGGTGATGTTCGTTATTCCGAAGGTTTGTTATTTCGAAATCCACAAATACCGTAAATCTACCTGCATTCGATGATAATGATAAATGCTTTAGTGTTCATTGTCCGAACACAATTATTATGTGGTGCTATTATACCAAGGTTCGATAGCCTGAAAATGAAATTGGTGCGATAGTTCGAAAACGATTTGATTTGATTTTGATTTGATTTACTTATTGATACTCTGTATGGCATCATCTACATTTTTTTTTAACACTGTAATCAAACATAATATATAGAAATATGAAAAAAATGAAAAAAGTGCGTCTTATAGGCTATACTAACGAATGTTAAAGATTTCGTTTGCAGATTGACAATCCTTTGGAATTCGAACTTTTTTTTCTTGTACTGATCCATTACACCCTCAACATTTCGTATGAGGCCAAACTAATGTCTTGATACAATTTTTTTCTACTATTTCTCTTCATGTTACTTGGATAAGCCATGAAAAGCGCAAAAAAAAACCTCTTCAAAACCAAGATTCTGCAGATGATATCATCAGTCATCGCAAGCACCGCTAAAGCTATCATAATTAGCAAAACACATTCACATATAGACATGACCATTATTATACATTTGCATTTTTCCAAGTTACTAACAAGATTTACAAAAGACATTCCAACAAAAGGAAGATCGAACTCTATTAATTCCATTTTTCCCTCTCATTGGGGAGCCAATTTTGATAAAGGTTTCACCCACTGATTAGTACTTTTGCTCAAGTAATTGAAGTTTAAGGTTCTCGCATAACAAAAGAACACTCGACTTCTCTCTTTCAGAAGGCAGGGGGAATAATATTATCCTTAACATACATCAGTAACAAGTCGAAGAAATCTGCACTTTATTCAAAAAGTAAAGTTTTGTGAAATTCTCCTTTTATTTTCCTTATATATTGTTGTATACGCATGTGACATCATACACTGTAATAGTCTTCTCATCCAGCAGTGACTGCGCAGATACTTCAAACATTCATAACTTTTGAATGGATTGTCTGATTTTCCCCAAACTTTCACTCATATTGTGTTCTACTAATATTGTTGCCTTCACTCAATCCACATGTATATGAAGGTGGACTTGTCCTTTAAGCTTTGCAACTTCGCATTCGATTTAGTGGAGATACCTATAACCCCCCAGCCGTCCCCTAAACAAGCAAGCAAGCAAGCAAGCAAGCAAGCAAACAAACAAACAAACAAACACACAAACAAATATACCCCAAAACAAACATCAGTTTCCAACGAACTGATACGGCAATGATTATTCATCGACGAATATGGCATGACACTTGCCTGATGAATTGGGTCATTTTTCATCCTGAGGATGCAACAGCCACTGATGTTGTGTAGAAGACCACAGTATCAGATCATTTATGTATTAGTTAAACTCAGGTGGTCTCCCCGATGTGTTTTCTTCGATGTTTGTTAAAAATACTGAAGTTCATTCTTATCCTACTAGACAAAAAAATTATTTTCATCTTTCTCCTGTGCGGACCGTATCTGCTTTAAAAACAATAACTACAACAGGACCTAAAATTTGGAATGAATTGGAGAGAGAAATAATCCAATCTCAGTCTCTTAATTCATTTAAGCATAAACTTAAACTAGTTGTTTTTTTTAATTCATACTTATAGCTATTCTTCATTCCTCCTCGACATTCTCTATTCATACTTCGTATTACTGTCATTATCGATTATGTAACGTGTGCCTCGCTGGCGATTTCTTATTGTCTCCTGAACCTTCTTTTATTGTACCATGTATCTGATTTGAACCTCGCTCGGGTGATCACGCAACTCTCAAGAAGTCTTCAAGTCAATGTAGATTCCTCATATTTCACATGTTTATTGTATTCCTTATATTTCACTTGTTAAATTGTCTTAAAAACAGTACTTTGACAATTCATCCATGCTTTGTATTGTTATGTTTATGGTTTATCTATTTGTTGAAAAGTGGAATATGGAACAATAAAAGCAGAAGAAAGCAGTCGATATTGAAAAAACCGGAGAATGCTACAGTACAAATAATTCTATGCTCTATTTTGCTATCATTACTAAATTTTCAGATGAATTTATCAAGTAATATGATTAGATGACACATGCCATCTGTTGATAACGTGGTAATATGACTGAAAAGAGTCAACTGTCAATGTTTGAGTGTATTTTTATTTATGGTATTGCAAATAAGAAAAACATTACCGGGATAGGATCATCTCTACATTAACAATTTTTTTATTATTCTTTATTCGAATTTCGTTCAATTTCATATCACAAAATTCACGTTCACAGAAACAAAACAAAACGTTTTAGAAAGACAAATACAACACAAATCCATAAAAGCAAGCAAGCAAGCACACACACATACACACACACACACACACACACACACACACGCGTACACTTAAACTCGTGTTTGTAAGTTCACGTAAGCAGACGTAATATCTCCTTTCTCTCGGCACCCCTGGTTTCATTGAAACCCGCCTATAATCTCATCCTTTCTTTAATCACCACTTTTTCCCACTAACTTGTGTAAAAGCATTTGAGCCAAACAAACGCGGGTACCCTAAACGACCCCAACTACTCATAGTGGAGATAATACGTTCACCCATCCTCAACATCGATTCTACGGGCCCTCCGTATACTGCCTACCTTAGTACGCAATCGATTGATGTCATTGAATGGAAATTTCCCGCCAAAAGTGTACAGGAAACAAAGGCATGGATAATTCCTGATTCGGAACACTCGGTAGGACGGCCCGATACATGCTAGACGTATTAGAATAATGTTCAGAAACAATTAATAACTTCACGGATCGTCGAACATGCCTGCTCTTGTGAGCTGCAAAGCAACGTAAAGAAACAGACCATGAGTCGCAAACGTGTTGAGGCTGTATTGTGGGCGTGGTTTTTCAACTATCAACAATAATAATGCAGTTGTACAATTTGCTGTAGTTTCTTTGTAAGCCTAATTATATGCTGTTTAGATTGATATTATTATGAGCGCTTAGAGCGAACTGAAAACTCATTGTTGTTTAATACGCAGTTGAATACAATCTTTCATTCTTTTTTTTCAACAGCTGTATTCAATTCAATTCAATTCAATTCTATTCTACATGCTAAAAAGTATAAAAAACACAAATGCCACATGTACACGGACATAACATTATATTGCACATTAGGTTTACATAAGAAACAAAAGGAATGATGCAAACAGCTATAAGTAGCATGTGTGGGAATCAGAAAAAGACCATATAGGACTTATCAAGGCCGATTCCCTTACAAATGAGGCTACAAATTGCAATCAAAGATATACATTTTTAGAATGAATCTATACCATTAGAAATTATACGCAAAATTGCAAAAAAAGGACAAAATATCCCAATAATTATTCAGCTGCACTTTGGATTAAAAAAATTCTATATCTACGTTTAAAAGATGATAATGTAGGACATTCTTTGATAATAGCAGGTAACTCATTCCAGGACTTAGCTCCAATATATCTAATTGTAGTCTTTGAAAACTTATATTGGAAAAAAGGTAAACATAATGTTATTAGCACATCTTGTGTTATAACTATGGACTGCACTATTTTGAACCAATAACTTATGAAAGGTTACTGGTAAAACGCCTTTAAAATATGAAAACATAAATATGGCCACTTGTAATTGCACTATTTGATCAACTTTTATAAATTTCATTTTCTTGAATAATGTTGCAGTGTGCTCAAAAGGGCTTACGTCACAGACTATTCTTATTGCACGCTTTTGTAATAATAACACACGGTTTGATAAGTACAATGAAGTGTGACCCCACACTATTGCACAATAAGTTAAATGGGGGGAAATCATTGTGTGATATATGGTTAAAATAATCTTTGAAGGAAGTGCATATTTCAATCAATGTATCAATTACGGAACAGAAGATCGAATAAAAGGACTTCCTGCGTGTATTTTTTTTTTCAGATTATCGGGGGGGGGGGGGGAGATTTTCATCTGAAAAGCATTTCCTATTTAAAGTGGAAGAAAAGATATAAATATCACAACAACAATGGATATTGATAATCTGAACCACAATTACATTTAAACGCATGCATATGCACTAGTTGTATTTCTTCTTCTTTACGATTTCGCTGATATTTAAGCTTCAAAAAACAAATCAAATCCTTAATAAAAGTGACTTTCGAACGCGGCGCTTACATTCTGCAAGTATGACATCATTATCAATGACGTGTTCCCCCCCCCCCCCCCCCCCCCCCTTGAGCGTTCCCATAGTGTCGTTCTATTTGAATAACCAATGTCTCACTTTGTGCAATAGGATTATACCTATTGGCGGAATCGATGGGCGAAACCTTGAAGTAGACAATTCTCATTCAGAGAAGCCAGTGTGGAGGTGACTACGGTATGCGACGCGCGCGATTCGTTCCCATTCATTCTACCAGTTGTTCATTCATTCGTAGCGAGTACAGTAGACGTGAAGCGAGAGAAAAGAGCCGGCTTTTTCCCGCGACACGAGGCACTATCCACCTAGACCACGCGTTACACCGTCACTACGGGCTTGTTACTCCACGCGCTTCACCCAAACGCTCTTGCCGAACTCCGTGTTGTGCTCCTGGATTTTTAAAGACTTTTTATTTGAGACAAGCATTCAAACGCATTTTTTTTCCTTTCACGGCAGTCAAAATTCGGTAAGTCCTTGCACCTTCTTTTTCTTTGATTATTCATTCCTAACAAGGTTGGTAGGCATCACCAGTGCAACTGAGTGCCCTCATCCTTGTTTATTTTTGTAATGGAAATTTCCACTAACTCAGAGCGGATACGGGCGATCGGCTTTTAGGGTTAATAGTTTTGTCTGAGAGTGGCAAGATGCCAAGGCCTATGTAGCATTGTGCGTTTTACCTATTTTATTCGAAATGAATGAAATAATTTAACCTGCAGTTTGCTTGTGGCAGGGGAAGAAATTGTGACACTTTAACGCTGAAATCTTGTGTCCGTTTCTGGCACTTGACGGCCAGTTCCATTACCACATCACTGACATGACCATCGGTGACACCAATGTAAACAAAAATATCTTTTAGGATTCTTGGATTATTCTTTAGGGCCTATTTCGAGAATGACTCCCACCAAACTTTGATACATCCAAATTTCATCCGTTTCATAAACATTCAGGTATTATGAAAAGTCACATCGTTCTCAGGTGTGTGTTTTGTTTTTGTGAGTTTTTTTCAGTAATATGCTTTCTGTTTCAGTACAATGTGATACACAGAGAGTGTATCGAAAATGTAGTATGTGTTTCATATAATCTGTGATCTGTGAGAAAATGCTTATATTATGATACATCTCGCAGAGCTATATGATCACGGTACTATGTACGCACGAGATTCGGTGACAGTTCGGTCGTACACACGAGGGGTTTACTAATTGGACAAGACTTGGAAACGAGCATTGTACTCCCTTTGAACAGGCGGCAGATGAATCGATTTGATCAATAAACACACATTCAGCAGTCTATAAGGATACAGTGTGTACCACTACGCTCGTGAGTGTGTGTGCGCACCGCCCAAATGGCGGGAGAAGGCCTATACCAGCCGATCTGTGTGTCGGCGGAATAATCTAACTGGTATATACTCAGTAGCTGTCCCATGTTTCCATTTCCACGTGAAAATGTACCAATAAAATGAATTGAATATCTGAATTTGAAACCTGAACTCCGGCTACCAACTATACGTAGGCTTTAATCATATTTTTGTTATCATATTTATTGTTGTTATTATTATTATTATTATTATTATCGTAATTATTATTATTATTATCATTATTATTATTATCATCATCATCATCATCATTATTTGCAGTCGATTTTGTGTATCCATAACTTGTAAAACAGTGACATCAATCTTTAAATAAGACTATTGAATAATCATCTGGTCTATATGCACTTCCTGGTAACGTATTATCAATCCATCAACCTAAGTATCCATTTAGACTTCACGATTTTGATTGATAAGTTCTTTACTCACCCCAAGATCTATATAAAGTCATCACCTTCCTTCAATTCACAGTGGTGCATATCAATTCATGTTTCTACAATTTCCGCATTGTTTCATCTGAGCACAAGTAAATTTTATACAGTATGAACTTCCTCAATTGTTATGAAGGATATCATGTTCCTAATCGATAAATTTATTATTTGATACCGGATATATGAATATATATGTATATATATATATATATATATATATATATTATGTATATGATATTATGGCATATATACAGTGCGAGATATTGTTCCTGCCCTAAACGTGCGCGGTGCCTCATTGTGGGTAGCATAGTGAAAGAAATCAGACTTGAGGCGGACGTTGCTCTCTCTATATAATATACATGTATGTATGTATGATAAATATCTACATGTATATACATATATACATACACATATATATGTATATGATATATATATATATATATACATATATACATACATACATATATATATGTATATATACATATAATATATACATATATATATTTATACACAATACATGTAATATACGTGTACACATTATCATATTCTGCAAATTTTAATTTCAACAATACCCCAGCAGTTTAATTTGGATGTCTCTCTCGTCCAGTCGATATCAGCGAACAGTCCAGCTCACGCTTTGATTATGCAACAAACTGGCTGCTATTGGGATTTACGTAGAAATGGGTGAGATAAGTGGCTATTTGTGATTAACCCGTAAAGAAGGTTTTGCCTAGTCAAATGTTTGGTATGCCGAAACCCTTTGGCTATTAGCACTTCCTAAAATCTTATATAATCCCAGATTTTAGCACACGTTGAAATAATTGCTTGAGTGTTCAATAGGGGGAGGTTTCTGCGTACACCTACAGCAATCTTAAAACCATGTGTGCCATTCAATAATAGCAACACTTCAAGAAACTTAAATGGAACTGATACCAAAGCGAAATCAAGCTCAAAGAGCAGTAGATTGTGTCTATATATATGAATACACACTCAACCAAAAAAGTAAGTTCCCCGTAGCATTTTTGGATATATCTCAAAAAGTATTTTACCGAATTTCATAATTAAAACGGGAATGGACAGGGAATTTTATTACTCATAACATGAATGGCATATCATTGCCACCAGATATCATTATTGGTGTGAAAAATGCATTTTATGTCAAAATGCGTGGGGAAAAAAGTTGCACTTAAGGTTATATGAAGCATATTGTGTACATATCCTATGCACGTTAGCAAATGACCTTTTTAAATTGTTATGTAAATCTCAGGAATTTCTTCAGGTACAATGTGCTTCCCTATTAAACAGATGTTATGCATACTTTTTAAACAATAGGCCTTTTCAATGTCAAAATGTTGGTCGAAGCCATGTGCTTTTAGCAGAGAGCATGGGCCAACATTGAGCAGCGCTAAGGTCAAACTTCAGTTAACAGTATGAGGAAGAGATGCCGGCTGGTCATTGAAGCGGATGGTGGACATATCAATTACCCGGTATTAGATACTTCACTGTATGCTCATAAAAAAAAGAGATAGAGAAATATGCAATAAACCATGCTTAATAGTTCAGAATCATGAGTGATTGTTTGATTATTATTTAATTTGTGTAAAAAGTCAATGCAAATCACTGAAATGCAACTTTTTTTTTCCATGCATTTTGGCATGAAATGCATTTTTTTTCACACCAATAATGATATCTGATGGCAATGATATGCCATTCATGTTATGAGTAATAAAATTCCCTATCCATTCCCGTTCGAATTATGAAAATCGGTAAAATACTTTTTGAGATATATCCAAAAATGCTAGGGGGAACTTTCTTTTTTGGTTGAGTGCATATATATCTATATATCTATGCACCACTGTGAATTGATTGTGGTGATTGTACTCTGCTATATATAGCAGAGTATAGCACCACACTCTGCTATACATTATATATCATATATCATATATATATATATATATATATATATATATATATATATATACAGCAGAGTATGGTGGCCTGCGGTTAAGCAGCCAAAGTACTTTCCCTTCCGTAATTATGTTACATTATTCAAATTCAATTATAATGTGTCATTACATCTTTCAACACTTTATTAGTTGAAGTCCCATTACGTGAAACCTTTTTACATCGTGTTGTATCACCTGTCATGGCAGGCGATGAATCACTTATAAAAGTGTATGCAAGTCTAAGGTTTCATTTCAGTTTCATTACTAGAGAGGGAAATATTACTGTTATAGGCTATATACGATTTGTTAAGGAGAGACTGCATGTGTGTATAAATAACTATCTCCACTACATCATTCTATGGAATGTCGTTCTCTGTGGCCTATCCGTTTCCACATTCACCACCTAGTATGTGTTTTGTATCATGTATACCTGGGAGATGGGAAAACATAATGTTCTTCTTGCGCTGTGCATGCGTGGAGACTGGTAAGTGTATGTTGTATTGCCTGTCGACTGTCCATCTCCAGGACGAAGCTATTAAGGCGCGAGCAAAATGTATAGATCTTTATTCAATCAATGTGTTCACCGCGATCAACCAACACGTCAGACGTGAAAGTCCATTAGTCGTGTTATCTTTCATCCCTCATTCCTTCTTTCTCCTTTCCTTGCCATCCAACCCTCATCTCTCTCGTGTAAGCTGCTCTGGTTGTCATGGCAGCGGTTGTCGTCATTTCGGACTCTTGTCATCACAGTGTGGGTCCTGGATGCAGCCGCTCCTGTATCCATAATAGCCTTTTGACAAGGCCTCTTGGCTGAAGAATGAGACTAACTCGCTGCACCAGGCATTGCGAGAAATGGGTGAACATGAAACCGCCACTCGGCCTCGTCTTCACTCGTTTTCTCGCAGTCTCTCTCTCTCTCTCTCTCTCTTTCCAACCACGAGGCCTTGTCAAAAGGCTACTGTATCCAAGGCGCAGTTCTGATTTTCATCCGCATACAGTCCCAGAGGAGGGAAGGTCGTCAGTCTCCATATGCACTTCCGTGTCGTTTGCCCAATCACAGAATTTATATATAACACGCACACATTGTGACGCTTTGTACCTCAATGCAAACCGAACAAAGAAAGCAAGATTGTTTTCTATGATCACGTCAAATTTCCACGAACTTGAATATCATAGCGCAGCTCACCCTTAAAGGGGCATTCCAGACGATTTTCATAATTTCACATCATGTAGTACATAGATCAACAGCTCCATGTAAAGATTTGTGGTGTTTATTGTGGCTTTTCAGCAGAGAAAATATACTTTGAAAATCCTTTACCAAATTACACTGAACAAGGATGATGACATAATATGAGGCTCACCTATTTCAGAAATGTAGCAGTGTAATTCCATTACAATACTGCTTGCTTGCGAGTTCACCTGTGTATAATCTATGCATGCCTTCTTCTTTTGTTCTGCTTCCTTGTGCCCCAACTCATGCATTCTTATGGTGACCCTGCCATGTCATCATCCTTGTTCATTGCAATTTGTTATAAATTGTGAAATTTCTTCATCCCAATTATCATAAATTCTGAAACTATTTCCTAAGTATAATTAATTTATAGTTGTTCAAATGTAAAAATCTGAAAATCATCCGGAGGTCTCCTTTAAGGGCTGACAAAACTACGAGCTGAATAGTTGATCAGATTTTTTTTTTTCCAATTGTGTGGATATAAAAAAGGTATATTGTTCGCCCTATATGTTTTCAATCTCTATAACACAAACAGTACAGATACCAAACGGTTATTGGTCTATGACCACCTTCTGTTTTTTTTTTCCATATGCGATGCTCGTTACAAAAAGTAATCACCGATGGGAAATTAAAGAAAAAAGTCCTGTACTAGCACGGTAAAAGAAGATCAAGGCAGTTATTACCAGGATTCAAGAGTAACAACTACTAATGAAGCGCATTTGTATGTGATGGAGATTAAATTGTTTCAGTATGATACCACGTAACACGCCTTTGGGAGAATTGTAAAACTTAATGACTCTTTACAGCAATCTCCGTAAAATAATTTCAGATCATCAATGAAAATTATGACAATCCGGCTCATACACCATCGGAATAGTGACAGTGAGCTAATTTGTTATTTGGAAGTATCCGTATCATCTGCATGGATATAGCTTTATATACAGGCAAAATATGTCCTCGGGGCAGTGTGAATTCTGATTTTAAACATCAACATATAAAGCGGGATAAAGGAAACATATAACAGTTGGAGTAACTTTGAGCATTTATACGTGTCACTAACCTTGACACAACAGTGGCGAATATTCTTCTGTGTGTGTGTGTGTGTGTGTGTGTGTGCGTGTTTTTGCTTTTGTTTTTGTTTGTTGTTTGTTGTGGGTGGGTTTTTTTTTTTGGGGGGGGGAGGTAGTAGACTCACTGATTAAGGTGTATCACTTCTGGCCTGATTTCCAATCTCACCATGGAAAAAAATTCCCCTGTACCTTCCTCCTCAGAAAACCGTCGCCACTGTTGATATGAAGGTTGGAGAAGCTGCCTTTGCACTGACGGGGAAAGTGTGTGTGTGTGGGGGGGGGGGGGTAGGCTAAGGGGTGGTGGTGGTTGTGAGGGGAGGGGGGTTCCTGCTGGTGACTTAAAGTGATATTCTTATTATCATCATCATCATCGGGTCAGCGTCCCCTCCCCCGGGATCATAACTCCTGTTGATAGAGGGGATGAAAAAGAGAGCCCTGACCGTGACGGCTAGAAAAGAAATGGAGGAGACAAAAAGAGTCTGCAAGAGATGATGGTAGTACACTGGAGGAATGATATGAGGCGATATCCTCTCAAGACAGAAGGCAAAACATGGTTCTGTTTGCTTTTCTCTGCGATCACGTCAGCCTAGGCAGAGAGAACAAATACGAAGAGAGGAGATGGAACACGGACAGACCTAATAGTAGCGAGTAGATCGAAGCCTGTATACACGAATAAAAATATGGCGATCTGCTTTTCCGTTACTTATGGATGTTCTCAACCTTGTTCAGCTTTATCTCTGATGTCGGGATAAAAGTCTTTTCCACTCCTTTTTTATTGGATTTCCTTCAAAAATCTATTCATGTCTTAACCCTTTTAATCACTCAAAAATTTCTCAACTTTTACTGTTTTGCAACTGCAATCGAATTGCAATCAATTTCTGATGAGATATCCGAAAATATCATTCACAAAGATAACTAATGACTTGTAAAGACAACACATAGCCATCTTCAGTAGACGTAAAATTGTAGTTTATTTGCATGAGGTCAACTCTGGATCAAATCATTCCCTAGGCCAAGCGATAATTAGCAAGTGATACAATTCTAGTTAATCATCTTGAGACTATCAAAGAACTATAGGCAAAGCAAAATAATTCATGTTGACTTGTGTGGAACAGATACGAAGAGAGGACACTGAAAAAAGTCAGGACACATAACGACGTAGCGGGAGATCTACAGATATAAAGAGCTACAGATGGAGAAATGTGAAAGTGGGAAGAGAGAGGATAAAGGGAATGGACAGACAGAGATATGGAGAAAGGAAAAACTGGAACGAGAGAGAGAACTTGAGAAAATGTAGGGGGAAAAAGATGTGATGGAAAGAGTGAGCTAAGAGGTGCTAATGAGCAAAGGAGCGAGGGGTGACAGGCGCGCAATAACTGCATGGGCGCGATAGGAGACCGTTGACAACATAATTATTTGAACTTTGGAGGCTCATATGCCACAACTAGTTTGTGAAGAGGGGCAGGGTGCAGTGTCGTATCATAATAATGGTGGGCAGCTTGTAAGGAGAAGTACTTGAAAGAACTTAACTGTCTATCATCTCGAGCAGTGTTATCCAAGGTGATGATTTTTCGACATCATCGTACAAAAATTTGGGTGAAGGAGATGTTTCGTTTTTAGCTATATACTTCTCTTTTAATTGCAATGCACTTCGCTTCCACAGAGAATGTTGCACATTCATCATAAGTATATAGACACATACTATACGCTGTAAGCGTATGTCGTGGTTATATCATTACACCATGTCTAGAGCATAATATGCATTAAATTATCAAAGCATCCCCCACTGTGCACAGTTTAAAAACCTCTCTCTTCATCCCCCCCCCCCCTTCACCTTACCCCTGACCCCATCCTATAGCCTCGCCTTTCAGCGTCACGTCGCTTGGACTAGCGGGACTTTTCTTCTCAAAGTAATTCTCATTCTCGTGGGATGATTCAGGGATCCCGAATGCAGCATACGTCATTACTTTACTGGCTGACGTCATCCCAGCGCGAGGCGCGCACGTGATATAATACCCCGCACAGAATACCACCCGCCACTGCACTATTTGGACTGTGTTTTCATCCTCGCATGTCAACAGCACGCAATCATGCTATTCCTGTATTTCCTTCATGAGCTCGCCCTCCTTTTCATTCCTTTTATTTTCTTAAATTTGCCACTTATATATAAACTCTGCCCTTCCCATTGGTGACAGACTGTAAAAAAGAAACATTAGTCCCATGCCACTCTGCAGTGTTTAATATTAAACGTTCGAGTACACCACTGGCTCGTGCAATGAGATACATGTATAGATATTGCAAAAGAGAAAAGGTGAAATTTGGATTTTTTATGTATACAGACAGGCAGTAAATAGGCACATATTTGTGGACAGTATTTTGATACAATTTATATCATGATCTATTATAGTCGCCACACACATTGAGTCTCTCGTATACAATAACTCGCCTGTAGAATGTTGTAATCAATGTATACACAATGTCATAATTATGATGTCACTATTAATGCGTCGCGCACACACTGCGCAATCTCAGAAATTAATGAGAGAACAAGGCACCACAGAGGCCTTTACGTGAGATGCAGAAACTGCGTGGACGGAGAACTGGGACTAGTGGGACAGGAACTGGTGGCGGAAGCTTTAACTCTGATTAAGAATTGTAACTAATTCTCTCGCTGGTACACAGGGACGATATAACAATGTTGATGGCCAAAGGAGGTAAATGAAAGGTGGTCATTTGTGCATTACTGTATTAGACATCAGGCAGCCGCTGTATATGTAAAAGATAACGTCCTTTAAGCATAATTTATCACTTGGAGAGCTCATAGTGGCCGCGTAGAACAGGTGGCAGCTATGTTAAGGTGAGACTTTAATTAAAGTCCTGAAAAGGGTGCGACCTTGACGACAAGTCTTTCCTGTTTTTGCTGCCTATGACGAAAGTAACAATGTCATCTCTAATGAAACTATAGTCCTTGATTTTGTCCTGTTCTCTCTAAAGCCTCTTTTGATCAATCTTTTGTTGTTATTGCTGTTGCGGAGGATTGGTGGGGGGGGGGGGGTGTAGGGTGATCTCCTTTCTAGACTAGAATTGACTAGAATGATCTCGATCTTGTTCGTTTAAGCTCTGAGACCAGAACGTGTCCTTCCCACTCCTTTTTCACTGTGGGTTTCCTTAAAAAATCCTGCTCAAGTCTTAACCCTTTTAATTGCTCAAAAATGTCTCAAAATTTACTGTTGTGCGACTGCAATGGCTTGCAATCAACTCCTGACGAGACATCAGAAAGAATATTGAAATATGACAAGTGAAGGCAACACACAGCCATCTTCAGTAGATGTAAAATTGTAATTTATCTACATGAGTAAACTCTCGATCAAATTGTTCCGTAAGCCAATTAGCTATTAGCAAGCGATACAATAACTTTAAACCGTCATCTTGAGACTATCAAAGGAACTATTCAATGCAAAATAATGCATGTTGACCTGCGTGGCTTCATGATATCTTCATTACTACTCTTGTCCAAATAAATACCTAAATACGTGTCATATGTTTTATTATACTTTTTCTACTACTTTTCTTCAGATCTCTTGGATGCCTCTAAAAAAGGAACAAACAATTAAATTAAAAGAAAGAACGCTCCAGACCGACATTCTGTCAGTGACGTCATCTGTCAAGCATTGAATTCCCAAGTAATGACATAATTAACAAAGCGATGCACGTTTGCCCATACGGAGCATAACTTCAATGTTTCTGTGTTACTAATATGATATTAACAGAGGACATAACAGGAAAACACACAACTTATACCCAGTCTATTGGACGCTATTGGCGTCGAAAGAAATATTTGTTCGTTTTTCGTTTGTTTATTTGTTTGATTTTTGTTTTACAGTTTTTTACATCGATTTGCTTATGTAAAAGGCAATGCAACAGGTGTACTCTAAACTTGAGTTCTTTGTGCAAATAAGCATAAGAGGCGAGTGTAAGATTTTCTTGGTTCGGCAGGTGCAAATTTAGTGTTGGTGGAATTTTATCACCCTCTAAGGAACATTTTAAAGGTCAATTATCATTTTTGCAAACGTCACGAAACTTTGCATTGTTCAAAAAATAATGTCTTCAAGACATCGTGTGTGAAACTAGTATTAATCTCGGAGTTTTAAGATAACTGAAAAATTAACCCACGCATTGTCACTCTAAAAGCCGCTCCCCTTCCGTATAGAGAAAGACTGGTGTTTTTCTTTTTTTTTAATGTCCGAATAAATTCGTTGGAAATCCAGAGAATCGCTTTTCCCTCCGTCTAAAAGAAGTTTCCAATTTAGGTTTTCCAAGGACCGGTCTGAATTGCCTACCTCCATATATAGCGGCTTGTGAAAAGAATTTCATTTTCAGGGTTTGCGAGAGGGACACGGGCATTGTAAGAAGGATTTTTAAAAATGACATCAATGAAACTTTGCATGGTTTAAGAATGTCTGCAGACATCGTTATGAAATCGTGTATACGGTAATCCACCCTTGAGTTTTTAAAGGGGCATTCCAGACGATTTTCATAATTTCACATCATCTGGTACATAAATCGACAGTTCCATGTATAGATTTGTGGAATTTATTGTGGTCCTCGAGCAGAGAAACCAATACTCTGAAAAACCTTAAACAAATTACACTGAACAGTGTTGATGACATAGGAGCCTCACATATTTCAGAAATGTAGCAGTGTAATTCATTATAATACTGCTTGCTTAAATAACAAGTTCACCTGAGGTGTAGAAGTTTATGCATGCCTTCTTTTGTTCTGCTTCCTTGAGCCCCTGCTCATGCATTCTTGTGGTGAGGCTGCCATGTCATCATCCTTGTTCATTGCAATTTGTTATAAATTTTGAAAACAGTTTTATTCCTCATCCCAATCACTGCAAATTCTGAAAACTCTGTACTCAGTATAACTAATTTATAGCTGTTCAAATGTAAAAGGCTGAAAATCATCCGGAGGTCTCCTGTAAAAAAGAAATGAAAAACTAACCAAGTGTAGCTCGAATATACGCCCCCTTTGTGTATCGAGAAAAGCTGATGGATTTTTTCCCCTTCCCGATGTCCGAATAAATCCACTAGAAATCCACTGAAGTATTACTTCCCCATTCATGTAAAAGAAGTTTCCAGTTCAGGTTTTCTAAGGACAGGTCTAATTTATACCTCTACAATATATCGGCTTATGAAAGGAATCTAATTTTCAGGATTTGCAAGAGAGACATGTGCACTTTAAGAAGGATAAAGAAAAAATGACAGGATGAGAGAGATAAAGAGAGAAAGAGAGAGAGAGGAAGATCGGCAATGATTCAGAAGGACATGAAACAAGCAACCAACGACTTAATGTAGATATAAAGAGTTTAAATGCAAACAACGATTTATCCATCTGTCTTATCGAAGTGAGTTATGATTGTAGCTGCATGCTCAAAAACAAAGAAAATAATTACAATGATATCTATTGTGATTATCTTGATATCTTTAAAGATTTTAGTTGTTACGTAATGAGTGCAGTATGGTAGACCGGTCATGTAATGTATCTAGATTTTTACGCATGCTTTGTTTACAGAAATTACCTTAACTAACACAAAGCTTGTCGCAAGCTTGCCGTACCTAGCAACAACTAAGGGAGCCGATGGAGTTTAATGGGAGGTGAATGAAATTCATCTTTGATAGGCTGTGCGGTAGGAAAACAGACATAAATAAAATTAATACGCATTTGCAGAACGGTCTGTTGAAAAGATTTACCAATAAATTTTTTATCTGTTTGATGATGACCTCACTTAAAACCTTTGAAAAAAGGGTGTTTTTCTGTAAGTTCTTGCATTCAGATTGTTTACACATTATGAAAATATACGGTCCACTGACCAGCGAGAGGAATTCAGGCTGTGAAGCGCCGCGACTCGTTGCGGATAAGGTTTTAGTGACCAAAATAAAATGATTTCGGAGGAACTCGGTGAGTTCAAACCTCTCCGCAACCGACGCAACATATAGAACTGTGTGCCCGCATTCCTGTCAAAATAAGCCCTGTGTACCGTATCATGCCTTCAGTCCCCACCCCTAGCCGACTTCCCCTTTCTTTTATGCCACAACGGATCGACCTATGCTCTGTATTAGAAAAAGAAAAGATGGTATCACTTGACCAGGTCTGTTCAAAACTTTTCGAAAAATCATGCTAAGAAACAAACAAGCAAACAAAACGCCGGCAAAAAACAAAAACATAAAAGAAAATAAAGTAAAAAAACTGCATAAAATACACGCACAAAAGAGCCCAATATATTCTCCTTTTACACCGGGGGTAACAATGCGTGTCATGAAATCTAGACCATATTCAGCTGAAGGGGTAACGCATCATGCGGCCTCACCTCAATGTAATGCTTACAGATACACCAGTGATGAGGGGATGGCATATCACCCACACAAAACTGATCTCCCGCTTCTTTTAGACCACAATGGACTTGTGCTCCGTATAAAAAAAAGAGGCCGTCACTAATTGACCAACTTCATTCAAAATTTTTAGAAAATCATGCTGACAAACAAACAAACAACCAAACAAACGCCGGCAAAAAAAGAGGAAAATAAAACATCTCCTAACCCTTCTGGAAAGAACAGAATGTCCCACAGTGTTAAACACCACGTGAAACACTGTGTGAACACATTATGAACGGTGTGAATTCTCTTCACATCGTTTTAACATTGTGAACACATCGTGTATCGTCATTCACAGTGTGAAACAGAATGTTACTTTGTGAACACTGTGAAAAACCACAGCACCATGTGAAATCGTGTTCACGCTGTTAGATTCGAGCGTTTTCACATATCCGAGTATGGTGAACACACTGTATATAGGACGCTGTGTTCTTTTCTGCAGTATCGAAAACACACATTTTTTTGTGTGTCAATCTTTTATTCTTCTTTCTTTTTTCATATAAACAATGATAATTTAATGCAAATTAGTTAATTGCAAAATACAAATTTCATTATGACAACTTAAATTCCACATTGTCAATATTACGAACGAAAAAGAAAGAATTTTGTATATGAAGAGGGATACATGCACACACACACGCGCGCGCGCGCGAGCGCACACACACACTCACACACACACATACACACACACACTCACACACACAAGAAGAAGCAAAGACACTTGTATTCTCCTTTATACGGGGGGGGGGGGGGAGGTAGCAATGCGTGTCATCCAACCCAGATCATCTTCAGCTGGAGCAGCACTTTGTCGACAAAATATATACTGATCACGCTTTTCATCCATCAGTAACTGTTGTCTTTGGTTGCTGTTTTTGTTTTTTGTATGTCTTTCATTATGATTGGCATTATAGTTGTAGCTTTGTCCAAGTCTCAATCAGCAAAATGATCACATAACTTTAACGTGATGCCCGAAATGGCTAGCTATCAAATTAGTATAATTAAAAAGGTGTTTTAATTATTGATAGGGTCGGCGCAAGGATAACCCCACCTACCCCTCCTAAAAAAAGCCACACACACACAAAAAAAACAAAACAAAACAAAATCTATTAATGAGAGACGTAGACATCCGTGCTACTATAGATATTCACTGTTGGATCACGATTCATATTAAACATTTTATAGGTCTCGAATAGAGAATATAATGTCCATTTGTATTTCACATATAGTATCAGATCCAACAGATTCACGCTCAGATGTTATGCTGGAGCCGAAAGCCCGCGTGCTTATAAAAATGCCGTAGTCGTTTAAATCATTTTTTATTGGGAAGGGGGTGGGGGTGTCATTGAGGGTGTCACGGTGCTGCTTCCGCCTTTGTAGCGGGTCAAGGGTACGAGTTTGATGAATGTAACTCATCCGGCCATTGAAATTAAGGGTATACTTACGAGTAGATGAACGGGCGAATCTCATAGTGGTCTGAAACGCATACAGTTCATACTCAAGAATCGAAAAGGCAGATTCTACATTTTTTTTTTTTTCTGGTAAAAGATTGGTCTTTGTACTTGTACTTTGTTTTCGGGGAGAAGAATGAGCACACTTTGATAAACTGGAGATGATAAAAATTAGGGGATATTTAGGATGAACATAGATCTCTTGAAATGGTGCAAAACGGATATCGTTTCTCCTGTTAAAGAGATGGGCGTTTTCATAGCCAATTCTATAGACTCCTACGAAGTGTGAGACGCACATGCATAGTAGTGCTGTAATGGGCAGTACAATGCCAGTGTGCACACTGCGGAGCGGCACTATCACAACCTTTGCGCCGCTGCATTATGCGCATCTTATTACCGACACACGCAACACTATCCGCCGTACTTTTACTCGTACCACGCCACATTCCGTCGCTCTGAATTTTTAAGGTGTTAGAGGACTTTCTAGTATAAGACTGCAAGCAGCATAGAGTTGTAAAATACGTATAATATGCTAACTATATCATGATTACATTATATCAATTTTTATCACAATGAAATGATTATATTAAAATTACACAATATCAATGTACACTACTAACCACATGTGTGTGTGTGTGTGTGTGTGTGTGTGTGTGTGTGTGTATGCTCTTGCCTGATGTCCTTTTTACCGTTAAAGATAACTTCGATGGACAATAAACTAGACAACGTCTTTTGTATTATCAGTTGTATTCACAAAGAAATGTTTTAAATTAACAATATCTTGATATTTTATGAATGAAATAGTATGGGGACATTGATGTTTATTGAGATCATTCTTTTCTCCGTTGTAGTATCATGTTGCCAATTTTCTGTATCTTTCCTCTGTGTTTACTGAAAGTGTTGAATAAATCGCAATCTCAATTACACCATTATATACATTTCCTATAGAAATCGCACTGACACGCGAACTCCTGTTTGATTCATAAAGATGAAATTATGCCGGTGGTATAAATATCACAAGACCTTCACAATAAAAACGTAGTAACGCAGAATGTTTTGAAGGTATCTATGGAGGAGTGTTCAAATGGAGAAATTTCTCATTTGAGTAAAAACTCAAAACAAAAGAAAAACACCTAATAATAATGATGATAATAATAATGAAAATAATAATAATACCAACAATGATATTAATAGTGATAATAATAATAATGATACTAAAACAACATCAATAACACTAAACTATTGTTGTCATCCCTAGGTGTCAAAGTTGATTATTTTGATAGGATGATATGAAAAAAAAAATGTAAAGCGAAATGTGCAAAGCTCTTTACATAACGACACGGAATGAACATTTTTAGACATTATTAACAAAATAAACAAGCGAATGAATTGAATATTACAAGCTGAAATAGTCCTTAGATTACATAATCATTGTTCTTTGAATAGATGATTTTTTAATTAGTTTGTTTGTTTGTTTTTTTGCAACCGTTTCTTTTTGAAATTATGAAGTAAATAGTTAATTTGTGATGTTCTGTGCACTAAGCATGTTATATGAATGAAAACACCCGGCAGTCCAGTTATATGACCATGTGACGAGGGTGGTCTGTATGATGTTAATATAGATGTGCTCTCTAAAGACATTGTTTGTCCAAGTCAACTCAATGATATTACAGATGGTCAGTTATACATTACCCCCATATATTGAGGCCCTCGCAGAATGTTTGACAGGAAAAAATGACACTCATGCTATATCAATTATTTTTCCTCAATATCCCGCCGACATAAAGCGACATAAAAGCGACATGAACCAATTATGTTTTACGAGGATTAAAACAATGACCACATAGCCATAATGATAATGGACATTTTATTCTCATGATTAAGAAGGTTTCCGTAGCTCCTGCACTGTCTAATCTGCAATCCGGTGTAAATGTGTAAATGTGTATTAACTTTTGTCTGTGTATCAATTTACCCAATACCGTATGCACACGTACTCCCGTATCTCGCACACTCCCCCCTCCCCTGCATCTCCCCACCGCCACCACCACCCTTCCACCACCCCTGTTTCTGTCAACCCTCTGTGAACATAAATACACGCATGCGCAGTACCATTTTCTACGACATGCTCCCAGCGATGCAGAATACACACGCATGTACACTGTCTGTCGTGAATGCTCTCTCGCACTATTTAATACACACATGCGCAGTTCGCCCGAAACTACCTCTCGGGTTCATGCACACCCGCGTGGGGAAACCACGAGTGAACATCGCCGCCCGTACACATTCGAGCTTGTAATGTGTCCGTGACATCGCTTTTTAGGAGCAAATAGCTTTCGGAAGCAGGCTGTTGGGCCGTATACTGTACTCATCTGAAGCTGTTGGTTGTCGCACGCCGATATTATATCGCGCCAATCATAACTGTGTGTATTTTGTCATTGACAATCACAATATTTTGCCTGTGTATCAATTGTCGAAATACAACCCAACAGGCACTAAACGAGACGTTGAAGCTTGCCCTTCTCGATTGTAATATTACTGTGTGCGAGTGAATTTTACGATTCACGTCCTTTTTTATCCCTGTGCTGTGGCCGCTGTTCACTCTGTGGGTCGCCGAACGCTATCATACACATGGAAAGAGCGAGAAACCTTGTGAAGACACCACCGACTTCATCTACAATATCCGTCCATATATTGCCAAATTGTATTTCCATACATTCTTTTTCTTGCCTTTTACTTCCATCGGTCCGCCTATCCTGATCCAACCCCTCGTGTCTTCGTCAGACTTCTCTTTGTTCGCGCGCTTCTATTCCGGTCCAGCAATAAGAACGTAAGTGTATATACACAGTTATTGATAAACCGGTATGATCATTTACCCGTGTATTTCCGTCGGGAAGGGTGCAGCCAATTCAAACGCTCTCAACAATCCATGAAGGCAATATACATAGTTTATCTTTTTTATACAGTCTATCCAAATACTGTGAGTGATATGCGTTATCACGTACATTAAATACACCGTACTATATTTGTCCATCTTACGATGCATGACGCCGGGCACTATTGCAGCATGATTTGTTTCCCTGTCATGGCGATGGCGGAACATGCATAGAAATTTACTTAAAGCTTGCTCATGTGGCGTCTCCTATATAGCTATCTTTAAGAATGAAAAAACCGAAGAAAAAAAAAACAATGGGATCTTGTCATGTGTCAGTGATTGCATACCCACGATGATACCAGGTTGGAACAGTTTAATCAAGGCGCGCCATTTTAAGTACCTCGTTCAGAGCGTGACTCTGCTCTGGCCATGCTTGTAATTTTCCATTAGACTTTATTAAGCTTAAGGAAGTTGTGCGCGAAAGAAAACGTATATTCCGGAAAGAAAACCGCTGGCGGATTTGCTGTTGATAGCTTATTGACTTTCATTATTGATTTCTCTCAGAGTAGAAAACTATCGTATTTAACACTGATTTAGAAGACTAAAATAATATGTATATATATATATATTTTTTTTGTTTTTTTTGCCCTGCACTCTTTCACAGAATAATTTTTATGATGCATATAACAAGGCACACATGATTCTACTTTCCATCCGAGACAAGAAGTGTGTTTATCTGGTTTTACTATAGATCTAAGCAATGACAGTGTGGGTGTGGTTTGTGTGTATGTAAATGTGCATGTATGCTCAGTACATGCGTGCGTGCTGTAGCGGTATTTCCCCCTCGTGTCCTCATGTTTTGAGTTGCCTATTTTTTTGTATAGTATGGTTGCTTTGTTTTGTTTGTTTGTTTTGTTTTGTTTTCAATGCACATGACAAGTGTGTGTGTGTGTGTGTGTGTGCCCAGAATACTGAAGATTAAGTAATGAGCTTGTCTGTTGAGTTAGATAATAAAAGGAGTTTAACACTATTAATCGAAATCCATGACGTCACAGCAGAGGAATGAACACACAGTGGTATAGCAGAACCCGTACATATATATAAAACGGGAAGTCACGGCACTAGAAGTGCCAGCAAGTCTTCTATCAAGCAGGACGTCTGCTATAGCTAGCCATTCTGGTCACGTGACCATGTGTTGTGAATCCATTTATACTCTTCTTACACAATTTAGATATGTTTATATATATTCTTGTAACGTTAAGCTTTAAACCAATTTCTGCGTCTTAGATATTCAGTATTCTAGTCTTTCCTTCAATTTTAATCACTAAAATGAGGTTAAAACTACAGCGAAGTATAAAGGACACCAAACACACAACGACAACAATATAATCCAACTTTCAAATATACGAGTACATATAATAGTGAGTATAAGTAGGCTTAATTAACCACTCAGATTGTTGTAATAAATACTTGGGCCTACTGGTGAAATAATCGGATCGTTTTGATGAAAGTGATCACTGGAAAAGTATTAAATTGACCAGATTTGTCTTTGAGAATAGCATAAGAGTATCCATCATTTTCAGTTTCATTTATCTGAGAACATGAAATCATATTAGGTGGACTATCAACATGCATATATAAAATTATAACCAAAGATGTGCCAAGACGATAAAACAAAATAAAGCAATTTATTTAAGAATGTGCATAGCAGTCATTATTTTGATGAGAAGAGCAATGTAGCGTTGTTTTGACTAAGCCGTGGAAATAAACCCAGTGTTTCCTTCCAGAATACACTGATATAGGCCTAATTGAAATCATATCCACACACACACACACACACACACGTGATAACAATTCAGTATATTTCATTCTCATTCCATTCCCAGTTGAATTTGTCAACATCAAACAACCTGAACGACACTCCAGTCAGTAGGCCTACACCAGGAATTTTATTGTAGGAAGCATCACCGTTGCCACTTTGATTGATGCCTTGTTACTTTAAAAGACTTCGTATT
Source organism: Diadema antillarum (assembly GCF_040938485.1). Lineage (NCBI taxonomy): Eukaryota > Metazoa > Echinodermata > Echinoidea > Diadematoida > Diadematidae > Diadema > Diadema antillarum. The sequence continues at coordinate 157,443 of NW_027272037.1, read as the reverse complement.
ATAGTCATCTAAGAAACTCATCAGCGCCGTCCACATCGTAACGTGCTCAGTGCAGGCGTGTGCCCATAACATACAGGATTGTACCAAGCTCTTTCGAGACGTACTCCCATAGTAACCAAAATTGTACATGAACCCGACTGACCCGCCCCGCTTTTCGACAAAAGCGCGCCAAAGTGAAGGCATGCAGTTCGTGCAGACGACACGAGTTTCGAATGAAGGCCAATTTTTCCTTAGAAAAAACAGGAACCCGCAGGTCGACCATAATACTCAGTGCATAATGATATTGCTCTTTACCATACTACCGAATGCGGTAGTGATGCGGCAACCCTCTTTAAATACACTGTAGGATTACTGTGTGAATACCCAAGAAGGTGTAGGACCATGTATGTACTCCATATTGTAGCAGGACCTCACTACACGTATAGGCGAGCTTTTTGCCTGTACATTGTGTAGTATCTCCGCCAAACCATGGTGATACTCCCGCATCTTCGTGTAGCTCCATAATGATACACATAGTTCCATGGCCTGAGGGCAAACGAGCGTTGCATTCACGGATGTTTCTGGTGTGAAATGTACAATATTCACCTGCTCCATGTTTCTATATTTGTATCGGAATTGTCTTCAGATGTTATCGCTGTAGATCTCGCTAGCCCAGGGGACCTAATATTATTGGCATGGCAACCGTATGTAAATGAGATTGGTATCATATCGAACATAGTACATCGACAGAAAGAGAAAGAGAAAGAGAAAGAGGGAGGGGTAAGTAACATTGCCTGTGGTCTTTACGCAGCAAAATCAATGGACAATCATAATTACTTAAACAATCTTCTTACTGTACCAGTGGAATATAATCAACTTTATTCAACATGCCTCGACTGACCATTCTGTCTAGACGTATAGGAGGACTAATTAAGATTGGATAATTTCTCAGTTCTGTTATAAAGAGACCCTCGCCGATAAATTAAAAAGAAATGTCTTCATTTCATGTAGAACTTCTACTGTATATCGCCGTTAAATCATACCGGTTTTCACAAGTGCCGCTGATATGGCTTCGCGTATTAAAAATGGCATGTGCTGATATTAAAGGACCTGTGTAATGCAATTTTGACTTGTGTCGCTTTGAGTCCTATTATGCCCTGATCATCAGTAAACCATGTGGCCAAATGAATATGTAAATACGAGCAATATCATATTTTTTCATAATGTTCTTCCCTTTTCTTCAGATTTAATACGCCTACAAAAAAAAAAAAAAATCCAAACCACGTTTTTGTCGATGACAACGTCATCTGTCAATCACCGCTAAACTATGTGAATAACAACAACAGCAACAAACGAAACAAAACAAAACAACAACAATAACAACAAAACATTCCAATACACCTGGCCCTGACTGAGTATAGTCGTTTCTCTATTACTGATATGTTTAACCAGGGAAGTGAGACGAAAACAGCGTGTAAGTTATGCCCAGTCTAGCGGAAGGTGAATTCCAATGTCTTTTCTTAATCCTTATATTATGATTAGCAACTTAGCAGCGATTGACAAATTGCCATCCACAGAATCTAGATAATCTGAATAAAAATGGCAGAAATATTATTATATATATAAGTTAACACATTATCATGGCACATATCTAGATATTCATTTTGCCACATAATATAGTGATGAACAGGGGGTGATTTATTACCAAACCCAAGTTGACATGCACTAAGGTCTTGCAGTCCATAAAAGGTCCTGTAAGATTCAATTGTTTCATTAATGCAGTGTATTATTATGCATATACTGTACAGTGTACTAAGAACGGGCTGCAAACAAGAGGCACTGTCGGAAAGTATAGATAGAAAGTATTCTAAAATACTGCCCTGAAAACAAGAAATTGCTACCATGGAGAGAGCAAAAAAAATGTGTGACAATATTGGCCAGTTCATAGACGTATTCAAATCTAACGAACCTACCTATCTACCTTAAATGAAAGATCTTTCCAACTGTAACAGTCTGTCCGAGGATGGTCCGACGTAGCAGCAACTTACGGTCAAACCTGCCTCAGCGGCCACCTGTCTGTAGCGGCCACTGGGAAATCCCCGAGAGAAAAAGCCCTGTTAAAGACCCTGTGTATAGCGGTCACCTGTCGAACGCGGCCAGCGGCCACAAATTTTGTTTCATGCGGTAGATTTTAACCTGTCTATAGCGGCCACAGACCCACATGGAGCCGTTGCCGAGCCGATATTTCAGCGTGTTTTTCTGCTTTGTTGCCGTGCCAGTCATTCATGGGCAACGTTCAGTGATCGCTACAGCTGCATTCATCACTCATTTAGTCATGATAATGCATTAGTGTAAAGCTTTCTTCACGACTATACACACTGTGCACCAACTTGATAAACACCGGCATTGTTAAATGCATAAAACACACGTGTGCATAATTTTATGTATACACATTACGTGTACATGTAGGCAGTGCACACAAAAGTCGGATAACCTGTCCGATATAGCGGCCACTCTTTTCGTCACCCTTGGATGGCCGCTATAGACAGGTTTGACTGTACATAAAGGTGTATCCCAACTATAGTGAAATGCATCGATCCTTAATAGGTGGATGGTATAGCATGTCACAATGTCCCCAAAGAAAAATATCGATAACAAATAATGCGAATGAACAGGCATAATTCTTTGCCGAGGTATACCGGAGGGAGATGGCTGTAGCGAGGCAATACTAAATGTTAAAAGGATGTTATAGTTTTTTTTTCCGAGATGGAGATTCAGGTTTTAACTTTTTGATGAGATAATTAGAAGCCATGCTTAAATGAAATAACAAAGAGCGAACGATTCTGAGATTAATTAAACGTTTATTTGATGAAAATTGGGTTTGAAATGGCTGAGACATCCAATAGCAAAGAGGTCCTGATTAAAGGTGGACCCACCCTTTACTATAGGACCACTGTGCTTTACTTTGTTTTTGCTCTTTATTATTTCATATAAGTGATTTCAAATTATCTCACAAAAAGTTAAAACCTTAATCCCCAGCTCAACCAGAACTATGCTATCCCTTTAACATCTGTGCAGTACAACGGAATATTTTTCCTTCCGTATATTGTGTGATGACCAATTGTCCCAGTTGTTGAAGGATTGCTTTGTGTGTGCACGAAGGCATGCGTCTCATATTTGCACTGCTATACTACAAAGTAAACAAGGTTCAATTTGGAAGGCGATTTTAGTCATGATTCATTGACTGAGTATGACCCGATGTTGAATTCAGACCTTCAGGGCGTTACACAGCATAATTTTGGCAGAGCTTTTTGGGGGTAAAATGTATTTCTTATTTGACACCATTTTTTTCGTGATGAATTACGAAGGATTTTGCCGCAAGCATGTGTAGACAGTGAGATCTTTATCGTAATTCCGATTTCAAAGAAATTATCAATTTATGGTAAAAAAAAACAGACATGCAACACACAATCGAGTTTTAGTCACGCGTGTCCCTATTTGGATTGTGAAGAGTGGGAAAACGCCCCCAAATTATTCCGATGGCAACAAGCTTAATCTTACCCCTTGCGCTACAACATTACTAATATAAACTACTGATGATATCCCCACCTTTTACTCATATACCCAATTCTGTTTCTACTACAATACCAAGTATAACAATCGCCACTACACTGCTCTTTCTGCTTTTGCAGCCGATTCTGTGGCTTAGCTGTTCTTACCGGCAGCGTTTTTTTTTTTTTTTTTTAAGACGGCACAGATTGGGGCATGGCGGCGTGTTAAACCCATGGGAAAAACGTTGGGTTAGGGTTTTTGGTTATGGTTATGGTTAGGGTTAGGGTTAGGGTTTGATGGTTTGATGGTTAGGGGTTAGGATTAGGATTAGGGTTAGGTTTAGGGATAGGGTCCCCCGATAGATTTTTAGTTTCCCCCAATCTGTGCCGTCTAAAAAAAACCGCCTACCGGCACCACTCGACTTCTGCCGACTATTATTACAACGTGATAAAGTGTGCGCGTTTTTTACTGAAGTACGACCATGTAATATTATATACTGCTTTTTCACCTGCGGCTGAGTGCATGTGGCGCGCCATCTGAGTTTCGTGTATCATAGTACGAGCTTCTTTTGTATAGACAGCAGTGTTATGCATGTCTTAATACGAGCGATTCAGACCGTCTCCTGTCTGTAGAGATGAACATTTTACAGTTCAACTTTGCGCAATGAGCAGAAAAAGTCATTAGCGTACAATCAGACATGTTGGCTTTTATATCATTGTGATGTGATGATTTCTTGTGATCCTTACAAAAGATGCTTGCGAGCACACCCACCTGACAGCAAGCCCGATGGTATATTGTATTTTGCAATATTGATAGAAGAAGGTTGTTAAATACATTCAACACAAAACAAAGAAATGGATGCCCGCCGAAGTGTCAGTACACTGACACTGACAATTCTGGTCGAGCCGATCTGTTACACGCAAGTTCATTCTTTATTTGAACATGAAATCCATAAAATGTTACGTTGGGCAAACTTAATGCATGATTCCGCTTTGAAAACGCGTGAAGTGCCTACCCAGCTGATAAACAAGAAAGGTCGGGTATACCAATTTGCCCTTGAGCTAACTGTGAACTGGCTTATAGGTGCGTATCCCACGTGAGAACCAAAACGCACCGAAGTTACAATAGCTCCATGGTTACAACTTGTGTTGGCTTTCACAAGCTGTATCATCATTCCGGGACAATAGCGGCAAGAGCAGATTCAATGGATATTGTCGAGAGCAGAGCAAAAAAAAAATCATTATTGTTGTCATGGAATTTCATTCAGATAATGTGTGTGTGTATGGAGTGTTTGCCATTGATAACACCGTCGTTAATGATGGTGGCATATCCAGGGGATAGCACCGCCCTCTGAATTATAATCCCCCGCGTGTGAGTTTTCATAATGGAAGAAACGGGCGGTCTTCTTGCCTTTCATTTTCCGTCTGTGAACGTAGCCGGAACGATGTTCATTATTCGGAGGCCAGCGCCATGTTTCTATAAATATCATGACTCACTTAATTAACATCTACTTGTATTAAATGTCCCTACAGCATACTATTTGCTTATGTATAATTTTCATGCTGTAAGCAAATTTGATTGTTCGCAAGACTACTATTGATTAGTCGGAGTATGTCAAATCATTTTTTTTTTTCATCAGTTAATGATTAATTCAAGTCTTTTGACGACTAAAATTGTTACAGACTATTAATTACTATGGCTTACATATCGGTCTATTTTGTATTATACAACCCGATATGTCGAATGTCGAACTAAACATGAAGGGGAGGTGTGTTCGGGGGGTCATAATTATTATGAGGTCGTAGTTTGGGTCTGCAAAATTTTACCTGCGGATGTTAAGGCGTTGAATGAGATGCTGTATTATACAGAGCTCTTGTAATTTAGGTCATTCGGCTCCTATAGGTGAATCCGACTTCCAAGTACTGTAATTTATGGCGGCCATATTATAACTGGGGGGGGGGGGGGGTGCTGCTTCCAAAGAAGAACAAAAGCATTTTTCAATGGGTTATTCAATGAGCCAGTGTGCGTTGCTATGTCAGTGCATAAAATCTTTTGACATGCATACCTGAAGCCCCAGTTAAACATTGCTATTAAAAAAAAAACAGTACCCAAACCGCATTGGTCCATTTACTACACAGCCTTGCCTTGGTACAAAGTACACCAAAAAAGATTCCAGGTGTTTTCGATAACTCGAGATAACAATCTGTTGGAGTGATTTCGGGAATTTTACCTATATGTTTTTTGGATAACTGTTGGTACACAAATTGCACCTGCAACTGCATTGGGACAATCATTTTGTGTAGAAGGAAAGATGATTACGCCTGATCATGATATAATAGAGAAAAAAATACAAGGAGTTCTGCAGTACACTACACTGAATTTATTATAGTTCAGTCTACTGTACTCATATCACACTGACACAAAGGAATATGAGCACAAGCGTTTTTTATTTGGCTACAATTTGTCGCTGCATTCGATTCTTTACAGATATGCAGGTAGTGTTATCGAAGTCAGAATGTACATAATTTAAAGAGTTCATATAGGTATATACTGCACGCGCAGTCATTTCTATTCAATAAAAAACTCCCTTTAATAAGTGTTTTAGTGGTGTAAAAAAATTGTACGTATTGGTGACAGCCCTTCCCTATTATATTCTGTAGTATACTATTTCACGTTTTTGTGGTTATCTTCTTTCCTGGTCCATCTCCTTATCCAAAATGTCTCAAAAGTTGCTATAAACTTTGAATAGAAATGGATAGTTTCCAAAGAGCTGTTAGATTATGAGCCTTCCCAGTTGCATCAATCGCATCAAAACAAAGAGTAGTTTTGCAGACGTGAATCATATTGCGCCCCAATACTTGTTTTTTGTTTGATATTCCGAATGATCGAAGACTTAGCAAATATTTATACCCTGTTCGATCTACTGCAGACGAACAATGTTATTATCAGAAACACACAGAGCAACGAAAACATGCTCTAGGCCATGAAAATGGCTACGTATGGGTATTATGTGATTGAGCTTGTGTTCCAAAATGAAGGTGAAATCTGGAGTTTAATGTGCAGATGAGTCGAGAGCTTTATTTGGCAACAGCTAATCAATTATCACTTATATCATGTAAGAATAAAAGAGAGAAGAAGCGAGGAAATAAAGCATTATCATCACATTCAGAAAATCCCGGGAAAAAACACACCAACAGCTCACAGCAAGGGTATAAATTTTATAAACTCTGCCTTTTTATTTTACCTTGTTGATGTATTCAGTTCTGCTCACTTTATGAGAATGTATAATCAAGAATAAAAACAGGAGGAAATCTCCTGCTCTTACTTGGTTGGCACTGTAGGCCTTTAAACGTTTATCGGTGGTTGAGATAGCAATGTCTTCGAAAAGGAGAGGTGGGATCAGAAAAGTAACTGAGTCTGATTCTGTAAATTCTACAAAAGTTTGGCTTGATTATGTTTTTTTTTTCACAAAAAGATTTCAAAACTAACGTTGGGGAGTGTTCCCAGTCCCCCCCCCCCCCCCCCCCCCCCATTATGACAGCGTCGTGTGGCAAACCCGCGGGTAAACCGCGGCACGGCCCAGTTTTCTCACAATCCCATTCCAGCGCGTCCGTCACCTCTGACCGCGGTAACCTTGGTGACCTCGAAACAGATGGGGGCGCTAATACTCCAAAATATAAGAAAAGAAGCGAGAAATCGGCAACGACATTCTCTCTCGTCCGCCCATTCGTGTCTTGTCCTTCTGTCACGTATTCAAAGAGTGCCCCCTTGTTACTGTTCTGGCTTGGGGGGAAAAACGCAACATGAGGGCCAACATTTTGCACGTTCTGAGCTTTCTCCACTTTAAAGGCATAATTTACCATTTGCAGAAGAAACAAAAACCCAGCATTAGTTGCGTTAAAATAGTTCTAAAATGTGATTAGGGATAGAAACAACCACTGTAAAAATTTGAATCCGTATAATCGATGTTAAGTATTGTTAAATGCACCAAAAAAAGAATGTGAACAACAGTTACGGTTAATGAGAAAAATACTGATATCTCCTTATATCTTAGGCTTTATTGCAAAAATTTTATACGGTAGAATGTTTTGTGATACAACTGACCTACACATATGCTTCAAATGTGATATCTTGAACATTTTTTAAATCACTGCTCCCAAAGGTGTGATAAACAAAAGCTTTAAGGACATTTTACTCTCTCTCGTTGGTAATACAATCCATTGATGTCATGTACAGTATAGAATCAAGGAGGTACTAGGGGAGAATCAGTTTCGCATTTGGAGCTACTGCTTAGTGCCATCATGGTTTGCAACAAGGGGAATGTTGCATGGATTTCTCTGTATTTTGTTTTGTTTTGTATTGTTTCTTTTATTTTGCCATACAGAAGATAACTGAATGCCATGTTTAGAGTTGACGTTCACAGAACCTCTTCCTAGCATTTTAGATATCCGACTATCTAGTAACTGCACTTATTGATCTGACGAGTTGTTATACGTAGGCCTATAAGAAAAGAATCTTTGTTGAATGTATTTCCGATTTGAACAAAACTTCTTCATAGGTTTACGGCTTTTCATTTATTGCAGTCTGTTCGTGCAGATTTTCGAGCGCTATGATTTATAAATGTACTGTATAAATTGTTTTTTTTTTTAAATACTAGTACTCAAACGTGGGTATCTGCATAGGCTCTTTGTTTCTTTGATCAACGGATGGTATTCGTCTGCGAATGGCTATTGATAATCTGAGGGAAAACAATGCATATTGAAACAACAGTGACTGCTTAAAGGCCGTGTCACACCATAACGCGGGCTTGTGGCGAGGAGGTAGTTTCCAGCACGTATAGAAGATTTTCAGCGAGCGAACAAGAATGTTTGCAATTTTCATTCATGCCTTGTCATACCGTACGGGGGAACTTCTGCGGCTTGACTTGCGGGGAAACAAATTTACTCCAAGGAGCTCTCCGCAGTTGGTCCGCACCTGACAGTATCTAGCGCGTAGTTGCCCGGAGGTGCTCACGCAAGTCCGATTTAACCGCAGCCAAGTTTTGAGCATGACCAAAACTTTTTCCGGGCGAGTCGCGGGAATGCCCGTAGAGGTCCACGCAGAACGCCAGTAGGAGACCCTTTTTGAGCGGCAGTACTTCCCAGGCAATTCCCACGCAGGTACTTCGCAGTCCCGTATGCAGCCAAGATAATGAAATTCTGTGAGATTTCAGCCATTCCATTAGAGGAATTCCTTCACTAAGTTGTCAGCCCCCACGCGACTAGTACAAAGGTCACACAGTATACTCGCAAGTATAACGCGTCCAGCAAGTAAGACACATGCGCTGACTCGCACAAATCCTTTTCCGCCCTCAGGAATATCCGGTATGCTAGATAATCCCTACACGTAACAAGCCCGAGTAGCTTGCCCGGAAAGGTGTGACAGGGCCTAAACACGGTTGCGGGTAAAAGAATATGCGTGCGCACCTCCGGGCGACTACTTTTGAGATACATGCTAGGTACTGTCATGTGCGGATATCTACGGGGACCTCCGGGTAGTCAAAATTGTTCTTTGCAAGTCGCACGCAAGGCTGGTGTGACACGGCCTTAATACACACACGCACGTAACGGACATACACATACAGTCATTCACATTAATAATGATATTATTTTATCATAATTGAGCAAAGTCAACTCTTTATAGTTCTCAAGGCGCATGTAACATGCGCCTTTGACATCCACACACATGACCTTTCCATCACTTACTGATGGCCATTTTCTGATGGGGGAAGGGGTGTTTAATTTTCTCTCTAAGCCACCAGAAACGCGATTGTTTCATTTTTGAATTAAACTATAAAGCTAATTTGCATGCGTAATATGTGGATTCAACCAATATCGTAGGGTGTGCTAGTAAACAATTAAGATCCGCAACTCTATTATATTTAAAGTCGTATTTTAATTGAAACGTCTCTAACACGTTCGTCTGCTTGTGTAGTTTACCAAAGCCTATACTTATTGGCGTGGATTAAAACTAAATCTGAAGTTTTTGTAGCAAATGAATAACGACAAACAGCTATAAAGATTCAAAATGTGAATACGTGAACGATGTGTATTATGGTATGCGTGGTTGTCTCTTAGACGATTTTCTTCCCTCGTCTATTTTTCATTAGGAGCCGCCCCCCATCACACACGCACGCACGCACACACACACACACACACACACACACACACACACTCTCTCTCTCTCTCTCTCTCTCTCTCTCTCTCTTTTCCAGGGACTGATGTGACTCTTTAACATCACAACCGTTTCATATTACGTATACACATGAATATTGATCACCTGTCATAATCAAGGACGCAAAATAAAAAGATTACTGTCTGATCGCAGTGCATGCATGCACGGAAAATTTTCGCAAACGTGCAATCAGCATCGTCGTAATATATCGCATTCACACACGCAAAACAATTAAGCCTACATAATATTATCATGATACACACAGTATAGCGTGTGCCTTGTCAATAACTGACGTGATCAGTTTACTTGCAAGGTGCAAGATTCAAAATTTTCTTGTGATTCTATCCCACACCCCCTTTCTGACATTTTTATTTTTTCTTAATGGGGAGGGGGGGGGGGGGGGTCAATTTTGTTCGATGTAATGAGCTTTACCCCCGCCCCCATCATCCTGTTTCAGGGAGGGTTGGGGGGGGGGGGAGTTGTGGATGAGATAAAGGTTTTGTGAGACAAAATATTCATTTATCGGTTTCTTTCAGGAGATATTCCCAATGGCAGGGTAGGGTACTACTATCCTTTAAGAATGCATGATTATCCATAGGCGAATCCCCTGCGTGTTCTATTATACCACAATACGGTCCGTATTGAATGCAATTCGTCTCTGGAGCTTTGATCAATTGTTTTCATGCAACCCCCCGGCCATCCTACCTGTACTGGTTTCATTATCAAAAGCGCTTTTCGCGTTGATAACACCGTGGAAAATTCCACTGGAATTTGACACTGGTAGGTTCGTATATCACTTGGCGTTATTCCATACAAATATAGACCTAATCATTATTATTCATTTAAAGTTTTGTGTGGTTTTTTTTTTAATCAGCATGCGATGAGTTCATCATCATGCTGTAATGTGTCTGTATGTGTATACACAAGCTTGAATCGCATCCACAGACGATGCATCACGTTTCTGGTGGTATGGGCCAGGTGGCGTGGTCATTACCTACCCCATCCTTCTTGGCTGACTGAGCTTGCAGTTTGTGATTACTGAAATGAAAACATGACGTATACAAGAAACAGTAGGCCTACATATCCTATCGATTATGTCGCCCATATGCGTGGGGCAGGCCGCTCGCATGACCGTGCGAATACACAAACCAAAGCCTGTTGTCATATATACTTACGAGGAAAATTCCTGAATGAAGAATACAATAATAGATAGATAATAGTTTCCTTCAAGTTCGAACGTCTAAAAGTTATCATGCCCTATCAAGGTGGCATGCTCAAGCTACAGTTGAAATATTGTGGATTCATTTCATTTTTATGTATCTTATTGGCAAACATATTGAAAGCGAAGTCCGTATGGCCATGGGCCAAGTGATAATGATAGTTTCAACACAAATATAAATATTTGGGACTGATACAATTATGTATTGGCTGATGATAATCCCTATGTATGCATGCTGACAATGTGTTATTGTAAGGATCACAAGGGAAAATGATGCGTAGTGATGTCTATAAGAGAATGATTCATTTTGCAACAACAACAAAAAAGAATAAGAATATGCACAACCATTGTAATGTAACGTTCATTATAATTGTACTTGCCCATAACAATATTTTTGTCTTGTTTACAAATATCTCGCAATATAGTGGCAGCAAAAAGAATATAAAACAGCAATAAAAAGGGAATGAAATTTCGAGTTCTTCAGGAAAAACTTAGGCTTTAAAGGAATAAACGTGATATTAAGCGGTTGTTGCGCGCCTTCCAAGTACAAGATATCCGTATTTGCTGCTGATGCTTTCCCGGAACGGCCATTGGCAAGATGCCAACTCAGCCAGGTCTATCAGATTTGGAACTACAGTTGAGTTTTCCTTAACGCCGTGAAGGAGGAAATCCACCCCAAAAATAAATAGACTTCAAAAGGAAGAGAAAAATAGCCCCTACAGAACGATACAAAAATGACGAAAATCGGATAAGAAATAAGAAATATATGATATATTGACATTTCCAATTTTTCCGAAGACATTTCTTGACCAATCCTTATGAATATTCAAAATGAGCGAGTTGACGATGTTTTACCCTCACAATTTTTTTCATGTATATGTTGTATCTGAAATTTGGTAAAATAGTTCCTTTATACAAGTAAAAGCATGTTCCCATACCAAGATATATCAGAGGTAACATATATGTTCTTTTTTCCATGGTTTTACGGTAAGTTTTTAAGTGAGCTATTGCGATCGCCCTTCGTCCGGCGTCCGTCGTGCGTCGTGCGTCGTGCGTAAACTTTTTACATTTTCATCTTCTTCTTGAAAACCCCAAGACCGATTTTCATCAAACTTGGCAGGTAGCATCCCTAGGGGGGTTAGGAACTCAATTTCTTAAAATGGGCACCATACCCCACCCAGGGGGCCCCCAGGGGGGGGGGGCCCAAACCCCCCAAAATTAAGGAATCTGTAAAAATCTTCTTCTCCAGAACCAGAAGTGATAGAGCTAAGTTCATACTATGAGTTAGTACATTGATGACACTAGTTTCAACTTTCTTCATGGCAGAATCAGGGGTGCCCCACTTGGGACCCAGGGAAGGGGGGTGGGGAGGGGTTCTAATGGGGCCTAAATTGTACGTTTTCATCTTCTTCTTGAGAACCCCAAGACCGATTTTCACCAAACTTGGCAGGTAGCATCCCTAGGGGGTTAGGAACTCAATTTGTTAAAATGGGCACCATGCCCCACCCAGGGGGCCCCAGGGGGCCCAAACGCCCCAAAATTAAGGAATCTGTAAAAATCTTCTTTAGAACCGGAAGTGGTAGAGCTAAGTTAATACTATGAGTTTGTACATTGATGACTGCAGTTTCAAGTTTGTTCATGGCAGAATCAGGGGTGCCCCCCTTGGGACACAGGGGAGGGGGGGTGAGGAGGGGTCCTAATGGGGCCTAATTTGTACATTTTTATCTTCTTGAGAACCCCATGACCCATTTTCACCAATTGGCAGGTAGCATCCCTAGGGGGTTAAGATCTCAATTTGTGAAAATGGGCACCATGCCCCACCCAGGGGGCCCAAGGGGGGGGGGGGGGCCCCAAACCCCCAAAATGAAGGAATCTTTAAAAATCTTCTCTAGAATCAGAAGTTATAGAGCTAAGATAATATTATGAGTGAGTACATTAATGACTGTATTTTCAAGTTTGTTCATAGGAGATCCAGGGGTGCCCCTCTTGGGGCAGGGGGGGGGGATTGGTTGGGAAGGTCCAAATGGGGGCCTGAATGGTACATTTTCATCTTCTTCCTGAAACCTCATGATGTATTTTCGTCAAACTTGGCAGGTAGCATCCCTAGGGGGCCAGGATCTCAATTTATAAAAATGGGCACCATGCCCCACCCAGAGGGCCCCAGGGTGCCCCAATCCCCCCAAATTACGGAATCTTAAAAAAATTTGGGCCCTTATTGTACATTTTCATCTTCTACTTGAGAATGCCTGGTCAAATTTTGGTAGAGCTGTGAATAAGTTAGATTAGTGACTGCGTGAAAGGTGAACTTGCGATACTCAGGTGAGCGCTAGACCCGCGGGTCTCTGTATCTGAGATATGAGATTTTTGTCATTTCTGTATATGAAATAACTTAGAAATTGTGAGAGCATGACATCGTCAACTTGCTGATTTGAATTTTCATAACGACCGGTCAGGAAGTGTTTTCCGAAAAAGAAAATGAAATTTCAAAATGTTATATCTTCCTTATTTCTTATCCGATTTTTTGGTCATTTTTGTATCGCTCTATAAGGAACATTTTTCTCTTTCTTTTGAAATTTATTCGTTTTGGAGTGGATTTCCTCTCTAAATCTTCAAAATGATGTAGTTGGCCACTGAAGACAGTTTCGATTTAGTTGAATAGACCGTTTCTGTAAATAAGCATCAAAATGCTTGGGTGTTTCTAATCTTTTCGTGATACTGATAGTAACGAACCATTTTATTCCACAATCTCACAATATGTCAAAGGCTATCAACAACTAGTGCATGAGAATGTCCAGGATGAAAATGTCGGAACATAGTTAAATGACTTCAAATTTCTAGCTATTTGTTCACGGGGAGGAGGGGGGAGGACCTTGTAAAAATGCTCGTACTTCAAAGCATTTCGATGATTTTGCTCAAAGTTTGCACAAATAATCAAAATTGCTACTTCAGGCGATCCTCAAGGAGGAACCACATGCTTGTTAAGCATATGCTATATTCACAAATATTATAATAATGTCAGTAAACTGGTATACTGGATACTTCATTACCAAGTCCTCACAAAGACTAAACTACCCATAAATATGACTATATACATTTTTCAATCGACAAAACGAAACATGCCAACTTTATGCAGTGTTCGAATTAAGTGTATCATGCATCGTGCTCATACTCGAATATTTAATGGATGCAGTTGGGCAGTAGGCCTAATACACAGATCGGCCATCAAGAGTAGCAAGACGCAGCGACATTGCTATTTTTAGAGAACAGTATAAATTATACCCGCAGGTTCGAGAGCAATTAATTGTAGTGCAATATACTTGCTTTCATTATGCACAGTAATTTCTGGCCATTATTTCATGACGCGTGTGTTCTGCATAATCAAAACGGTTTCGGGAGGTGACTTACATCTCGGAGTGTTGGATGTAGGTTAGGTCTGGCATCAGATTTCTCCGGTATGTTAATGATGCGGTGTACATGAGTCATCCAGGTGTTAAAGCTCTCTTCTTTTGTATACGCTGACCACTCTGTCATTTCTGTGAATTCACAGAGCAGAATATCCACATGACCTATATAAAGGGGACAGAAACCTTCACTTCTGCTTGTCCTTATTGTAAAACTGGAAGTTATACTTAGGCAAAAAATAGAAGAGTGTTTCCTTCTGTACATTATAGCAATCGCTAGAGGACTATGGGCACAGCGTTGGTGACCAGTTATTGACGACACTCCATAATAGACATGTTTCGCGCTCGGCTTTATTCATAATTACATTCTTCTTTCCAATCATGGCCGAAATGTATTCTTCACATGGCCTTGTGAAGTTGTGACTATGAAAAACGAGTGAATCAGAAAAGACCAAAAAAGTGTTTATTTATATCCGTTTTGTTGTTGGATCACAAAGGAGCTTCTTCCGGTATCACCCACTAGTACTGCATTGCTGAATTCAATTCACATTTTCGTCAGATCATCTTAAAGGGATGGTATAGTTCTGGTTGAGATGGGATTCAGGTTTTAACTTTTTGCGAGATAATTAGAAACCACTTAAATGAAATATTACAAAACATTATTGATTCTAAGAGGAATTAAAAGCTTATTTTAATTTTATTTTCATAAAATAAAATTCTAATTTCTCTTAGAATGGTATAATCTTTAATATTTCATGTATGTGGTTTCTAATTATCTCACAAAATGTTGAACCTGAATCTCCATCTCGCCCAGTATCCTTTACTGTTGGACAGTTAACTCAAAACGAGAGAGGTCTACGTGATGTGCTTACTTAGCGTTTTATGTCGTTTCGCGTGATGGGTCCAGATAGTCAGACATTTTTGTAACCACAGGTGACTAGTCGTTCCGGCACATAATTTTTACCTCATTGGTATGTGGAAATCCATGTAACTGAAAAAAGCGATACACCAGTTTTATTATAGGAATGGCTCGTTCCAACGCCCAAATCGGATTAACGGGTTTCGAGGATTGGGCTGTCCGTGGACATTGTTATATCTTTGTTGTGGACAGTAATTGTGTCCTCTATATATCAAAGCTTTTGTGCGTTCAATGACCCTTAGTCTCTCATTTTCTCTCCCTCTCTCCCCCTCTGTCTTTCCCTCTCTCTTTCTTTCTTCGTATCTCACTCTCCTTTCCAAATGACCTCTTTCCAGGTTGCGTTGACGAAAAGCTGTGTCAAGAAACAAAAGGACGAAAAAGTGACGGAAGGTTTTCGGAGAATATAGGGCAAGATGACTGTCTTCTCGCAGGATTCCGGTTGGGCCGCTGTGCCGGTAAGTGTTCATCCACTGTCGTCTTAGTAAAATCTGATTTGCGCCTTTCTACAGAACAATATAGAACTGACGACTAAAATGATGAGGATAAAAATAATTCCTTTTGGCGCCATGCATGCTGGTTTTCTGTTGCCTTGACGAAATACGTAAAGAGGAATAATGCAGTTTTGGGAAAGAGGGGAAAACTGTAATGACATTGCACACAAGATATAGCCAGACGATCTAAAGAAAATGCTGTTAGTCATAGGCAATATTTAAGTATACCCACCATAGAATAACAAAAAGACAACAAAAAAAAATGTCTGTGAATGGTCTCAGTCATCCAGGTAAAACAAATCATTCCGAAAGTCCGAAATTCCCCGACCTTGTCATGGGTCAATAACCAATTGCCGCCAAAGATCAGTCGGCCTGATGAAGCATCCCAAGAGGACGTGAAACGTCGCTACTCCTAAATACAAGAAAGTCCAGTTGACTATAGATTTACTGATATAGTTCATGAACCACAAAAATACATGTCTCGAAGATATTGACTTCTCCGTACTCGTACATTGATGCCGAGTGCCGTCAGATATCATAGATTTAGAAAATTTGTTTCTTACAAAGGTGTGCTAATTAGACGAAGCAGTTTACGAAAGTACACGACCAAACAAAGAAGTAAGTGTACAAATTCGTTTTGCCTCTAAGAGAGTCAAATCGATTTGTTGGTTGTTTATTTGTCCAGTATGGTAATTGTAATAATCGTGATTTTAGCCAATGCTTACCTAAATGCTTACAACGGACGAAAATCCGCACTCATGAAATATAGTTTGTGGTTTGCCAATGAGAATAAGCTATAGTACACGCTAAACCCGGCTTGGGACTCCCAACTCATAAATGTCATAGAACTGGACAGGTTGCATATGGCAGTCATAGAGTTAATGCTAATTTGCAATAATGCATGTTCAGTCTCTGCTTGCCGTTTCCGTCGTATACAGTATTATGCGAGCATCCGTCGAACAGAGGTGGCGCTGTTCTATCTTATTATGGCGAATTGCTCGTCAAAGTCGGGGCAAAGGGCAGGTTTACTGCGTGCCTTGGATATTGCAGAGTTCATTCATAATTGACAGTTTAATAGTCAGTAGTGGACTCCGTGAAAACCTAGCTAGTTGCGTACACAATCTTTGATTTATTTATTCATCCATTTGTTTTATTTATGTATTCTGAACTTTATTTTTTTTCCACATTATCACGTTTACTCGTTTGCCAAACTGCATTCCGGGTGCGACAGCATCCCTTTCATTGTATTTTTCCGGAGCTTTGTTGAGAACATCATTCCAACTGCAACTGGCACTTGCCGGCGGTGTTAGTGCTGGGGTTATCGGTTAACGTGCGGAATATTGTCTCTACAGTGTACCTCGCCGAAAATTTCAAATTGTCTTGACTGTTTTCGTGCCCTTAGCGTCCACTTATGCTGATGTCGTTTCACACCAGAATAATGATCGTGTACCGATATGAAATCCTGTCGAAAGTAGATGGCGCTGTTCCATAACAGCGAGTTGTGGGAAATAGTATGTTGATCAATGACC
This sequence comes from Diadema antillarum, assembly GCF_040938485.1. Classification (NCBI taxonomy): domain Eukaryota; kingdom Metazoa; phylum Echinodermata; class Echinoidea; order Diadematoida; family Diadematidae; genus Diadema; species Diadema antillarum. The sequence continues at coordinate 140,140 of NW_027272037.1, read as the reverse complement.
GACTTCATAGAACGAAGTGCAGACGTCTGCGCCTTGATTCATTATCATTATTGCAGAGGTGGTGAAAAGCAGAACCGGACTGCCTTTAAAAAGATCCGCGATTTGTTGAGTTCATAAATAGGATGCAAAACTGCACATGGCCGTTACATAGGCATATCGGTTATTTGGTTCGAAATGAGAGGCAATGTAAAGGAGAAACTGAGAATCTCGAAAGGACAGCACTATTGTACTTCGAAATAAAAGTAAATAAAAGGAGCAATATTGTCATTAACATTTGAAGGAAAATTGAGGATAAAAATTAATGCTATAAGAAAAAATGCAAACTTTAAAGAGACAAAGAATGCCTATTGTGAAAGTACAGTTTAGGCACTGCACATTTTACGTGGACATGGTTATCGTTTTTAAAATAAGCCTTTGGCTGCAATCATAGCAAGTTGTCTTCATCGGCCAGCGCAGAATTTATTATCTTGTTTTAATCGTCGCTAACTTCGTCGTTATCTCTTATTTTCTTTTTATCATTGGAGTCTCTTGTGATGAAAACGTAAGTGCTGAGTGCGCCTTCGACAGCAGTTATAGGCCTACAAGGCGATGCTCTATGTGTCTCTATACACCACGATAACAAAATCGTAATGTGCTTAAGCCTTTGTCCACGTCACATTTTATTCTCTCGTGAAAAAAAAAAACCCGCTCACTCGTCGTAACATCCTCTATTCCCTTCCATCTGCCCATGCTGTAATATTAATGGGTTCCCAAGCGTCTTTTCAACTCATACAAGGAACGACGCGCTGAAGCAAACACGAACAATGGGTTAGAGAATGGATACTTCATTCTGCGGCCTCTTCCTTATTGGGAAGGCAGCCATTGAAGGCAGCGTTGGGACTGCGGGGCTGCGCTCTACACTGTACACTGGCACCGTATACTTTTTTTTTTGGAAAGGTGTACATGCGCGTGGCCATTTTACAATGGAGGATTTCGTGTAATACAGCGCCGTAGTATAAACGCTAGACATTGGGATCTTACACCAACTTCCCCGAAGCATCGGTTGAATCTTGCAAACCATTCTGTTCGACGATCACCTCAAACCTGAGACATTATATTCTTGCTATATCCCCATGATTGACCTTATTATTATGCTCGTGATTACAGAACGGTTGATTGCGAGGTACTGGTAAAAAGGGTATACCTGCTTATGACCGCTTGTTTGTTGAAGATTAGAGATCTCACCTGCGCCTGTAGATAGCTTCGTGTCCACAGTAAAGTTATTTTATCTACAGGTGCATGTCAAGTGCAGCCGTCATTTTTATGGATTGAGATTGATGCGACGACACTGAATTTACAGAGCTATCAATGAAGGCAAACCATGCACCCCTGGAGGGGTGTCCCTTGCCTCTCCCCCGATGGGAAGCTGCTGCTGTTTGACTAAAATGTCAACACTGCATTGAGGACGTGCGTGAACAACATCTCAAAATGGATAAGTCCAAAAGATCAGCGCGGCGTTATATACCAGCTGAGCTACCTGTTTTATGAGATATACACGTACCATTTTTTCGGAGCTGTATTAGGCCTACAATGACACAAAATATAACCTACGCAGTTTGGTTCTTCGTCTGTTTTGGAACACGGCTTGATTTAAAACCGAACCACGTTCTTTTAGATGATATATTGACGAGCATCTGAAGTCGTGCTGGATGGAACTGAGGGAGCTGATCATACAGTCATTGATATCGGAGTTCATTGACCTTTGCATAGATCGTATAGTTGCGAGTTAACAGACCCTCTTTCGACAGAACCATGTCACAATCCGAAGCTTTGCTTCTTCTTCGCGGGCAGTATGCTATCCCGACCCCGACGGAATTGGAAAGACCGCCTTCCAACACCAACCGCGGTTTCTTGGACTACGGGCGGGGCTCTCGGCCGGTGTCGGCGACCTCCTCCGACTTCAGCCGACATTCGCAGTCGACCTTTGCCGAGCCCCGTCGGGCCCCGTCAACGACCAGCGATGCCATGCGAGAGATCCGTTTGCCTGCAATGCCAATTTACAACGAACGAACAGCGAGAAAACCTATCGTATCTAAGGCGGTGAGAGGTTTTGCACTTTGCTCTGTGCTTTATGAAGGCTACGATTAAAAACTGCCGTACCCCTTTTTCTGTATAGCTTTTCACACGTGACCGTGGTAAAGTCACTACATTGAGGTTTTGTCAGCTTCGCGTCTTATGCGCGAAAAATTAATTGCACAGAGTCGCTAGATGTGCCGTGGGCCAGTGACCTTATATAGTCGTTACTATGTAAAACTAATTTTGCTGCGAGATTTTATGGAAAGTTATACAGGACATATATCATGATAAACATTCTTGCATTAATAATTTACGTCTTGCACTACTCATGGATTTGTTTGAAGATCTATTTTCTTTTCCACTCCGTCATCCTTGCGCGGTATATGCAATTCTCCATATAACATTCATATTATTGTTATTATAAGAGAATGTACACTAGCTGAAGTCAATGATGATAGCATATCTTTTGAAACGACTCCCTTTCTATTTTTTTTTCTTATTTTGTTTACAATCACACCTAAATTCATAATTATTCATGTTAACTCCTTTGGATTCTCTTATCTCGGAATCAGTCTTTTTAATGCTTAGACTTTAATACCCTTCCCCTTCCTCTGAAATGCAAATTACAGGCCTACATGTAGCTGCGCAAAAACAAATTCCGCTTAATCATGGTTGTCACACCGCTCAGCAAGTGAAATGAAATTCTATTATATCATATCAAACACTATCGCTTTTATGGTCATCATTGCTGCTGTAATACTACTATCATACTTCTACCAATAAAAATAATGATAGTGATAATACTAATCATTATGACGATGATGAGGAAGATGATGATGATGAGGATGAGGAGGATGACGAGGAAGCTCGACGAAGATTTCTCCATAACCTGTATCATAGTCTGACGCCGATCGCCCGCCCAGTCTTATGGCTGCTTTGCAGTCCGCAATGCATGCAGCAAAAGAGAGTGATAGCAAACCACTCGAGATCGAGTAACAGTGACCATTTCGAAATGTAGAAACTGTGTTCCAACGATTTATGAGATTGCTCTCGCAAGGAAAGAAGTGTTTGGTGTTTTGCTTGGGCATCTGTATTGTGTAGGTCATTTTTGTCCCGAAGTTTATAGCAGGTATGTATCAGTATTATAATTTATTGACAAAGATCGTTTTGTCTGGTGTTTATTGAACCTCAAAATACACAACCGATAAAATTAATTTGTGCTTTCCCCAATCCATAGTTTTGCCACAACTGTCGTTCACAGATACAAGTGTAATCAGAAAAAAAAAAAAAAAAAACCCGTCACTCAAACCTTTTAAATGAACGCAAAACGAAAGATCGCACATTCAACACGGATACAGTGACAATGTTTTGCGAAGTCATCACTTGAGCAGCTGCGAGCGTCTTTTATGCATGTCGCCCTCTGTAGACGAGCAGGCACACATCCCACTCGGGTAAGGCATGATCACAGAACTCGGAGTTCTGTGGGCATAATGATTTACCATTTACAGATGAAACAAAAACCTAGCATTGGTGCTTCCGAATAGTTCTAAAATATGAGTTTGGGATAAAAACAACCAATGTGAAAATTTGAACCAGTATAATCGATGTTAAGTATTGTTAAATATACAAACCGTCTACAGTTATGGTTTTAATGAGAAAAATAGTGATAACTCATATTTTAGGCTTTATTGCAAAATTTGTATATGGTAGGAAGTTTTGTGATACAACTGACCTACACATAAATTATGCATCAAAAGTGATATCTTGAAATCTTTTTTTTTTAAATCACTGCTCCCGAATGCAAACAGAACCTTTAATTTCCCATCTCCTCATTAAAACTACAAAAAGCAAAAGAACAAGAAAAAGGGGAACAAAGTGGCAACAAGAGACAAAATGTTTACTGTGCTCAACTCTCCACGTCTTTGCTCCAGCAGAGGTACTGTAGCAGAAAACAAACCACCGGCGGAAGTTGATGGAGACATGCAGCACACATGACGTGTGTTGTAATGTAATCGACCAGGGGGGGGGGGGGGGGTGCTGGACAAAACTTTTCGACATCAGATTAGAAAGGTTTTACCTGTGTACATGTATTCACTGTGGTCTTTAATGGTAGCTTGTTTTTGTATTTGTTTTTTTTTTCATTGTGTTTTTTACGTTTGTATACACAATGCGAAAATGCGCAAGATGAGTGTATTTTGTAGAATGCGATTTAGCCTACCCATGGTAGCATTGCATGTATCAAGCACTTTTGTACAGAAAGCAAAACTTAGGCCTATAGATAAATTCCATCACTCGATTTTTTTTTCTTCATTTTCATGAGAAAAGTAACATGTGGTAATAGTGTTTTTAACAGAATTCTGAAACTTATGCCTTATTTCACTTCAGTTGTATGCCTATGGGTGTTAAACGAGTGTGTAGCATCGGACAAGACTATTTAGGGCAGTGATCAAACCTGAAATTTAATTGGATATCGCTTATACCTATAGGCATGTAGCCAAGACATCAGCGTCACATTCAGTAGCGATAATTGAACTCACAAACGGGGTCAAAGCTTGATCTGAACGTGTGCTTTGCGTCAGACAGCAATAAAGAACTGTAAATTTCCATCAATCCGATTCCAACATGAAAAAAAAAAATGACAATAAAAACAGCCCTTTGGAATCTGTCACGCCTATATGAATTCTTAACGACTTTACCGTCTCTTTTCTTCCATCATGAATTTGCCTCGTGATAAGTTCTCACATTTTCAACCCCCGCGATCCTTCATAAATCGTGCGGGCACTAATGGATGAGGTTTTGTTGACTACTCTAGTTTGTTTCCAGAGCCTGAGTAAATGTGTATAACCCCTCCCATTATTAGGTGGCCTTCCCCAATTTTTCTCGTCCGCAAAAGGGGTTTGGTTTCTGGCGAGCATGCGCATTCACTCACATGGTGACACACCCACACGTACACCACTTGTGTACTAGAAACCATTGTAAGATTCAAAGAAGCATGTAAATTGAGGTCAGACCAAATAGCTTTATAGGCGGGGCTACTCGAGTTGGGGTACTTGGGGCGGTTCATAACGCCATGATTGGCATCTGAACCGTATTTATTGAGAAATGCGCCGAGTAGGCTACGTTGTCGGACTCGAGATGAAAAGACTTTTTTTTTTTTTGCAATTTTGTTTTTATTATTTCAAAGGAAATCACAATATTTACTAATGATTCTCAAAATTATCAAGATCATGAAACATAAAACTAATAAACAATAACCATAAAGTTACTTACACAGAATAGATGTGTAGGCTCCAGTGGTTTCTCAAACCATTTTAATCACAATGCCTCCCCCCACACTGCACATTAACTTTTTAGATGCATTAGATGCAAAAGAAGGGTCGATCCCAGAATAGATAGTAGGCCCCTTTTCACTTTCGTCAGTGAAAGTCCATGGGGTGACATAATTTCCAGGGTGAAAATGACCAGACATTTTCAGAGACTCGGAATGTCTACGAAAAAGCCGAATCATCCGCTTTCGATGTTTTACTTTAGAGATTCTGTTATTATCATTATTATTATTTTTTTTTTTGTGCACAAGGGGTTTGTGAAAATAAATTGAAATAGAAATAAATTGAAATAAATTGAATTGAATTGCAAAGAGAAAAAACCCACAAAACCCATGACCCCCCCCCCAAAAAAAAACCAAAAAAAAAACCAAAAAAAAAAAAAAAACCAACAAATACAACAATCAAAAACCAAACAAAAACAACAAAATAATTTTTGTTGACCATCTGTTACATAAATTATTTCACTTTGTCAAATGCATGGAGAGCGATCGTCCAATTTATTAATTGATTGTAGATCAGGGGGGCGTTTCATCAACGAGTTCGTCGGGGGTTTTCACCGACGAATTTGCTATCAGCCAATCAGATGCAAGGATTTACACTGACAACTGTTAAAAGCTAATGAAATCCTTGGTCTGATTGGCTGATAGCAAATTCGTCGGTGAAAACTCCGACGAACTCGTTGATGAAACGCCCCCCTGATCTAGATGAAGCCGGAAGATAAAGCCTTCCCCTGACACCAACATCTCTTTCCAGGCTGGCGACCGCCTCATCGGCGACCGCCTTGTCTTCATGACCACCGTAACATTCTTCGCTTATGTTAGACTGAATGCGCACGCGAGGACATCCACACACCCTGTACTGGTAATCCAGTGCGAGGCCTTTTGCGTGTAAACGTCCCCGTCCGTGCTCGTAGACGGCGGCGAACAGCAGTTGAACGGTTTAACCGGATGTCGTCTGCAAATTACTACGGCAGTGGCCTTGGTTTGGAGCGCTGGCGGCGGGTACACCACATGTTCACTCAGTCAGGTGATAAGCAAAGGATTTACGGGAAGCGACACCTCAACCGGTGTTTACCGTTACTAATACTAGTACTATTCATGCCATCATTTAGCTAGCGCTATGCTAGTGGAGTAACAGCGCGCGCGTAATCAAGTACAAACAGCAGTCGCTGATCACAGCTTGCTGCAGTTACGTTAGCATAGCGGCTCAGATCAAGTGAAGAAGAAAGCAGCAGACCAATCAATAACCCGTGTAAGCTCCCATTACCCAGCAGCTAGCAGAGTGATAGCGGACGAGACAGTTAGCAGCAGCTCTCATGTCCATTTAGTGCCTCTGTGCATCCCACCTGCTTCACGACATCATACTTACCGCGTCTTTTGTCAGTCATTGTTTTTTTTTTTTGTGGTGCTTTTGTTTCCGCCCCTAAAATCCACCTGTTAAAAAAAGTGCCGATGGTTGACTCCTCCCTCTTCGAGTCGTAACTATAAGACTATTCTCTGAAGACTCATCTTAACCGTGGAGTTGGGTCTGACTATTGCACTTTTGATCGTTCAACAAGGAGAGAAAAAAACTTCTTTCGGAACTGACGCAAATTTCAGCCTAACCCTGAAATTAACATTAACACACTCTGGATTTTATACGCGAGTAACTTTGTCTATGCATCAGTCAGAATGAACGGACAGGACAACACAAATTTTTCAGGATCTACTTCTGATATCACTCCTTCCCCGCAGAAAGATGATCCGACGGCCAACGGCGCCGCTGTCAAGGGCAAGGGAAAGGACGGTTCTAGCTCCGGTGAGCTGAAGAGTAGAGGCACGTGGACCAACAAACTTGACTTCGTTCTCGCCCTTATCGGATTCTCCGTCGGCTTGGGAAACGTCTGGAGGTTCCCTTACCTGTGCTACAAAAATGGAGGAGGTAATTACAATAAGCAGACTTTCCATTTATGTTAAAGTTAGAAAAGGGATGGTACAGTATTGGTGGAGATGAGAGTTATGCTTTTAACTTTTTGCGAGATACCAAAAAAACACTTATGATATAGAAAAGTGCAGAGCATACCATTTTAAGAGGAATTCAAAGTTTATTTGATGAAAATTGGGTTTAGAATGACTGAAACATCTAAAAACAAAGTAAAACAAAGCGATCGTAATAAAGTGTGGGTCCCACACTTTATAGAATCGCTCTTTTTTTTTATATCTCAGCCATTTTAAAACCAATTTTCATGAAATAAACGTTGAATTCCTCATAGAATTACATGCTCTTTCATATTTCATCAGAGGTTTCTCATTATCTCACCAAAACTGTAAGAAATCTGAAATTAGGTCTCAACCAAAACTATACGATCCCTTTAACAGTCCATTTTTCAATTTGTAGAACCGGGATGTTACTAGAAGCAACAAAGGGAAAGTAACGCATTAGAACTAGTTTCTTTACACTAGAATCTCAGATCTAACGACAAAGTTTACACCATAGCCTTAACTTGATTATATTTATAGAGTGCTGCTTTATCTGAATTGGATAACTTAACAATACAGTGAACCAGATGGGTGTGTTCCCTGCACAATCTATAGATCTAAATCCAACAAATTGACCACCTCTAGATTCTGTTATAATGTTAGGCTCTATTTTATTTTTATAGAGAACTGAGTAAGGGGGGGAATCAGGAAAGTCACCATTAGTAGAGACTGTTCTACACTTGTATTGCTGAAGTGTGACTAGTACTTGATACTAACAACATGTGTTTAGCAGACTGTCAGTGTGCTGTCCGTGTTTAATACACCACTAGACTATGGAGTACTAACATTACATTTCAGAACTTCATAGTTTGTAAGAACAGTGAAACTTTGTACTGATTTTTTAATGATAAACGCATCAAGACAAAGTTAAGAAATGAAAACTGACAGTGCCATCACACTGAAGTAATGCACATTTCATTACCAAAAACATCGGATCCATCTTCCAAACTGCGAGTAGAAAATGGTCAGTTGTTTGACTTGTTTGTATAAAGGCAAGGTTAAGTTTTATGGAAAGGATCTACATGCATACTGGTGTCTGGGTGGTTAGGCTCCAAAACCAGTGTTCCCCACTTTGAAATATCACCAGAACTCTGAAGTTACGTACGACTTCTTTGGTAGAGTAATTTGTGATGGATTGAGATTATGTGACTATGGAAAGAAAAGCTACTTTGTAGTCCCAGCCAGCATCAGTTCATTCAGAATAGGGTCTACTGTGATACAAGAATGATGAAATTAAAGTGCTCAGTTTAAACTATAGCAAAAGATATTAATGTCAACCACACGTCTGTATTTATTTTCTCTATTAAAATGTCAACGTGATGACTGATGTTGGTAGTCTGAATAGGAGTGTGATGCATTGTTAGGGATTTTAAGATGCTAGTTAAATGGATGTCGAGGTTGTTTTTGTACATGTACTGTAATATTGATGTATGTCTATCTGTTAGTTACCAGTACACAGGGTATAACTGACAGTTTCTGAAAATTATTTTGACATGAAATTCATGCAACTTTGAGATTTGCTTCAAAGCGATTACTTGTAAACATTAGTTGAAAGTTGAGGAATCGGAAAGGTCATTGTATTAAAAATCTATATCTAGTGCACTTGCTGCAGGATAATACATACATCCTTAATTTATGATATAGAACAAATTTCAGTCTGAGATCAAATACTACCTCGCATAAACAAAGGCCATATATTGATGAAATTTTAATCACAATGCAGGAAAAATGAACAGCATAAATCAAAGTGCACTTGGCAGTAATACTTGTAGACAACTTAGGCCCTAATAATTTCATGACATGTTTGATGCACTTCAGTTTTCTTTTTTGTTGTTTTCAAAAACCATGTTGAAACAAAGCAATGTTTCTACAGGTCACGGGAATAGGCCCTATTCAATCTTTATTGAATGTATACATAAGTATATTAAGATTAAAGATTTCAAAACCAATATCATGACTGATGTACATATGATACTGATGTCTAGATACAAGTTTGCAGCTTTAGTCCAGGTGGGATACTATGTGTAAAAGCAACTTGTTGTTTGTTTTCTCTCCCTCTCTCTTCATCATGTAAAATTTGCAGTCTACAGCAGTAACAGGAAGGATATTGTATTAGCTTTCCATATAAGAAACTGATTTTTTTCCATTGTTTTTTTTTATTTTTTTAATCATTACAATGTATGTTCTAACATTATTCATTGAACCTGGCCAAGTAGTTTACCACATGTCAATCTATCTGCATAGGAACACTTGTCAATGATACATCCGGCTGATAAGCAAGTGCATGCTTGTTTGTCCTACAGACGTACTTCAGCCATACTACATTGAACTTCCCCCCCACCCAAAAAAAAAAAAAAAAAGGAAATTAATAAAAATCATCTGAAGCAGCACATACTGAAATGTAACATTGAAGGACGAAGGGCAACACATAATGATTTAGATAGGGTTTTTTTCCTCTGAAATTCGGTCATAGTTCACTCTTTTTAAAAGGGGTCTCGGGTAAGGGGTCACTGAAATGAGAATTGAGAGTATTACATGTATCTGTATATAAATTTGAAAGAACAGATGAGTCATGTCATAGCACAGACAGTATCAGGCTCAGATATGAAACCATTGTAATACAATGTGTTGTCAAGCATGCTTGCTCATCTGAAAATAGCCCAGTGTGAATTGTTTCAAAACTGAAAAGGGTTTTGTTTGTGTGTGTGTGTGTAAGTAATACCCTGTCATCATATGAAATTTAACTGATGCCTGAAGACGCAGACACAGACTTCACACATTTGTTCATATTGAATATTTGTGTGAAAGGAATGGATTTTTTTGAGATTTTTATATTATGACATGCTCAAAAAGGATGGACAATAGAAAGGCAAGATTTCATTAAAAAATATAATTTCCTTAATATCAAATCATGTATTACCCTACATTGCCTCCAAATTTTACTTACAGGTATTGTTGTTTTGCAAGAAATTTCCTGCTTTGAAAGATGTTGATGCCCTGAGCCTGTCAAGATTTTAAATGCAACCTCGAAATTTGAGGACTAAGGCAATTACTGAGGAACTCAGTGAAACAAAATCCATAGTCGGACATAAATGCACTGTTGTTTTACACAAAACCTTGCAATAGTTGCAGTACAATCAGTGCTTTGTTGCTGCACTGACTGCAAGCAGATATGTTGCATTAGATTTCCATTGTGATTTAAATAAGTATGTCTGAAAGGGTTAAAAAGACCCCACCAAATTTGCATCACAAGAGTAGGTAGGGTGGAACCACTGCAGAAGACTGAGGGGCTCTTTGATGATAGTAAATATTGACAGGGGTTTTTAGATAAATAGGCAGTGACCAGCTCCAAGGACAAGTACTAACAGCAGTACCTAGATGCCAGGTTTTTGAAAGGCAGCCTATTGTGTCATGACACAAAAGCTCGCTTTTTAAGTTGGAAAGGGAATTTCGGGGACAACAACATCATCAATGTAAAGTTCTAACTTAGATTATCATTTTGTAAGGTGGAGAATGAAATGAAGAGGGGTGTAATTGTTAATGTTGGGAAGGGGAATAGAAAATCTTTTTTATCAGTGGGCGTGGCTGCATATTTAATAGTTACCAAGTGGAGATACAGTTCTGCCCCACCGCACCTTCCCCCCCCCCCCAAATAAAAAGAATAGTAAGTTTTTCCTAGTTAATCAAATTGTTTTAGTTGTTAGTCGGCCTTTAGCATCCAAGCAGTCAGTGTACTGTTTTCCTTCAAGGTGCCCCCAAAGTCTGCTTCCTCAGATTTGCTGTGCCAATGATTAATAGGTAGTGAATCTTTTCCTCTAATTGAGCATGTTCACTGTCAAATTCATTGTTATCCTCTAACGCTCTATCATAGTAAACTGTATGTGCCCTCCACCCAAAGCCCTTGTCTCCTTTTTGTGTATATATCTACGAGATGTCTCTGCATGGAGTTGAATTGACTGTGCTCTGAACTTTCTTCTCTATTTTTTTTTAAACTGTTACAAGTTATAGAGGGTGATCTGTAGCATAGTATTAACCCTTAAAAGACTAGTCCTGAGTATTCTAGGGCTGGGGTAAATGGGAAACGTGTGTTAAAATTGGAAAATCAGTCCTTCTTTGATGGGTTAAGGAAACCTGTGAAATAGGCCAGGATCTGATGCCTTCAACTTGTATGTCATCAGGAACAGAAGGCAAAAACTGTCTACCTTTGTGCACTACTTAATGCATTAACTCTTCAAGTCATATTCTCATCTTCTCATTCAGTTGGCAGCTTTGAATTTCACTGCATATATTTTATTCAGAAAGATTATAGGAACTTGTTCAATTCATAAAATCTGCAAACCTGCAAAGAGAAAAAAGAATCAAATTTACAAAAGTTTGTCACTTTGAAAGAAATAGGAATCTTCCAAAGTGTTTTTCCAATTTAGTAATTTGTGAGACTCTTGACAATTCTTCAAATGAAAAAGCTTACAATATTAATGCCAAAGGGCCCAAGTGAAATGAAACACTATTAAAAAAAGTAAATTTGATAATGAAGATCTGTATGCTGCACCAGATCACATAATCATGAATTCTGAGACTTGATGAGTTAAACCACTGACATGCAGGTCACATTGATGGAAATTCAGAGGAAAAATGATGGAGTAAAATCAAGTGCAGCTTCAGTTTTGAAACTAGTGACAATTGTATCTGATGTGTGTACGAAAAACTGGAAAATTACCAATTGATCATAAGAGTCAGATATGTTTTTGCCTTGGTGTTTGCGCTCCAAACCTTTTGTTGCAAGATCTTTTTAGGTATTTGATGAATTCATGAGAGTCCCTGAATAACCCTGAAGTGACCCAAGTGAGATTGCATTATGCTTACAGGGGAAGATAAAGGTTTTCTTTCTATTTCTTAACAAGGTCAAATATTGCACTTCACTGCATCTCTGCAACCCTGAAATGGTCCCAATCCCTTCCACTTTGGGGAAAAAGAGAAGTAAAAACTTGTGAAAGGTATCCATTTTTAGCTCACCTGAGCCAAAGGCTCAAGTGAGCTATTGCGATCGCCCTTCGTCCGGCGTCCGTCGTGCGTCGTGCGTCGTCCGTCGTCCGTCGTCCGTCGTCCGTCGTCCGTCGTCCGTCGTCCGTCGTCCGTCGTGCGTCGTGCGTAAACTTTTTACATTTTCATCTTCTTCTTGAAAACCCCAAGACCGATTTTCATCAAACTTGGCAGGTAGCATCCCTAGGGGGTTAGGAACTCAATTTGTTAAAATGGGCTCCATGCCCCACCAAGGGGGCCCCCAGGGGGGCCCAAACCCCCCAAAATTAAGGAATCTGTAAAAATCTTCTTCTCTAGAACCAGAAGTGATAGAGCTAAGTTAATACTATGAGTTAGTACATTGATGACTATAGTTTCAAGTTTGTTCATGGCAGAATCAGGGGTGCCCCCCTTGGGACCCAGGGGAGGGGGGTGGGGAAGGGTTCTAATGGGGCCTAAATTGTACATTTTCATCTTCTTCTTGAGAACCCCATGACCCATTTTCACCAAACTTGGCAGGTAGCATCCCTAGGGGGTTAGGAACTCAATTTGTTAAAATGGGCACCATGCCCCACCCAGGGGGCCCCCAGGGGGCCCAAACCCCCCAAAATTAAGGAATCCGCAAAAATCTTCTTCTCTAGAACCAGAAGCGATAGAGCTAAGTTAATACTATGAGTTAGTACATTGATGACTGTAGTTTCAAGTTTGTTCATGGCAGAATCAGGGGTGCCCCCCTTGGGACCCAGGGGAGGGGGTGAGGAGGGGGTGAGGAGGGGTCCTTATGGGGCCTAAATTGTACATTTTTATCTTCTTCTTGAGAACCCCATGACCCATTTTCACCAAACTTGGCAGGTAGCATCCCTAGGGGGTTAGGATCTCAATTTGTTAAAATGGGCACCATGCCCCACCCAGGGGGCCCCCAGGGGTCCCAAACCCCCCAAATGAAGGAATCTTTATAAATCTTCTCTAGAATCAGAAGTTATAGAGCTGAGATAATACTATGAGTGAGTGCATTAATGACTGTAGTTTCAAGTTTGTTCATAGGAGATCCAGGGGTGCCCCTCTTGGGTAGGGGGGGGGGGGGGGTGGTTGGAAGGGTCCAAATGGGGGCCTGAATTGTACATTTTCATCTTCCTCCTGAAAACCTCATGATGGATTTTTGTCAAACTTGGCAGGTAGCATCCCTAGGGGGTCAGGATCTCAATTTATCAAAATGGGCACCATGCCCCACCCAGAGGGCCCCGGGGGCCCCAATCCCCCCAAATTAAGGAATCTTAAAAAAATTGGGCCCTTATTGTACATTTTCATCTTCTACTTGAGAATGCCTGGTCAAATTTTGGTAGAGCTGTGAATAAGATTAGTGACTGCGTGAAAGGTGAACTTGCGATACTCGGGTGAGCGCTAGACCCGCGGGTCTCTTGTTGTCAAATTGTTATCAAGCTCTGGAATGTTTTTCTGGACAATTTCCTAGTTAATACAATTCATTATGCTGAGTTATAGCAGTTAAGATCACAGAGACAAATTACATCTTCAAGAACTGGCAGTCGTGGCCATCGTTGTCAATATAGTTCAAATAACTGTTTATTGTGCAATACCCTTTATCAAAATACTTTAATAAGAAGTAAAACTGATAAGGCATCTATAGGAGACACAGATGTAGATTTGATAAGAATATCTCCAAAACCCATGCGTTAGTACTGTAAAGAAAGTAGTTCAGTACCCGGCCACTTCTCACTGCAGAAGATGGTTAACTCTTGATTAGACTACACGTTATCATAGTGTTTAAGATATGTGGAGGAGTGTACGTGTAGGTCCCAGAAGCTTGTCATTGGATCTCACCTCTTGAGATTGCCTCCTAAACGATCTCTCTTATGTTTCAGTGAGAATGCAAGCAAGGTGGAAGACCAGGCTTCCTTAATGATTAGGCCGCGATAGATGCAAGCGTAATATGCACGCAGCCACCTCAGCTACCACCGCTACAGAAGTAGAATCTGTAGGGGTGTTGTTGCTGTACATGCATGCTTATATGCATACTGTCAAGCAATAGAAGATTATATCGCGTATCTCCTATATCACCCGTGTGAAGATTGATCCTATTTCAACAGTAAGAATGGGGTCATGTGCTGGGTTCATCTGTTGTGACCATACTTATAACTTGACCCAGTCAGGGATGCTTCAGTGTCTAATTCAATTTCCTTCAGGAAAGCCCTTTGTAATGTGCACCTGACACTTGTACTTTTCTGTTAAGCCATCTGTAAATATACCTAGAAAGATGCAGCTATATGAGGTACCCGAATATAGCGCTAACTTGGTATATAGATGTAATGTCTCTGTGTTGGATCAGTGTTGGTGTGGGTCTTTTTGTTGTTTTAAATAAATGCCCTTTTCTTCAATTGACCCATACCTTCCACTGTAGCATGTGTGAAATGAATTAAGCCTCCATTCCGGATGGTCAATGAGAGTGAAGGGTGCATAAAACACATGTGTTCTCACCTACTGTACATATGACCTCAAAACAAATTATCTTAGCATCCAAGGTCAAAAGTTAGTTCTCTATGTATGATTTTTTTTTTGTGTGTTGTGTTTTTAATTTTGTTCTTTTTTCCCCACAGTATAGCATAATGACGAGTCATAAGATTAAATATCCATGAAAAATAATGTGTTTTTTTTTCCTTCTACGTTTGTTGGAAGCATTGGAAAATGTTTACCAGCATGGTGATACGAAAGAAAGCCCCTTGTATATTAAGGAAAAAAATCTGCCCCAGTCAAATGTGAATGATTCCTTTAAAAATCTCTCTCTCTGTATTTATTTGGACTTATTCAGGTGCATTCTTGATTCCGTATTTCATCTGCCTCTTCATCGCCGGCATCCCTCTCCTGATTCTTGAGATCGGTCTTGGCCAGTACACCAACCAGGGTGGGATCACAGCATGGGGCATCAGTCCCATATTCAGAGGTGAGTGTGACACAGACCCCACCCAGTAGTAGGCTGTAATCTTTGTTCATACCTCCCCCTCCCCAAACTTAGATGCACTTGAAGCCTTTGATCTGTACAATGTAGGTATATGATGATTTATATATTATGCACCTGTGTGCACATGATTATGTGAAGAAATTAGTCATTTAGAGAATTGCTTCAAAGCCAAAGATGTGTTGACTAGAAGCAATGAACTGTTATAGGACTCCAGTAATTAAAAGCCAAATTTTACTCAGTTGGATACCTGTGTAGGTTGTCATTTAGTTGTCCTGCAGTTCATTAACTGGACATATCTCCAACAGGTGTGCAATGCAATGCAAACTGTTGATAAAACAATCTTGTTGGGATGCTGTCCCATCCTCAGGTATTGGCATTGCCAGTGTGGTCATCCTGCTCTTCCTGAACACCTATTACATCATCATCATGGCCTGGGCATTGTACTACATGTTCATGTCCTTCACCTCCGTGCTGCCCTGGTCCCACTGCAACAACATCTGGAACACGCCCTGCTGCTTTGTTCCGGGCACTAATGCAGCTAACGAGACTGATGAGGCCATTAATACAACGACTGTCGCACCCACCACCGTCACCCCCTTAGACGTCACAGGTGCACTGATGAGCAGCGTGAACTGTACGAATGAGACCATAAAAACGGCCACTGTGGAGTTTTGGGAGTAAGTCCTGATCGATTTCTAGATTTTGTATCGCCCACTAGCAGCTTTCAACAAACTGTATCTTTAAGACTGGGAGAGGCATCAGCTTTAGATGAATCTCAAATGAGTGGAATTACAGATTTGAACACAATACCAACCACCTGATTCTCTTATCAAGGTCTTCATTCTGAAGACAGGCCCTTACCTCGAGGTTAGGAAACCTTGAGGTTAAGCTCTTGCCCCCTAACTACCACGTGCGTCCACACCACAAATCTTGACCTCGAGGTTACGAAACCTCGAGGTCAAATTCCTACCCCTTTTGAGTGCGTTGATTTTTGTGTCCACATGGTGCTTAACTACAAGTGGGGACCCCCCCCCCCCCCTCGTGGTTAGAGCGCTAACCATTAGATTTCTTGTGGCTCTTAACATCAAGCAAACCTCGAGGTTAGCTAACTACGAGTGCGTCTTCACGGTCCCTAACTACAAGCTCTAGCCTCGAGGTTAAGGCTTGTCGTCTGAACGTAACTATAGTTAGTTGAGATCATATGGTTTTATTGTCCCTGTTGAGAATCAGAGCAAAGAAATGCAGAAAAAGCATTGCGAGATGTGAAACTGTGATTACAGGCAATACCCTACAAATCTCTAACCATAAGTTAGTTTGACAGAATACAAGAACGAGCGAGTCTGCTGGAGAACTGTTAATCACTTCTTGTAGACCATGTGTGCACTGTCAAGAAGGTGCTTGAGTATGCTTTGATAACATTTAGGTAATTCACCAACAGTGAAGTGTTGTACTTTATCTGGCACAATAGGTGCTGCAGGCTACTACATCAGCTGTCAGCATGTGTTTAAATATCCCCGGATGAGCAAAAACAGCGAGGAAAAGCCAATGATCTTCAAACCCACTACAGCCTCAACAGAATGATATGCTAACCTGTATTTTTCATTTGAACAAGTCCCTATAGCAATATTTTCTCATCGAAAATGTGTTAAATAATCTTTTTCTTTTGTGGGATTTTGTTATACATACAAGGTACATGCAACGCTGTACAGTAGTGTTATTTCTCAGACTGTCTATCTGCAGAGGTGTCTAATTGACACATTTAATGTGTTTTTATATTTAGAAAAAATGATTACTCGCCACCACAAAATGTAACTAAAAGTACAACTGAGCTGTAGGATTCTACATTTTCCAACCTACCAGCAACAGGGTCCAAAGATTTGCTCTCAAACTGACATTTCTGATAGGCAGGACTTTATGATTTAATTTATAGGATTACTGTGGTTTTCAAGGACCTGATATTAAGAACACTTGCTGGTATTTTACAAGCAAGTGATTTAGTATTTGTCCCAATAAATGGATATAATTGTATCTGCCAAATTCTCACAAATTTACGTATTTTAAATACTGCCACCACAGTAGTGCATTACATTGTACAAGGAGGGTTGCACATCTTAAAATCTACAGTATCTGTTTTGAATCTGAGACTCTTGTTTTGATAGTTGCAGTCACATTGGTCAATCAATGTTTTTACTGTAGAGTCAGCTTTTTACAAAGTTTGAGCCCCACTGTGGGTATCATGCTCCAAATGATAAGTTATTGTATAAATCCATCAGCCTCGATCTACTGTTTGGGGCAGGAAGTAAGGCGCCAAGTGTTCGTGAAGTTCGGATCATTTTCTCTCACTCGCGATCGGCCCATCACACACTCTATGCACACACACACACACACACACACACACACACACACACACACACGCACATACATATGACACTGCATAGATGTGCCCAGATGGATATCATGAAGTAACAACTTAATGACAAGCAAACTAATCATCCAATGAGAGACAGATGTCTTTCTTTGTTCATAATACACTTGTACCTTGATTTAGAGTTAGGACGTTATACTGGGCTGATGTGGATGTTTTAAACATGGCATTTTCATATCATTGTGTTTTAGAAGGCTCCATTCCACACACTTCTCAATGCTCACTTCATCAGAAATATTTGTACTGCATCAACTATGCATGTAGTCAGGCAAATCTTGACAGGTTTTAATGTTGAAATCAAGATCATTTTACGGTTACAAATAGTACAAGAGTGATTTGGAGTTGGATGTTTAGTGTCCCCCCCCCCCCTTCAATGGAACAGATATTTAGCCTTAAACAATGACAGGAACTCCAATTTAGATCATGCATAGATACATCTGGCCTGGATGTTCCCCCCCCCCCCTGCCCATACTGATCTTTTCCACTGATTTCAAAATGAGACCATTGGATAGAGCGACCAATAGCTTTGAACCAAGTTTGATGTAGTTTCCTATGCCTTCCTGCCACAATTGCTGGACTCATTTGAATTCACACACACAGCTGTGTGATGGTGGCCTCCTAACTTAGTGATTTTGAAACCAACCCATGATCCTGACATCCTAGGTGAAAATTTCTGACCAACATCAGAAATGGGTCGATTGTTTGTTGCAAAACTGTTGACAACAAGTTGTCAAGGTCGTGGCACTGGTTTCTCATTCCGCTTATCAACTGATTGTTTCAGTGGCGTAATATGGTCAGTTTTACAGTAAAGGGTGTAACTTTGATGTGGCAAGGGTCAAAAATTAAAATTATGTTTCCACATTTATCTTTGCCTTTATTTTATATAGGAATGTCTATATTTTCAATATTTTGTCATTCCAGAGCTTAATTCTTAGGCTAAATATGAAATATTAAGTGACTAATATGGAATTTTAGATAAATTCAGGCAAAAACAACATGAATGTTTTGGTCACCCACAGCGACCAAATGAAGATAAATGGTGGATGCAATGCAACTTTTCATTTGCTGTGAACATATATTTGAAATATCAAAACACTTTTCCCCAGACAGATATTCGCTCTTGCAATTATTTGAATGTGAACTTCAAATTCCAAGGTAAAAATGGTACCTGACAAACAATTTTTAAGTTAAAAGAATGTTCTAGAAGGAAGAGCCACTCTAAACATAGCCCCAAATTATCTCTTGGTAACAAACATTTATCAATCCAAATCCCAAAGAAATTCGATTATTTTTAACAAAGTTGAAATTTTCAGACTTGTGTGTTTCGGAGGCTTCAGTTAACAAACTAGTGTGTTTCGGAGGCTTCAAAACTGTTAACACAAAGTTCTAGTCCAGTATTCACTTAGAATAAGAAAACTACAGTAAGCAACTATCACAACATGCTAGAATAACAACAGGGCATCAATAAAATGTGAATAACAGTATACAGATGTACATTTTATGGCAGTGCATAATGTCTACTCTTCATACCTATTATTATTAGGAAATTGGCTTCCACAAAAGTGAATAACAAACTGTACACACTTTGAGCGATGCTCAGTTCGAATTTATGACATTACATGTGGCATTATGATTCTAAAGGAAACTGCAACAGTAGCAATAAAGGTACACTGATTAGGAACACCTATTTTGGCGGCTTAAAGTTAGCAGCAACACATGTTTCGGAGGCTTCATCATAAGTGTTAACATGCAAAAAATGTCCATTATAATGTGATATGAAGTACATTAATGCAGATGATTGTTTCCAATTAACCAACAATGTTGAAACATGTAAAATAGTATGTATTTGTATGCAGAAATAAAAAAACAAACTTTCCAACATAAACTATGTTAAGAAACAAAGAAAAATATGATTTTAAATCTCTATGCTCAGTTGTATATTTGCATGTGTATATCCATGACTTTGGCAATGCAGAACATGGGTAGGCTACACACATGTATAGCTGTCTGCATTCATCAAACTTTTCACCATAATGCAGAAAGGATTACTTTCAAGGAGTTCAACTGCAGCTCAGACTTAATGCAAAGATAATGTTTGCTTGCTTTATTTGTATTTTATAAGGACAGTTTGTGGGATGTATATTGACAAACATGTAAACCACCCATCATAATTATAGAGTATGTGAAATCAATTTCAGCTGTTGATGAGAATGGGATAGAAAATAGACTATGTGATGGCATGATGGTTAGATTACAACATAGCGTTGTAAAATATAAAAAGGGGAAAAAAGGCCTTTAAACATTCTTTTGCATATGTATTATGGACTGTGGCTGATAGACTTTTAAATATTCTTTTGCATATGGACCATGGCTGATATCCTCATAGAGCTCTATCAAATGCAATGATCATGGTTATAGAACAGCAATCTTAAACACTGATCAGCCATTCCACGAACAACATTGTAAGGATTATCATCAAACTGAAAAAATGGAGTCGGAATAATCAATTTATGGGTTATATGATCATGGAGATAGAAAATAAAATGGTCAAGATCCTATTCGTCTTTTTGAATCGCCTGTTGAAAAGATACATACCCTACCCATGATTGTGTATGAATTTTGAATTAAAAAAATGTTGACCAAATGTATATTTCCCTATAATATGTGATACTTAGAATTTTGCTATCTGTTTCTGTGGTATACAAGTCACCTCTGCTTCATATCATTTTCTCTTTTATTTTTTTTTATGCTTCAAATGCTTTTTTTTTGTAGTTAAATAATTATATAAAATTCCAGTTTGTGTGACTCCTGTGACAGCTAGGAGGCCCGTTTTTTAAAGTAACACATTGAGAAATTACTAACAGAACTTTTACTGTTTCTAAAAATGACAACCTTTTAGGAAAAGCAGATTAAAAAGCAGCAATTGTGTTTAAATATCTAAGTTTGTTTTAGAATATAAACCCACAGACTACAGTTTAAACCCTTTGAATGTCAAAATACAGTAGAGGGTTGTAACTTTTTTTTTCCAGAAAAGCCAGGGTCCCGTTGCATAAAACTTTTTTAGCAACCTTAAATAATTCAGGTTGGGATTTGCCCAACCTGAATTTTTTAAGGTTGCTAACCTAAGAATGTAAAATCTGTTGCATAAAAACTCTGGTTGGGAGCTTCCAACCGGAATTTTGTGATTTCAACCGGAAAAAAATCCGGTTGGAGTTTTATGCAACGGGCCCCAGGACTAAACAAATTATAAAGATTTCAATCATTTCAATATTGTTCTTCATGAACATAACTTCTCCAGTCACCCCACCCATGTAAACTACATGTACCCACGGCAACAGGCTATTTAGAGGTCTATATGTCATTTATTAACAATCCTATCACAACCATACTATCCATACACTGTTTACTTCACTGGGAACTACATTCACAAACATGTCATAGAGTCTCACACACGTATGAGTAAAAAGATGTTTCGTAACATAAGCTACATTTTGTTTGATCAAAAGTAGTCAAGTGGTTCTGCCAGCATGACAAAATATGGAAAAGTACAGTGATAGTATCAAGATTGTGTTGCACCTACAGGTGCAGCAGGCACCAGATATGACATACAGACTGACATAAAAACCTGTCTGAGAGAAGTAATCAAACGTCAAAATTCCAAAACGGTACTCTGTGATGCAAGTCACACCACAAAAATGATAATCTGCAAGATGTTAGCTATTTTCTATCCAATCACAAATTTATTGATTACTTTCCTCCAAATAAGTATTGGAGATGAAAGCCAAAGAACTTGTTAGGACATGGAAAGCTGAAAAAGTCAGATTTTAGTATAGCAAAAACAAATGCCATGTGAGTAACAATGGAATGGATTTGTCAATGGGTTATAAATGAACATGTAAAAGATCATGTTTCGAACCTATTCACTCAGATCTATGGTAGTGAGTCAAAAGTGTAAAAATCCAAAAAGTAACTTATTTTCCACCATTTGCTTGTGATCATGCAGTAAAAGTACAACCTTAAATTCAAAAGTAATATATTTCTTAGTTTTGTGTATGTTGCCCTCTTGAATATCCATCTACTAAAGTCCTTGAATCTTCAGCCCAGGAATAGTGTTCAGTTCAACAACAACAAAAAAAAGAGAAAAGGAAATACATGTAGTGTATTTAACACTAAATAATCAAGTAATTATTTGGTCTTCATTTTTTAAGTCTGACCAGTCGAAAGAGTGATACAAAAATGGTAAACAACACTTCAACTTCTCTCAAGAGTACAAAATGGGTTATAAAATCCAACTTAAGAACATTGATGTGTCCGCAACTACTTGCTTTGTTGCACTACTGTTGCATGATGTGGGCATGTACGCAAGCTGGAAGTCACTTTCATTACTCACAATATCTAGCCTGTTCCATTGTTACAAAAGGAAACCTACAAAATAAATGCTTTTCACACATTTAAACAACTATCTACACCTTGCTTGATGAACCATCAAGTCTCATTCGGTCCAAACAGATATTTAGTAGACTTAGAATTACAAAATTGTAATGAAAAACATTCCATTTACATGCTGTTAACATAAAATGAAGCCTCCGAAACATCTGGAAAATTAATTCGGTATGCCTTATGTTTTTATGAAAATTATGTATGTTATGTGGAAAGTGATGGGTAAATTGTGTCTTTTTTGGTTGATATACACTGTTTAAACATATTTGTGGACCAACATCCTCATCTGCCAATATTTCATTGCTGAATGAAGAGGTGAGTAATGTATGACACGTCTGCACTGTTTAGGAAAAATAGGTAAATCGTATAGTAAATCTATATTGGTGAGTAAACAAAGCAGCCAGAAAATTGAATGTGATAAAATATCTTTGGATATGTCATAAATGATCATTGGGTGGGTGAACAATAAATCTAATTCGATTTTATCCAGAGAAAATCACAAAAATGCAGTGTTAACATCCTTTTGAAGCCTCCGAAACCACTTTTTCTCTATAAAGTGTATTGGCTCAAAAAATTATTGCAATATCATATTTTTTTTAATTATTTTTGTTGTCTGTCCATGTCTGTTGATGATTTCATGGCATAATTTGGGGCAGACACTCAAAGAATTTATCAGAAATGTCAAATTAGATGTTTTTGCTGTTTCGGAGGCTTCAATGTGTTTCGGAGGCTTCACGTGTTAACGGAAAATTTGTATTGTCTCCTATTTTCAGAGAGTTTGGCGGATCCTAACTATTTTTGGTTTATTTGGTTAGGGCCCCATATCCTACTTTTTGACATATAGATTGGGTCACTTCTCTTATCTATATTCATATTATTTGACTAAACATTTTGTTTCGGAGGCTTCAAAACTGCTAACGGAAATTTCACTCGATGAAGTAAAATCATCACAAAATTTCAAATAGCCGTAGAATCAAGTAAACTTTGATATAAGTCTAAAGTTTAGCTATACCTTACTATTTTCAGCATAAAAGAAAGTAACCAAAACACATCCTCTAATCATTACTGTCCATCAAAGTTTGCTAACAATTGTTAACGGAAAAAGAAGCCTCCGAAACCTCAAATTTGAAGACATAGTATTCTAAAATACAGGGCCAGCTACCAACCAAACTAATTTGGTCATTTCAATTGACCATACAACTATGCTTTTAACATAAAAAATTAGATCTCTGCAGTTGCTGTAGAAAATTATTAACATTTCAAAAATTGTACATAAATTTCAATGCAACAAAATGGTCATTTTTAGGGTACATATGTGACTGTCAAAACAAAACGCATCAATACCTGGACCTGACTATGCTACCCAAGGTGGCTACTCATGAGGTGACTCACATGTGCAAAAATCTTTGAGATCTGTAAATCTATGTGTTCAGGGTGGGCCAAAAGGCTAAAAATTGAAAGTTACACCCTTTACCGTAAAACTGACCATATGCCATTTGTGAGCAACTCATATCTAAACCAAGATTTTTGTCACATATTGGTAAATTATATGTAAAATGCTCTGTAGTGTTGGAAGAAAGAGCGTCAAACAGCGTAAAATGATAATTCCCTAGTCCTGCTTCCATTGCACACAGTCAATCAGCTTTTGAATTTTTTTTTTGCAAACTGTGGATATTGTTTAATACTAAAAATCTTGCAAGCAAAATTTATCACAGAAATAATGTTTAATGCTCAAAATACCATTAAGCAAATTGATCACTGAACCAGCAAAATACATCAGTATGCCTATTAATAAAGGTATTTTTATCTGATATTGTAATGGTAGGATACACTGCATTTAATATGTTTTAACCATATGAAATTTATTGTTTCATCAGAAATTTTATTCTCTGCCGTGACCTTTAGAATACTTAAAATTTTTGTAAGCCTTCATCTCCAGGCTCTAAATCTGCACTCCCCTTAAAGAAAACAGAAGAGCAGCTGTTGTGATTGTTATCTTGTGTTTTAAAGAAAGCAATTTCAAATGCTGGCACCAAGTTATCCACTCGATCTTGGCTCATACAAATGAGAAATTAGCTGATACCAGAAATTGTAGAAATAATTTTCTGTGTACATTTTTTACTGTATCGTTCAAGCCAAATGTACAGTTTGACACATCAAAAAATGAGCACAACTCCTAATCCCCTTGGCCTTTAAATTTGATAAGCAGGACAAGTGTACTTGATTCTCCAAGATTAGTTGATAGTTGTTAGGTTAGTGCGTACGTGTGTTAGTTGTTGAAACTGATCAGATCCATTTGATGGCCTTTGTATACTCACACTGCAACAATTTGTTTTCAAAACTTGAGTTTTGTCTGCATGATTAAGTTCAGTTCACTGTCGTGAAAGTTATTACATTTGAACTTTTGATGTAAAACATACATTTTTATGTCTGTATGAAATAAAGCAACTGTAAAAACTTATTTGTAAAGTTTATTTGTGAAAGGAATAATTCACCATCTTTTGTATGTCATTCATGATCCCTCTGCACAAATTCTCTGCATGATAGTTGTTACTAGAGGTGCAAATTGACTGGAAAGCATTGTTTGAAATTCATGACATGACTGTTCATGTCAGTTGGAAATTTATACAGGTGGATCAGCTTTAAAAGCCCTCCCAGACTGAATTATGCAATATATGCACACATACACTCAATGTTTTGTCATGTCAGCTTTCTGTGGTGTGACATACTGACCAGGATGTTTATGAATTAATCAAATTTACAAACATGTGGTTGACCTGACTGACAGTTGAAGTTCTGCCAATTGTTGATGGGTGCTATGAGCTTGTATCCAGCATTGAAATACATGCATCTTTCAGCTTGCTCATTGCTAGATAATTTCTGATAAATGATCAAGGGCATTATACAGTCTAAATGCTGTTACTGGATACAAGTGTACCTAGATCGGGACACCAGAAGACCACATCCTGTCGCCAAAGGCTAGGGGATGTGAATCAGTTAATGACCTTGTACACAGGAAAATTAAGTAGATTATGCCTTAACCCTCCCAGCCCCTCCCTCCCAGCCCCTGGAATAGCAACTGGTGAAAGAAAACTCATTCTTTAGAGTTACTGTATTGCTTAATTTGTAGTGCTCAGTTATACTGCAAAAATTAAGGACAAGTGAGATGTGCTGAGGCATGTTCTTGGCATCCATCTGCTGATTGTGTTACACATGCTTGCATGCAACAGTTTGCATTATGTAGTGAATGTAAACAAGAATGCCCTTAGAACATGTAAAAGTATACAATTTCTCAGTCCTGTAGTAACTCTAATCTTCGAATTCCTTATCTGTTTTATTGCCCAACTCAAATGATGTGAATATCCTGTATTGTGCTTAACATTTCCCCTCCAGTGATTGGAGGTGGGCAGTTTATCATTGAAACGTGTAATGCTAAGTTGCCATCTCAGTTGGTAGCAGACAACTTTTGTCTGAAATACAAGTGAGACAGCATACCTTCAACATCTGCTGTTTCAAATATTTTTGCTATGACCATATTGTACGTGCCGAAGTCAGTCGCATGCATGACATTCCAATTTAAAGCATTTGCTCGTCTTCTCTGCTGAATAAAGTGACAAAATTTACACTGTAAAAGCACTCAATGATGAGAGTGAAAAGGTTAGAATGCCCATCATCCAAGCCCAAGTTTTTGTTGGCTGCAAAGGCAACAACAAGTGATAAGATAAAATATTGAGACCCTCTGTGTTACTTGGGCATGTTCCACCAAAATTCAGCAAAAGCAACTGTGTCAAATCACAATATTGCACCTGTCAAAAAGCAGCTCATCTAGTAATGGCCTGAGCAATATGAGATATTGGGCCTTTAAATTTCTTTTTATTTATCTTTCGTTATATTTTGTGTTGTCTTCCTGTTGTCATCAAACACAAGGTCAACTCTTTTATCAGTTGTCATATTTTGACCTTGACTTGAATGATGCTCTGTGTGTGTGTGTGTGTGTACTATTTAATGTTAAATATGGGTTGAGAGGTATCACCATGTGACCAGGCATATATTTTGCTTGACATGCAATTTTTCTCATGGCTGGTCATTAGTAAAGTAAATGAGAGGTCATAGCACTTTCACATTGCGATGGTGACCGGGTTAGATGTTATCATTTTATTTACTTTCGTTTAACATTTGGACTTTGAGATTGGTGTTTTATTAACTTTTTTATCACAAAGATCTGCTCCCAAGCCATCAAAAAAAAAAAATAATAATTTATATCATTTTGTTTAACCATAAGTGCATGTACATGTAGTTACCCACACTCAGTACCTTCAAAATAGTTCAAAAGGTACATGTATCTTGTGTGGGTAATTTTCACTGATATACCCTCACTGGTACATGTACATGTAAGTTATGAAGTGGTGCGTGCTTCTACTTGATTCTACACACTTGCGCGCGCACACACACACACCTATGCACCCACAAACACACAAAAAAACACACAAAGTCTGCCTACCCAACCCCCTTGCCACCCAACCCCCTTGCCACTCAAGTGAGAGCTACAATGTAGATGTGATTCCAATGCTCTAATGCTGTAGTTTTGCAGATGATGTACTAGAAGTTATTCATACTCCATGTTTTGTTTTGTTTCTTTCAGACGCAAAGTGCTGCAGATTCATCTGTCGGACGGGGTGCATGACCTGGCTGGGATGAACTGGCAGCTACTCTTGTGCCTGATTCTGGCTTGGATCCTCATTTATCTATGCATCTGCAAAGGAGTCAAGAGTTCTGGAAAGGTAACTTGAAGTCCCATCAAATATATGACCCCCCTCTTTTCTGTGATTGGTGTAATCACTGGAAACAAAACTTGTGTTTCATAAGAAATTGCATTGTAGAATATCCAAAGTAAGATTTAATGTGTAATATTGTGTTTGATGTGAAGTATACCAACTACAAAATTGCAACAAATGTGTTGAGACTATGTACCCCTAAAAGTATCAGGCAAAAAAAAAAAAAAAAAAAAAAAAGATAGGTAGATTTGTAAGACACATGATTATATTCATATTCATATAATATGTAAAGAGAAGTTATCAGTTTATTAGTTTCAGACATTTTAGTCTTTCGGAAGTTTTACCCTCGATGTACAACTGCATTTTGACTTTCACAAAAATGCCCTCTGTAATGAGCAATAGTAAAATAAAACTACGAGAAGAACAGTTTTTTAAAACCATGGATTAGTTTATACTGGAGGAGGGAGAGGTAGATGGAAATGCTGGTGATGCCTTTCTTTGCTGTGGGCAGAAATCAATGATGATGATAGACTCTATGATATTCCCCTGGCATTATCGCTATTCATCCATCGATCACAAGTTATGTGCAACTTCCCTTCAACACCCTCATTGACGTCTTGTCGACAGACTTTGAGGCATGTGTGTTATATGCAGAGGCAAAACCCCCAGTGCATCATCACGGTATGTTTTGCCAGTATGATCTGACTCCTCCCCCCCCCCCCCCCCCCCACCCAGTACATATGAACATGACACCACGAGATACATTCTTGCAATATCAGAGTGGATGTTAACCTTTGACCTTCAACTCATAACACGGGGTGTGTAGATTTGCAGGGAAGGCCCTCAGTAGCTCTGATTAGGTATTGCTGAACTAGAAAGTATGTGTGTGATGTGCCATTTCCTGTCTGTTGGCGGAGATGTGACTCCAGCAGTACAATGTAGGAATGAATCTACTGACAGAGAATCATTGAACTTGGTGAGACATTGGGTAATTTCAAGTTCTGTGCTATAGTGCTAGTGCTAGCCCCCCAAAACAGCTCCAACACTGACAGTCAGATTAACAAGGCGATACTGATCAAACTCATCAATCCCAACACGAGGTGCTAGGATTGCACCACCGTGAAGTCCGCAGGAATTGCGCAACAAAAAAAGTGATTGCGCAAATATAAAAAGATCAAAGAGTTTATGAACAATATCAGCGCCAGGTTCGAGCTAAAATTCCTTGCATGGTCAAAGGTCACAATTACCTGGCCGAGCCCTCCGCCAGAACACGCGTTCCGTTACCATGGTAGTTATCCATTACGTGGCCGAGTTTGTGAATGGGTCATCGTGAAAGTAGCGCGGCTCTTCTACAGCTAGTTACTGAATGCAATTTTTCAGCTTTGCGCGGGCCAAATTAGCTCGGGCCAGGAGCTGGCCAAAAATGTATGAGTTACTAGTAAGGGGTACCAGTGAGCCAGAGGTGATGCTGATAATGCCACTGGAGGACTCGTACATGTACATATACTGTCTGTTTGGGGTGGGGAAGGTGGGAGAAGAGGGAAGGTGGGAGGGGAGGGATTAGGGAGGGGGATGGGAAGATGATAGACTGCAGTCCCCTGCTGGACGACTGCCAAGATTCCCCAACGACGTCAACGCAAGCACGGTGACGGACATATAAGCTGTCAGACGAAATCATGGGCGAGGACTAGCTAGCTTCCTGCTCTGGGAGAATGTAGGAGTGGTGACGGGTCATTGAGTCAGTGGGTTCTGCCAGTGGAAAAATACCGTCACTGGCCTTGTCTAGGCTCCAGAATATGAAATTCTCCATTATCCTACCATGTGCTCTTGCAAGACATAAAATCATTCTGAGAATGAAAAAAAAAAGAAGAAGAAGAAGACATGTCATAGCCATGCTACAGTGTAGAAAGTTGCATTTAGAATAATTTATAAATTCCAGGGTATATTGGCCCTTCAACAAATATCTGGTAAATATTTCATAACTTGTAACTGATAATTCTTTTCTTTAACTCTAGAGATACAAAAGCAATTATAGAATGAGTTTTGTACATCATTTTGAAATACACATGTATGTCAAAAACTGCATTCTCATGTGGAGCCCCCTTGCAAAGTTTTAACATTACTTGTGTAGAACTCCATTGCAGGTTAAAAAAAAAGAAAGGAATAAAGATCCCTACATACATGTATTTCCAAACAAAGCATACCAAAGAAAAAAGAAAGAAAGAAAAAGATTAACTATGTGAACAAAGAAAATTGAAGAGAGACCATACACACCAATGGAAGTGACATTAAAATGAAAAGAAAAAATGCCTAGTATCCTTTATTCATTGGACTCATTGCATAGCTTTGGGATTTCATGCCTTTCTTTTTTGTAGTATTCTTATCAAAGTTTGAGAAAATTTTTGCTTTTTCTCTCTTGACTTTCTGCATCAACCAAAGTGAACTTGAGTGTAGAATTTTGTTCCCGTTTAGCCTCCACAAAATCGACCATTTCTCACTGCCCTCATTCTGGCCTGAAGAGTTATTGTTGTATCAGCCTGAATTCCTGTTTTTTACACAAGGACAGGCCTTAGCCCTGGGTGATATCATGGTCATTTCCAACAATTTCCTAGTGCCCCTCTCCCACTTGTTTTTGTTTTTTTTAATACCAGGATGAGGCAAGCAATGGTAGTTGGGTATGCAATATTATCAGCTGGACATGATTTGAGATCGAGACAAGTGTTCAGAACATCCCAGTGTACCCCTGCCGTAAGAGTGGCTGCAATGAGTTGACTCTTTCTCAATGAGAACTCTACTATGGCCTGGTGAAATGCCAGAGAGAGCATCACTGTCAAATGTGTTAAGCCATCGAGTTGTGATGAGGTTATCGCTAATGATCTCTGCTCTTGGAGAAGCAATGCTTTTGCCTCCTTCTTAAAATGGCAAAGTGTCCACATGATCAGCAGGGGAAGGTGGTGTTCTGACTCTAACTTTCATCTTTTGGGGTGTCAAAAATGTTCTGGATGAAGTGTAAAAAGTTTGCCATTGGCTGATGTGTGAGCACCCTTTCAATGTGTGTTAAGAATTACCCTCCTCGCCACTCCCATGTCCTTTGCACTTTACGCCCAGAAAGCATTGTAAAATATTCTCAACCATCATGTCATATTTGACTAAAGAGTTTCATTACTGCATGCTTGCACTGATCTGCAAGTGAGACACAATGGATTTAACATTTCTTTGTTATGTCGTTTTTTATTGGGGGGGGGGGGTGCATACTATTCTCTTATCACGGACTGGGTCCTAGGACATCCCCAATGCGTGTGTGTGGTTTCTTGTTTTGCCCAGCTTTCTTACAATTCATTTGATTTGAACACCAAGAACATGTAGGCACTTGGGAGATTGATTTGATTTCTTGCCACTCCTCTGAATGAGCGACATTTATAGATGCTGATATCTTATGTACAATCCTTGGATTACTGATACAAGTGTATCAGTCCCGTACATCAAACATGCATACATTCTGTGTCACATGCTAGTGGGTCACACCACCCATTTGAGGTGGTGTGGGAGCAAAGCTCAGAATTTTTTTGTTTGTGAAAGTAACTGAATATGGCAAGTGGTGAAATAAGTCATTCATCTGGGCAACCCAAAAAACAAAAATTGATTTATTGTGTCATGTGAAGTGTTGTGTGCAAGTGTGTGTGTGTGTGTGTGTGTGCTTGTGTGTGTATATGTGTGTGAGAGAAGGGGGGAGGGGGAGGCCTTTTCATGCACCATACATCCAGTGTTTAAAGGACAGGTTCACCTTGATTTTAAAAAAAAAAAAAAAGTATACATGTGGATTGAGTGAATGCAGGAATATCAGTAGAACACATCAGTGAAAGTTTGAGGAAAATTGGAAGATTCTTTCAAAAGTTGTAAATTTTTAGAGTTTCTGTGCAGTAACTGCTGGATGAGAAGACTGCTTCAGTTTGTAATGTCACATGCGTAGAACGATATAAGGAAAAAATGAAGGGAATTGAAAAAAAGTATGTTTTGAAAAAAGTAAACATTCCCTTATCTTCTAACTGACATATATATGTTAAGGGTAGAGTCATTCCCTTTGCCTTCTAAAAGAGGCAAGTCAAATGCTCTTTTCTTATGCAAGAAAAGTGCAAATATGTTGAATTTTCTTTACATCATTCTACACACATGACATCACAAGCTTTAGTAGTCTAATTCTCATCCAGCAATGGCAACAATGACACTTTAAAAATTCATAACTTTTGAATGGATTGTTTGATTTTCCTCAAACTTTTTTCACTGATGTGTTCTACTAATATTGCTGCTTTCACTCAATCGACATGTATGAATGTGAACTTGTCCTTTAAAGATGCCTTGATATGACAGGCTACTGTACCTTGATGGAAACTTGTGGCTGTCATGACCAGCATGGGAAACTTCTATTAATGTTCAGGATCGAGTGTGTGTGAAAAAGTCAAAGCCACTGTTGCATATATAATCTGTGTTATAAATCAGTCCAAGCAAAATGAAGATAAATTAAAAATCATATAAAGATTGCATGTACCTCCCCTAACCCTTATTGAATACTCCTAAACCAAAAGTTACTATTTAACCCCCCCCCCCCCCTCCCCCTGCAAAAAAGAAGAAAAAAGAAGAAGCAAATGAGAACAATTGATTCTGTTTTCCATTGATTTGTGTACCTCTGTGTTTATGACATTTGGTGACGAGGTGATGACACTGCCAAGGCAGTTAGCTTCTCTCTCTCTGATAGTGGTAAAGCAATGATTACCCTGCAGTATTTATGTTCTACATATCTGGCATATCAATGTCAATGACAGTTCCATGGTTGCCAATTACGTCTTGTTGCATTTCACTGTCCACTACCACTATGTTTCCAAGCATTCACACTGGGTATCAAAGGTGTGAAGTCAGCCCCTTGTGGAGAGTACTGTTTCACTGAATGCTTAGTTTGTGTCACAGACCTGTACATTGACATGAAGGTGGCGTGTGTGCCATCCATCCTGAACCATTTAATGTCACTTAGAGTAGGGATTTCAAACATTATCTTGGTATCGTCATTTGTCAAACTGCAGTCATTATATCAGTTATGGAGTTGATTTTTTGTGCTCTGAACAATGCTGCTGTAAAATGTGTATACATATTATGCTGATTCAGTGATTCAGAGCCTATTACTAGTTGTTTTAAGATGGGCATAACATTTATCAGTTTTAGAATTCAGTGTAGTGACAAGAATGTACACTAGTGGCAAATGTATTGCAAGCTATATATCAACTTTATGTACTAAAATTGTGCTACACAGATATACTGGAAAACATTTCTTCAATTTGTTGTGTAAATGGTCATGCTCTACATGTCTATTGTATTACGTCTTAACCCGGCTCTCACTCTCTTTCTCTCTGTATTTACAGGTAGTCTACTTCACAGCCACCTTTCCATACGTCTTGCTGACCATTCTGCTTATACGGGCTGTCACCTTGGAAAATGCCATCGATGGCATTTACTTCTATCTCAAACCTAACATCACGAGGCTAGGTGACAGTCAGGTAGGTGCCACCAGTGACTGTTTACCAAGCCTTTTTTACCATCAATGTTGAATTTTTTTTTCTTTAATGTATTGTCTCGCAATGAGGCCCCCAACCTCCTTGCATCATATTGGGTAGACAGTACGTGACAGTGTTTGCTGATGTCTGTAAAGATGGGGTGGGGTGAGGGGGGGGGGGGGGGGGGGGACAAGACATGGGGAGCTATGCAGAACCTGAATTTCAGCTTGTTACCACATGGAAGACTCGGGTCTTGATAGAAAATAGGTGTGTTCAAACAAAGTCTAATCTGAGACATATGATTACTGAGTGTAGAGTCGCGTACATGTTGAATGACACATTCATGTTCGGTAGAGATAAAAGGCCCACAAAGTTTAATGTTAACTAAAGAACCAGAAAAACTCTGTTACACCCATGTCTTTCATTGTTAAATGCATCTTCTGCTTTGCTTTAAAAGTGTGTATTGTACCTTGTGCTGCTTGTCAATAAGCATAGTAATAGTGATTTGCAATTTTTCCAAAATGTTTATATTCACCCTCTGTGAAGGTGCTATCAGAGTGTCCTGCATCTGTTTTACGTTGTCAAGCTTTCATTGCATACGATTCTGGCAGGGCAAGCAAACAAATCCTCTTGTCTGCCACAAATTTAAGTCCACTTCATTGTTTATGAGGTTATTTTCAAGTGTGAATGGAAATTTCAACTCAATAATTCTGGTATCTAATCATTGTGCACTCTAGTCACAAGTCATTCTGGACTAAGTTTAAAATCCAGGCAGGAAGGTGCATCGTAAAGATTGTGTGTTGAATGTTAGCTCACAAGGTTGATGTGCTCTTGATAGTGAGTAAGAGAGGGAGAGAAAAAAAAAACCCACCAACTGCGGTTTGTACTTTGCATAATGCTTCCTGGCACGTCAGGTAACACCAAGCACGCAGAACCCGCGGGATGTACAAAAATTTTCCACTATCTTGCGCCCACTCTCATGATCAAGCGTGTCAGCTAGGACTCTGGTGCGGAACGCATGAGTCACGACTAGCAGCAAGCGTTCGCAATTCCCAAATCCCTTGAACTGCGGTGACATGCATCGCCTGTGGTGGCAAAAGAAGTTTGACATGAGGTCAGAATAGATCTGTCCTGTGCAATCTACAAAACCACACCATATTTTGATGTAATCAGTCCCGTGCCAGTCATGTTATACGCATTTAGAGAATTTTCGGCAAGTACTTAAACAAGTGGATATGACCTCACAGCTGAGCCTTCAATAAATCATATTCATTCTGATTATAATTTAACCGTTCCTTACAGAAGCATACTTAGTTTACCATGCTGTATTTGTTCATCTTGTGAAAATCTTGGCAGGGCACACCATAGAAATAAGAAAATATAAAGAGTAGTACACAGAACAAAGGATATTTGAAAATTCAAGCGCAGTGCTGCCTAAGCATTTATTTGTATCAGTGTCATACAATATTGAAGCAAAGGAGTGAACTAGAAATCAGAGTGTCAGCTCTAGAGTCTAATGCATGGTGTCTCATACTGTGGTGCAAACGTTGTTGCATCAGTAATCAAGTTGTGAGCACGATGCCGTATGTAATCATGACTGCCCTCTGTTAGTTCCCACCAAATCACTTCTCTGATATTCTCCTCTTTTTTTTTCAGGATTGATGTAGCCAGTCACACTCAATGTTGTGAAGTTAAATCACAGTTTACTTTAATGCCATTCATCTAATCATCTTGATTTTGTCCCCTAGAAATAAGTTTTCAAATATACTATTGAATCTTTCTTGCCCAAGTCCAAAACAGTCAGTGTAGCAAGCAGTATGCAAGTCACACCCACGAGTGAGAAATACATAATTGTACACTGACACTTCTTCGGTGCTGTTTTGATTGTACCACAAACCAACTTTAATACTCAAATTGTGTGTGCATATTTCTAGCTTGACACACAAGGGAAATGCTTCTGTGTAGACTGCATACAAGTGTCTGTTACTTTCATGGTTCTTTGCTGTCTTGAGTACAGCGTGTGTGTTGTGTCAACAATGTGAACAGATAATAGAATGCGAAATTGTGATTATTATCTCTGTAGTAAGAATCCTCGTAACTTTTGAGAAAGAGGATGTGAACGAGAAGATACGAGATTCTATGAGAAGGAGATAGAATGCCGAAATTGTGGCTCCGTGGCACACTTGACCCAACTAAATTTTTTGTGTCCTGTTTCTTCTCTTTCTGCAGGTTTGGATGGATGCTGCCACCCAGATTTTCTTTTCGTACTCCATTGGTCTTGGGACCATGGCTGCGCTTGGCAGTTACAATAAATTTAATGTCAACTTCGTAAGGTAAGCACAACGTTCTTCCCCACAAATCCTTTAACGAAGGTTAGGTTTACTCTGCATTTAGGGATTATGTCACTTTTATCGTAGTAGGATTTTCTTTTTCACATTTATTTTTAATTATTTTACAGGTGTTTAGAAATGAAAGATATAGTATTCATTGATTGTTATCTGGTATGGGGAAGTTCACACACGTCAGCTTATTTTGATGAAGGAAGCACTATTCTTAACTCTTTCTCAGAAATGAGTACAAGAAAAAAAAAGCATTGATAAGTCTTCTGGTTAGCTCTTTATTTTTTATTTTTTGATATATATGATTTGAAACCTCAAGAGAAACAAATGTTCAATGAAAATAGAGTATTTGACAGTTGAAAAGTTTTTCTTTGATGTCAATGATGAAAGAGTCCAAGGTAGTCCTTCCGGCCATGGCGTTTGTGAACTTCCCGTCTCTTCACCATTTGTCTGTCTCTGACGCTCTACTCCCCCCATGATCTTTGAATCTAGGGATGCAGTCATTTTCGCCTGTACTAACAGTGGCACAAGTCTGTACTCTGGTTTTGTGATTTTCTCCGTTTTGGGCTTCATGGCTGGAAGGCAGGGGGTTGAAGTTCAAGATGTAGCGACGTCAGGTAATTTGTTCAGAAAAACGTGACGATCTCTCGCCCACCACGCTGTCAACAGGTGGAGAGATCTCACACCCAGGTATTTCATATAGTGACAAAAGGCCAAGCAAGCTTTTCTGCTCGGTTATCTTTTGTATTGATTATCATTATCTTATTATCTTATTAACTTTTATTATTTTTATTGAATTATTACTTAATGGGCGTGAACTTTCTGCATTTTCCATGAACATTGCATTCACGTTTTGGACCAAGAGCCCTCACAAGCTCTAAATTATACCCTTTCACAACTAATGTTGGTTGCCGAGGTTGAAGGAAGCACACACACAAGTTCACATTTCGACACCCAATACTGGACAATCAATGGCCATCATGAACACACATTTAGATCTCATATTTGGTACAAGTCAAGGACATGTCTGTAACTTAAATCAAAAGATGGTTTATCTAGTCTCATCTCACAATATTGTCATAAAGTTCGAAGCCAAAGAGATATGACAGGAAGATGCTAGCCAGTACTTTCCTATGCATACCCTGCCCAACAAAAGCAAAGGATATGTCAGTGATTTTTTGTTAGGTAAATTCTTTTTCATATTTATTCAGTTGATGCAGTCATTACATAAAGTGTTAAATTCAGCGAGTATTTATTCTCATTCAGCAACAAAATAATTCATATTATATATCTCAATGGCTCCAGCAATATGTATATAACCCACCGTATTTGAGAAATGCAGTTGATCACTCTGACTATGCGCACACATAAATGTTGATAAAGCCAATTGTGTGACTGCAAGCTGAACATTCTACTCTAATTCAATAGATGTAAATTGTTTCATTACCAATATGCTAATAGGATGTAAAACTTTTTGACATTCCGATCTAATACATTAAACCCATACGTGCTTCGAATTTGTTTCACTATGTAATATGACTGGCATTTGAAGAAACTACCCTCATATGGAGTAGATGTTATCTGTATAAACAGACCATATCTACAAATGCTCTTTACTTGCATTTCATATTTTCAAACTTATTAGGTATTGTTTGTTAGGTACATACCATGTTATGGCTACTGAAATATGCTAACAGTTATGATTAATTATGATACTAATCAAGAGATGTAACCACTTTTTAGCCCCATATAAAATCAATCACTAAATTCATTGAGGCTGAAAGACACAATGGAATTTACCTAATTGTCCATTTCACACCATTCACTAACATGTTTATCTGTGACAGCAGCCATCAACCCATCACAGGAAATATGATACTTGTATATTATGATCAAGAGAGTCGAGTATCTCGTACAAAGTTTTGGTAGTATATCAGGAAGGTTGCCCAGTTGCGTAGAGTAGTGATTTTGCAGAATGTATTGACGGGCCCCTTTTATCTTAAGCTTGCATTTTGCCGGTTGAAGTGAGTTTTTGAGGGAATAAATTTTTCTTTTGATGCGGTGACTTGCCCGGTGTTGTCGCCCATTTGAGAACTTTATGGCAATGTTGGCTAGAAATTCACCTTTGATGGACATTTTATGGGAATTTTTTCGGGAGAACTTTTGGATTTTGAAATGATGAAGCAGTTTTTAGTGCTGTAGACATGTGAACTGCTTGGCATTCAACGTACGACAGCTTTTCACCGTTGCCCTCTATGTAGTGTTTGGCTTCTTACATCTGATTTGCCGGGAAGGGCATGTATTTTTCAATCATATCTGTTTTGGGATATACATACATATTTATATATATTATTTCCTCTGAATCACACAAGCTCTTGCTCAAAACCAAGTTCCATGTGAACAAATCAAATTGCAGTGAAAGAAGATCTTGCTTTTTGGTTGTACTGCTACCATGAAATTGTCTAGCAGTCTCATTATGCACCTTGTCCTCTCATCAAGGCACTGTTATAAATACTGAGTTTGCTACCTGCAGTCAATTAAATATTTACAATTGGGTTAAGCCATAGTTTATCTGCTTGTTGTGGACTGCCCCAAAGTACTGTTTAAAAATTATTTTAAAAAAACCAGAAAAAACTCTAAAGTCATGTTAATTTTGCAAAGTGCATTTTGATCTGATATGATACAACATTGAACATGCCTTGAAGAATTGGATGCTACAGTGTGCCTCTTCAAATAACTCATGGCCGCTTTTCATGCATCTTTCTGCATTCTTATTCTTAAAAAAAACACCAAAGTGTCTTCAAATTTAATGCATCATTTTGTACTTTCTGCTTTTCTAATGAAATGAACAGCTGATATTGCAGTGCCCCTTACTGCGCCAACAACATCCACCTATGATTCAACATTGCGCAGACCAATGAATGCCACATTCACTTCTGTTTCAGTGGGATGAATGCACATCTTGTAAACATAGATCAAGGATTATAAAAGGGTACTCGGTCTCTATACTGCAGGATTGAAGAGTTGCCTAACGGATTTGAAATATCGTGGCATTTGATCACACACTCATGATACAGCATGATGATATCTTTCAATAACACAAATGTACTCATCATATGTCAATGTTCATGGTGTTGGCTTACCCAGTCTGCTTTGCTGTGCCATGTAGCATACAATAATTTTCAAAACTTTATATTGTTTCAGTGGCATATTTACTGGTATGTCCAGAGGGATGAACATAGTGGGTCATGTTCGTTTGTTTTTTGGCTTGAATATCACATGCATGTGATTTAAGTTAGAGCATTAAAATCAGTGTATCCATCTTCTCATCCGAAGATGTACAACTATCAATATACCAATGCAAATATTGATTTGGTTTTTCAGGGGCCTTTGCAACCTGTGAATTCTTGGTCAAAATGAATTTCTACTTTGGTGATGTTTATTAGACGTGCATAACATGCTGACAGACAAAGTTTTGATGCAATTTGGTGGAATCACAACTCGACATGCACATGCGCAACAGGCCGGGAGAGAGGAATGTTTAATTCAAATGGATGCACTGACTGAGGAGTAAAGATACCAGTCCTCTGCAGCATCAATTGTCAAAGGCACAGTATTATTCTAAAGAAATAAAAAGGCATATTGTCACTCTGCTGTATCCCTGAAAAAGGGAGCCGAAAACATTGTATAACTTCAATCATACAGTTGTGAGTGAATTTGAATGTTTTCTGTTTTTCAAACCTTTGTATACCTGTGGAAAATGGGGTTTACTGCAATTGTATATCCCTGGGATAAACTCCACGTAGATTTATGGTCATACACTGTGCTGTGAAATCTTGGCCCTTACAGAATTGCTGCTGGCATGTTACCGAGTTGTGAATTCATTTGGTTATTCTAGACTTCATTCTTTTCTTCCAAATTTGTGATGGCTCTGTTCCTATTCTTGCTTCTTACTTGAGGGCTTATCGTGGAGTGTTGATGTCATGTTTGAAGTCACAAAATTTGAGTAAGGACCACTAAATTTGTTGGAAAAGTTGGTTTTGATAATTGTAAAGTTGTCCCCTTCTTGAGGGGTGTTTTGAGAAGTACATTTACCAGAAAAGACACTGATAACAATTGTTTCAGTTTCATACCAAACATTTGTCTGTGATGACAGTGAAAAGAAGAATTTGATAACCTTTGACTTCATTGGGTTGAAGAGCCAGTGCAGATTTTGCAAAAATGAGACTGATACACAATATAGAATGAGCTTTGAAAACAGCAAAAGGGCATTTACACATAAAACAATCATAGGAACTTTAGGATGAACAAAGAATCTCCTTCATGTCACGCTAGCTTCCCCATGTCAAATGATTTTCCAATAGCTATGATCTTTTATTCCAAATACAACATGTGCCCCCATGGCACATATTTTTTTCATTCATTCGTTTTGTGTGTATCATATAGTTTAAAAGTACCCTATGCGGCACTCTGCCCTTCCCTTGGTAAGTATGTGGTGAGTACGTAACCACACTTTATGGCAGCCAACCAGCCAAAAAGATGGCTGGGTGGAAAGAAAGTCAGTTACGGGCTATGAACGTACCACAAGAAAAGTCCATAAATGCAGAACACGGGCAAATTATTTCCAGTTTCTGATACAACTGCCATGTCATCACTTTTGTGCAGTGTTATACCTACTTGGGCATCATGCTGATATTTTCCAGCTGCTAGAACAGAAAGCTGTCTGATGTATCGTGAAACCAGAATCATCTTCTTCAATGAGGAAATGAGAAAATACTTTCATTATATACTGTTGATGTAAATCATGAAATATTGTTAGAATTCCAACAGGAGCAATAACACTTTTACTTTATTTCCAATTCATTTTCACCCTAGCGATATTAACT
Organism: Diadema antillarum; assembly: GCF_040938485.1. Classification (NCBI taxonomy): domain Eukaryota; kingdom Metazoa; phylum Echinodermata; class Echinoidea; order Diadematoida; family Diadematidae; genus Diadema; species Diadema antillarum. The sequence goes on along the minus strand of NW_027272037.1, from coordinate 100,340 downwards.
TGTGATTGTGTTACTAGCGTCTTTCGAGTCATCTCGTTCTGAAGTTTCATGAATTTGAACATATTTTGTAACAATTTATCAAAGTAATTCTGGACTGTAAATGGTTTTAATGATTCCAGACTGTAAACATTTAATAATTCCAAGCAGATGTAGGAAATATACAACAAAAGAAATTTATATCAGTGTTGATAAACGTGTGCTGATGATTTTGATAAGTCCCTTGTTGAGGCCACATGCTGTTCAAGATGGATCCCTTCATAGCATTAAATGGATATTTATATGACAAATATTCTCATCCAATAGATTTCATGTCCTTCGCTTTTATCTTTTTCTGAAATGTGATAATGCTGTAATGGATAATGTATATTTTCAGATATTGATATGCCCTTCAGACAAGTTTACCTCAAGATATTCCCCAGCGTGAAAATAATGCCATTGAGAAAGTTTTGAATTCCTAGAGACATAGTGACAATGTATGCCAGTGTTCCCTACTGTACTATGCTATAGACTGTTGCCCCCTTTTTAGGAGTTTGTACCAGATTCTTTTTTTTTTTTTAGAAGTTGTGGGTGTTTTAGCACTCCGTGCACCTTGTTCTTTCTCTTCTACAACACCACCTGTGTTTTCATTTTTTTTTTTTTTTTTTACAAGCATGTAATTGTGTGAGACTGTAGCTTCCTTTTTAATGGTGTCTAGTCTGTGGCCATAACATGATTTCATAAGTGCAGCTCTTGCACAGAGAGGGGGAAAAAAGAGGGGTTTACCCAAGGCAGTTGTTTCCATCTATTTTTAAGTTGTCAAACCCCAAATTGTATAGCTTCTTTTGGTTTCTGTACTCAAAATCTCTTAATTTTGATGGAACAACGAAAATTGAAGACAAGCCATCGGTTGGTTTCATCTCTATTCACAAATGAGTCATTTGTTTGCTTTCTCTCATCCCAATAGTCGTCATGACGACCATCTTCATTGGTTCAGACAAAACTTTTGTAGCATCTAATAATGATTAATTTATCTCTGCACCTAACTTCATTGATAACCCTTTTCTTCTCCTTTGAAGGTGTCTATTCAACATCTAACATGCTCCTCGAGAAATATACCCAGTTTTCAAATTCATAACTCATATGTGTTTTATTTCTCTATTCTGATTTTGTTCTAGGCCATATCTCTGACCAAAGCAAGTTGATTTGAATATTTTTGTTGATCATCACTTCTGATGAATTCAACATTCCTTCCAAATACAGTTACATGATGTACCTGCCTCATTCAAAATCTAGTCCGAATTGGGGTGGGCTGAATACCGACCCTTTTGCGGGAACGTAGCTTGACGTGGTGAAACCATAAAGCTTATCTGGTTTGAGTTTGCTTTGGTACATCAAATCTTGCATGTCCAGTAACGCCTTTCATACACTAAATGTTTTCATCTCCTCGCAAGGACTGCAAAAGTAAGTATAGTCACCTCTCCATAGCTTTGTGTGGTATATTGAAGCATATTTAACCTGTTTTTTGTTTCGTTTTGTAGAGGAAGCTATGTCCAGCCTCTGACGGCCACATCTTCCTTTCCCTTGTTCTCCCTATAACTCTGCGCTCATCTAGGTCCTGGCCTGGTGTTCATAGCCTATCCCGAAGGTATATCACAGATGCCCGTCTCGCCACTGTGGTCTGTCCTCTTCTTTTTCATGCTCATCATATTGGGGATTGACAGTGAGGTACGTACAATAGTTACGAAAGACGGGGAAAACAAGTTGTACAATGCACCATGCAAGCAGAGGTGGTTTTGGTGCTTCTGTGTGGTGCACAGTGGTGAGAGAGGTCAAGTTTGTACCATGATAGTATTCCCTGAGGGGCTTTTAAGGTGGGATTGCTTTCTAGTCGAGTAATCATTTACAAAATACCGACTCTGAGAGGAACCTTTTGTGTTTAGGTCGGAGGATTTGGGAGGAGTGCATTGTGAGATCTCACAAGGGTGTCCCATCCTGAGAACAGAGGTAAATGAAGTGTAAGAACTGGTCTTGCCAGTAGTCCTCAAGCTGAGGTCACGCTTTTCAGTGTTTTCTGTGAACCATCATAAAATGATTCACAGGCCTTGTGCGTGGGACATATTTTTGGGTAGTTTGTGATCTTTTTCTTTTCAATTCACTGCATGACCTTTTGCCTACCTTAAGCTTGTTTGCTGGCAGAAATCCTCTGACCTGCAGTGATTAATAGGTAAGACATACAGCAAGTTCATTGTACCACGAAGATGCATACAGCAAAAAAAAAAAAAAGTATCTTTGTTACACAGTCACTACTTACATCTGGACTTCTTAACCTTTATTAACCTGAGACCTACTTTGGCCCCTACCAATTTTTTTCAAGGCATGGTGAAATCAAATACAAATCTTTTTTTTTTTAAGTATAATTTTTGGTTGACATTGTGGCCCACTTCTGAGAGCTACGCAGCCCAACGGTTAAGAAATGTGGACTTAGACACGTAGGTGGCATAGTTAGTTAACATTGCGCAAAGAATATACACCTTTCACAATCATGCAATGCCAGAGGAACATGTTCGGTTGTAAAGTTTACTATCACCTATAATTGAGGTGATACGGGTATGTTGATGGTGGGAATTGCCTCCAAAGTTCACACTGTGTAATCTGATATGAGGTGTTAATACTGTCTACAGGTAGTAGAGGTTGTTTACATGGGGCATGAGACTCGGAAAGAGCCAGCTAATGCAGAGGGACCTTATCGAGTAAATATGTAGGAGAATGGTTCTGTTGCCACTTGAAGTGTACAGAGGCAGTGGCCATGTGATCACAGCAGGGAAGTCAATGGAGTTTTTGATTATTTTGGGGGTTATATGTGCTTCCAAGATAGATGGAAACATCCTTAAACCAAACAAACCAAACTGGTGCGTTTAAGGTGAAGTGTAATCCCCAAGGAGAAACAGATTCCTGTATTGTACCAAGAATTGTACCAAGAATTGGTCAATATCATTGACCATTAATTTTCCTGTTTGGATTGATGGCATTTTTTTTTTTTGGGGGGGGGGGTGGGGGGTCTCACATGCAGGCATAATGGAAATGTTTCAAGACAATGCATGTTTATTGCAGATTATTATTTGATATGAAGAAGTTGCAGTCAGTTGTGTACCTTTTGTACAAACTTTTCTATCATGTATGTGTGTGTGTCTGTCTGTCTGTCATTGCTTTTGCACCCTTTTCTGACCCACTGAACGACAAGTGCAATGTGGAGTAAGGTCATTTCGAATCGGTTATTTCAAATAGGTTTGAAAAGAGTTCTTTAAAGATAAAATCACCCTAGATGTGGGACAAGGTTATTTTCCACTTTACAATGGTTTAATTGTAAATAGAAGAAAAAGGCTTGATGTGAGAAATAGAGGGCTTTACGGAGTTTGAACAGAGGTATGGGTACGCCAATATGAATACTGAATAAACAGTTTCAAGGATTTTATACCATTGCAAGCAGAAGTGAAATAAGAAGTTATGCCCTTGTTATTCATGATGTCCCAATGCATTAAGTCGCTCAACCTTCCAAATTTTCATATCTTTTGAGGTTTCCTTTTCATGGGCCATCACCCAAATGATGCCATGGTCATAACTAATACCGAATATCACCATTGTTAAAAATCCTTTACCACAAAGGTCTTTGCTTGCTTCTGCATTAAAAGTACTGAGTAGTACTTTGTTAACTATGTCTGTAGAGCTTCCTGAACTTATTACAGCTACTTTTAAAGTGGGATGTACGCATACAAACTGTAAATTGATGCAGATGATAATGTTTTACGACTTTTGTTGCGCTTGTGTGTACTTTAGCAACTAGTGTAAAGTCATTTCAGATTAGAATCCACTGTGTCAATGTGTTCATTGTGTTTTTTTCCCTTGGGTTTATGGTCAGTTATCAACAAGTAAATTGATCAACATGGTTTAGGGTTTCTGTGATTTTTTTTTTTTTAATCCTTCTCGATGGGAAGGTATTGCAGTTTGTGTGTATGTTTGCTTTTGATCTTTTTAAAAGGGGGATGATCATGAGGATTGTTATTTTTTTTTTTCATATTAATATGCATCACTCTTTGGGCTGTGTGGGAGAAGGTGATGGAAAATTGTACATAGCATACTCGTACATAAAAATGAAATACGATTACAGATATACACTGAGACAGATCAAAGGGTGCTGACGGTGCTAAAAATGACAAGTTGGGCGTTGAATAAATTGGCACTGGTGTCAAAGTTTGCAAACTTATTCAAAATGCCTGAGATACCAAATTTCTATCCTTTTTTTGTACATCATTAGACAGCTAAACAGGATTTGTAACCAAGCTCTGGTCATATTTGTATTTGGGACATGCGTGCATGCATTGGTACAGGCTATATTGTAAAGGGGATTCTGAAAAATGTGGGTTTTTTTTTTTAATGTTTTAAACAGAGTTTGCTGGAGAATTATTTGTTGATCATTTTGAAAAAGATCAAATTGTCTTCATGGTACAATTGTGCATTCAGTGAGGAATTTTGTAGCCGTAGGGTGGTACCTGGCAGTTTGCATTGTATGATATGACATTAAAAAAAAAAGAATGCTTTAGACTTACATGTACATTGCTAGCAAGACTGAGTTGCCTCTGGCTGTAAGGATGGAAACAGACTGTTCTTAATTGTGTGTGTGTGTGTGGGGGGGGGGGGGGTGGGTGGGTGGGTGGGTACACATAGAATGTAGGTGGAAAACACATTAGAGTGTAGGTGGGAGAAAGGCGTAACCATGCGTGAAGGATGAATGTGGATGGCTGTTTGCTGGGCTTTCATCCACCGAACTGAACACAAGAGGCAACGGTATGCTTCTAAGATGTGTTCCAGGGTCCTCAACAAAGGTACGGGAGTGCATTGTTTCACGCTGACAAACACACACGCACACAGACAAGGAAAACCAAAAAGATGTTTGATGTTTGCTTCGTAACGCCAGTCTCAAGGCTGTCACGTCCAAACATATTGTTGTACATATATGGGTTCAGCATGACCGGCAGACGGCAGCGATCGGGCATTGAAACAAATTGTGGGAAAGATAATGTGCGTGGGCAGGAAATGTGGGAAGTCATTGGTGGGATGCGTATCTCTACCAGCTATCTCCAGATTCCCCCATCACGGCCGGTTAAGAGTTTCCAAATGATGACCGAGTCAATAGCGTGTCATTGCCAGTATTTTTTTATGTTGAATCATTTACCGATACAGTATTACGAGAGAGAGTGAAACGGGGGTCGTGTAATGGTACCGGTAATTTTCCTCTTCAGTTGAATATATTATAGTTAAATGAATTGGCTCAGTGCATGATGGGGTTTGGTCCCAAATTGTTTTATACGACTGCAAATTGCATCATTTGTAAATGCATAATATCAACATATGTACCCAATCATTTATAGATTTCCATCATATAATCAGTCTTTCATCCATTATAACAACAACAACAAAGGGAGAGGGGCTTGATCATTCTCTTCTTCTCCATTCCCTTCCCCCATCCATTCCCCTGCCCCACCCCCCTCCTCACCCCTCCTGTACCACCACTTTGAACAATTGACACCTATCTATTCATCAGGCCATCCATCAATACTAAATTTGGACAGTGGCATTGGGCTTTAGACCACAAAATCACATAAAGAAGAAATAGTTCAAAACAAGGATGAAATGAAAGAAAATATTAATTTAACCACAGTTCAAGGCACATCTAAGGCTACAGAAGTCGATCCATTGATGTTTCAGGGCACAAAATCACAGGTGGTTTTGTGAGCGTTTTTGAGGGAAAAGAATTTTTTTTTTTTAAGGGATGAGAGATTACTCAGGGACAAGAAATTCCAGGCAATGTTACGAGTACCAGGCAATTTCTGCAGTTCCCTTGTAGGAACAGGAACAGGTAACACTTTGGAACAGTTAAAAGCTTTGCCCACGTGCCCTAATTTGATTGCCACATTTGATTGCAAAAGTCCTTGTCCGTATTTAGAACACGGAATCTTACTCTGACAACCAGGTGCAATTCAAGGTGTTATGAGAAGGAAGCAATTTGAAAGAAAATCTCTTGTCTGAATCTTAATAGGCATAAATTCAGAGGGACAACCCTGGTCTTCAAGAAAACATGAGAAAAGAAAGGAAAGATTAAAAAAAAAAAGATGTGGAGATAGTGGTCATGTTTTCTAATGTGTTTGGAGTAGTGTCTTTATGGGATCACCTCTGGCACTTGTTTGCATGGAAGTGTTCCTCATGATACTAGTAGTCCCCGTGACGGTATTGACCTTTGTGGTACTCCCTTAGTGCATTTCTCTGCTGGCAAATGTCTCTTGAGGTATTAACAGAGTTTGGGTGGCTTTAGGCATGACAGTTAACAGAAAAGCACCACATTGGTAAAATCTGAGTGAAAGTTACAGTAAATCATTTGAAGGTGTATCCTGTATGTATATCATTGATGAGCAAATGTCGTCCTAAAAACTGTGACGTCCCTTGTATTCGAAGGCCTCATTTGTTTCGTGCCCAGAAAGGGCACACGCACCCATTCACACATGAGATTTCAAGTGTAGAAGAATCATGTGTCTTTTTGTTGCAACATGTCTCACCATCTATTTTTTTTTTTTTTTTGGGGGGGGGGTTGGGTGAGATTGAGTGTCTTGTGCTTTTGTATGAGTATGTGTGTGTGTTTGTATGTGTGAGAGCAAAATTTCAATCTACATGATATGAAATTATTTTACCTTGACTACGAGACAAAGTATATATGGCAAGGCTGTTCTGTTGCTTTTTTTTTAAAGGAGGTGAAGAGAGGAAAGGTTTTTTTTTTCAAATCAGGAGTTGGTATGATCCAAAACATGTCACTTGTGCTGTCCTATATGTCTCTTGCCAATCAAAATATGAAAAAGAAAAGAACATTGATTTTTGTTTTTCTTGGGGGGGGGGGGTCAAGAAAGAATGTTATAGTACCTTCCAGTGTGTAAGAAACACAGATAGGCAGGTGTCTCCATTTCTCCCTATACCACCAGCCTTTCAAAGTTAGAGGAGCCAGAATTCTTTCCCTCCTTTGTCATGCATTATCAGTTGTAGATCACAGAGGCTCTCTATTCATCAGAATGATTGTTTGTGGAGAGCATTACTCTGAAGATGAATACAAAATCCTTGCCACCCACACCCCCCCCCCCCAAAAAAAAGAGAGAAAGAAATCCATCTAAGAGAGGCACTTGAATGTGTACACATTCTTTGTCAACACTTGCATGCACTTTACAGGTTTATGGGCCATACTTGATGCATGTTTACTTCTCCTCCTCTTCCTCCTCTTCTCCTTTGTTTTGTTCTTCTTAGACATTTTATTGTATTCTCCCTTTTCTTCTTCTTTGTCTTGCCTCTTTACCCTTCCTCATCCTTTTCTCCTTCCTGTTTTCTTTCTTAATATTTTTTTTTTATATCTTCCACTCTCAAACAAATACAGCCCACAAGCTCAGCCCCTTTTACGATAGGAGTCTGGTTGTCAGCATGACACAGCACTTTACAGTGCACACAAGAAAGTTGCTAGAAAAGCAATATGCAAAGCCTATAGCCGTGATGTGCCAAGTCCGCACTTTTTAAATAGATTTTGGCATTTCTTCCAAGATTATTCCAAAGTGAAGATGATAAAATGCATTTCTGCGGGTGTGCATATCTTGTGCATCTTCCAGTAAATATAATTTTGCATCCACACTACTAAACCAGCATACAAACATGAATAATTGATACATGTAGTGGATAGATTAGCATGTTGCAACTATTTTGCAAAGATAGAAACCAGTAGTGATTTTAAACATTTTGATCATATGTCGTGTATGATATAGTAAACCAGCAATTAGAAATTGACATTAGGAATGCTGGGAGAGGCCATTTAAATGCTAAACTCTTTGTCATGTGCCATAACTTCTTTTTACCTGCATTTTAAAGGAAATTCAATTGATGATCTGTACAAATAAAAAAAAATCAACCTGCAGATTTATGTGGCAGATTTTAGAAGTGTATAGATAAATCAATCAATTGTGAAAGCAACCATATTTCCTTCTCTTCTTAGTTGCCAAATAATCTTATTGGCCCAATGGAGCTACCTGTTACTTTGAAGATGTTAAAAAGAAGAAAAAACAGGGTGAACCCAAGCAGAGAGTGCTATGGCCTTCATAGTCTGAGGAGGAAATGGGGCGGAACCTTTAGGATGAGAACAAATTTTTGTCCTTCCAGTGCTGTCTGCTCTGAATTTGTATCCAGCCAAGCCTGCATTTGACAACAGCAACTTGTTTGTGCAGAAGCTCTGTACCCAAATACTCCCACAGTGTAACACACCCCCTATGACGTGCGGGCAATAGGTTTTGTTTAGAGAGCCTGCCAGGCAGTACCCCTGTGTCTATATGCTGTGAAGCCCAGAGTCATTGTTGCCAAGGGGGCGTTTCCCCCCTCGGAACATCCAGTGCAACCTAGAATAATTATGCGAGGTCGTACTCTCACGCCACAGGTCAGGAAAAAGAGAGTATCCCTGGGATTTTCCAAATGAACAAAAGGTGGCTTTATGGGGTTTAAGAGAAAAGTTATGCTCCAGATCCATTACACTACAGGTGGCTCCACTTGTATGCTTCGATATGCAAGAGAATCTGTCAAAACAAATTGATTGTATGGGTCCCCCCCCCCCCCCCCCACTTTTAATGTTTCATTGTGCAATTTGCAAGTGCAATGATAGAGGAATATTGATTAACTGGGTCAATTTAGATATATTTCTTTTCTGTATTCATACAAATAGGTCAGGTGAGTTGTACATAACTGTACAGGCATTTATTTTTACACCATGAGTATTAGTAGGTATATGGGCATAATGCAGTTCTAAGTTGTATTGCCATTTGCCATGCACTGAAGAGAAGTTTGAAATAATTGAAGGTCCACTTGCGAGAGAAATGGAGCAGCCTCCTTTAAAGCTATGTCGGTCCAATTTTTTGACCGTCCTGTTATTCAGGAAGCAGGCTCACAAGGGCCTGTAGGTGTCCCCTGGGGAATGATGCATGCCCAGTGAGTTGATGGCCCGTGCATATCACTAGACTCTGATTTAGCTCTGGTCATTATTACCTTGGAAGTGGCTATTTCAAGCAATGGTTGCTCCAGTTAAGTTAAGAGCCCCTTGTTGGCAAGGTAGCCTATTGTCTGGTCAAGAACTGAAAATATATACATACCAGAACATATGACTTTTGCTGGATATCAAAGCACAATAGCAAAAACAAAACAAAGACAAGAAACAGTGTGAATACCAATTCTTTGAACATCAGTTGCTTTTGCCCTTCATGTTCACCAGTAGTGATTGTGTTAATAACAATACGTGATATTTACAGGAAATATGTGATGCTGATAATGATAAGAATGATAAGAATGATGATGATAGCTGTTCATAAAACTTTCATTTCAATTTATGTTGTTTTCGCATACTTATAACAATCCTCCTTAAATACACGACATCTTTGAATTTGGAATATGAAACAAGTTTTGTGCATCTTTTGTGCACTTACAATGTAGTACATTCATTGTGTGAAATTCATGAATTCAACACATTAACACAGATACCCTGAACCTTAGTACATCCTTGTTTTGCTTCTTTTTTTTTCTCAAGCAAATAATAGATTATTACCAGGATCTAAGTCCTTTTTCATTTATATCAAATCCAACCTTTTGCTCACTCAACAGCATTTATCCAACTCGTGTGTATGCTCGGTATGAGTCCCAACTCAGTCTTGAATGTGCCAATGCCGCATTGTTTTCTCGCTTATTCAGACGATAACAAAGCATTCACAATGTTTGGGTAGAAATGTTACTCGAGAACGCACGTAAACATCGCATGTTTCCTCTCCTCCTTTCATTCCCAAGTCAATCCATATCACTTTCTGGCCGGTTTCCACCGAACAAGCTTCCCCTTTGTTACGATTTTGGTCTTTCTCATGCCAGAATGACTTTATAAAGTCATGGAGAGTATCACTTGCATTTTGAAGTGTCATTTTAGAGAGCCAAAGCAAAGATGGGCTCATTTTATACAAATTCAGCTTTTCAAAAAATTGCAGTAATAATTCAGTGTTGTCAATAGAGAGTAAAGAGTAGTTCCTTCTTTCAATAGCCAATACAATGCTACATGCACATGAATAAGTTATTTAAAAGGAATGCACCTTTTTTTTTTTGTATTTTAGAGGTGATTTTTAGCTAAAAAGGTTGATGGTAGAATGATAGGGATGATGATGTATACATAGATACACAAAACACCTTGAAGTGATAAATCGAAGGGCATGGAAATTGTAGGATATGATAGAACAATCAATTCAATGGAATTAGTGACTGTTAGGTCCACATACAACAACAATGACATACTTTTCTTTTCTTTTCTTTTCTTTTTTCGTAGGATATGCCATGTACATGTAATTAGGGAGCCGGCTCATAAAGTTGAACCATCACCAAGTTATATAAATAGCTCTGACAGTATGGAGTTAGATATCCTTGTACTTTGGAGCTTGCATTTGGCAAAAACTCTGAACTTTTACATATGTACCGGCAGACTGACATCGTGTGGATTGTATAACATGGATCAGATTATTGTGACCAAAGACAACTTAAAACCTGTTTTGTGTATTAATGTCCTTTTTGCTTGTCTCCACATGACTGTCGCCCTCTCTTGGTCATCTGGAAAATATAGCTTATGTCAAATTGTTCAAAGTCCAATACTAACATCTGGCAGCTTTAAAAACACAAAGATGGCCAAACTTTGGATTATAATGGGTTAAACAAATAGGGATCTCTTACAAAACCCTCATGTTCTCCTTCATCTCTTCTGCTCCTTCTTTTCCTTCCTTTTCCTCTTCCTTTTCAATCTTCTTTCCATCTTCTTCCTCCTACTCCTCCTCCTCCTTGTCCTTCATCATCTTCATCTCTGTCTCCAACAGTGCCTGTTTTTTGTTGGTTTTTTTTTTTTTTGGTTGTGTCAATGCTGAAAGGCAGGAGGAGAAGTTGATTTAATGCACACCTGTGCAAGGACTTGTTGCTGTCTATTTGATATTATGAAGGCCTTCGCTAATTCACCAAGGATTGATTTTGTCCAGCCTCTCGAAACTGTTTGCAACCCAGGCTCCCCCCAATTTTCCAAGAGAGTTTAACAAACACTATGACTTTGCTGGCTCTGAGGAACAGGCTAATTGCTTAGGAGATTGAATACGCTAGATGTATAGGGCTTTAGGGGGTCCAAGTTAGAGTAAACAGTATGTTTGCCATAACCTATTTGTCAACCGGACATGTGAATTTGTGCGAGTTCTGTTAGATGGTGGGTCTGCTTTAACGAACCCAATGCAATTGGAAGGCCTACAAGGTGTATCTACACAGCCTGTGAGCTTCCGAGAAAGGTCATGCTGTACATGTATTTTCCAGTAAAGTTAGAGTTTCCAGTTAGATAGAAGTTTGGTTACCTTGGCTCACTTGAAGAGATTCACAGAAGTGATAACATTAGATTAAGTTTTTGATGTAACCGCACAGAAATGCATCCTGTTGCATCATGAACAAATTAACATTCGAATAATCTGTGGAAGTTTGTTACATCAGTCATAGGTGGTTATTAAAGGATGTTGGGATGTACTCGTAAGATATCATTCTACCTTTGTCCATTAATGAATGGGGTATGTGGGGAAGGAAAAATAAAGTGCCTGAGTCATTGTACAATGTCCTGTTGTAATACCACAACTACAAGCATGTAGATGTTTGTTTGTTTGTACGTATGTATGTTTGCATGTGTACTGTAGAAGCTTCTGCATCCATGGCTCTGGTTCAAAAGTAATAGAATTGTGTCAAAGAAAGAAAAAATTTGGAAAGTAACTTCAAAAGGAGTTATCTTACTGATTTTTTTCAAGCAGATGCAAGTGAAACTTCATGCTTATAGTATCAGGTCTTTTTATCATCAGTCACCAAATAAGTATAAAGTTAATGTATGGAATACTATAGCAAATCTGAATTTATTTTTACATCTGCACAGATCTTGGTGACTGAGAAACGGGGGACTAGGCTTTGCTGTACTGATGTCTAATTCATTCATTCATGTATTTTTGAGGAGGAGCTATCTGCAGAAATTTGCAGTCAAATGCCGGGGGAACCACGTTGTTCAGCTGCCGCTGTATTAAAAGAAAAAAGAGAAAAGTGTTAAACAACTACAACTCTGTATATGGCTCTTTGTCATATGTTCTTCTCTTTGTTTGTGTGTGTGCGTGCATATGTTTTGGAAGTAGATTATCAAACATTTAATCAAACAACTCTTTTGCTGTTCTCCACAGTTTGTCGGTGTGGAAGGCTTTGTCACAGCATTCATCGACCTGTTCCCGAACTACCTGCTGAAGGGCAACCGGCGAGAATACTTTGCCTTCTTCACCTGTCTCTTCTTCCTAATAGCTGGTCTGCCTATGGTGACCTATGTAAGTATTCTTTCTTGGGATTATCAGGTCATAGCCCACAAGATCTCACCATAAAGCACAGAAGAAACAAGAATGCACAGCGGCCTCATTCACCACACAACACATCTTGCAACAGATGATCACGATGATACTGATTGTAACAGATTTTGGTGTGGCATAAGAATTTATTGCATACTGGTCTGAAAGAATTTTGACCCGTCCTCAATCAGCCATTGTGTACCCCAAAACTGTAAAGGGTGCTAATCCAAATATAATCAAATATAACTCTGCACAAATTTTAGACATGCTTGTGTGGACATACAGAAAATGTGAATAAAAGATTTATCATCTGAGTGAAACACAGAAACTTCTTGATTGAAAGATACATTTCATGTACTGCGCCTTTAGTGTTCCTGACCTATGACCACTGCACAAATGACATTGCACAATTTGTGCTTGTGCATGACCTCCAATATCTCCGAATGACTTTACAACCACTGCAAATAGATTTTATATCAGCATGATGGCTATGTCATCACCAAGCTGTAATCTACTTCCCGCTATATACACACAATGTTGAAGGCAATATAAGGGTGGGGGTTCCAGGGAGGGTTGCTCTAGATAATATCTGGTTCCAGACTTAGCCAAGTAGTGTTTTTTAATCTTGAAAGAAGCAGTTACTCTTTCCTCTGGCAAATCGATACTGCAAATGAACTGTAGGGGAAAGGCTGAAATCTTCAAGTAACTGCAGCATTGCTTGGGCATATTTCAGCCATATTTATGCAAGATATGTGGGTGGAAGCACTGTGACTACATATATTTGAAAATTGTTATCTTGGGATAGTGGTATCTTTTTCATGTTTTTTCCAAATAATTCAAGATTAATATCAATAGCACTCGAAACAAACCCAACAGTCAGACATCTAACAAATCATCTTTTGAAGTTAAAACACCCATCCAAATCGTCGGTCGAGAGAGTTCTTAAAAAGTGGAATGGATATCCCCCCCCCCCCCTCCCCTATCTCTGACTAATTTGTACTGTAGAGTCTAGAGGGGATGTGGAACTTTTCCACTGTTTTACACTTTGTGTCAATATGTGATCAGCAAGTTCATGCCAATAGTGCAAACATGGGTTCATGGGAAATCAGAGACCCCAAAAGACATGCCTTGGTACCTTATATTTGTTCATTGTTTGCTTTGTCAATATCTTCTCCTGCCCCCCCCCCCCCCCCACTATTTTGCTCAAGCAGTTCATCTAATGCAGAATAAAGTTCAGTTTATTTGCCTCCACTGAAACACTTCTTTAGTCTCATACCAAGAAATGACACACAAAAAAAAGTATTGTCATGCTGCTGCATGTTTTTTTGGCGAACAAATCTGTTTATACCCAGGCACTCCTTAAAAGAGCTGAATACATTTTCATCAAGGGCAGTATATTCCTGGGTAAGGGCTCAAGAAGATAATGAAATGAAATGATTGATTATATGAAGTATGAACCACATTGCAAAGATACAATACTTGTTTACCAGACATGCTTGAGTGCAGGTAATCAATTAATAACGGTACAAGAAAACATGTCTCTGTTCACATTACGTGAGACATTTTTCACTCCAATCAGGCATTGTCTCCATATTTGATAACAGAGAGGAAAAAAAAATGCTGTGCAAAATTTCATGTGTGCTTGTAGGTGTGGCACAATGACTTGTATGGACTAAATGGGCACAGAATTTTGCTTTACACATAGACACAATGCTTAGTATAGCATCTGCATCACTGTGTGCGCTCAAGCATTGATACACGCCCCCAAATACCAGTGATTCCATTGCAAAGTGGATGCTGTTGATCTCAAGTACCCTTCACTGAAGAATAAAGAGTCATCCATAATCCGCCGTCAAAATGCAAGAAAGATTCGCTGCAAATAAACACCAGTTCACTGTTAAAAACTAACAAGCAAACAAATTAATATACAGTGTATTATGGATGGAGAGGCTTATGCAGGGAGCCCTAGACCAAGGGGGATGGAAAAGGGTGGAATGTGGACCTGGTGAGGAAATGTTATGATTGGAGACCGGTTGTAACAATTGCCATCTGTCAGTACCTCTGTGTGCCTTACTGCCAATAGAGACTAATCAAGAACTTTTTCCGTGCGTTTTTAACCCCGCTGAAAATAGAATCAGGAAATGGGGTATTGTTTTGATGTAGGGAAAGCCAAAGAGGGGACCATGATCCAAAGTCATGCAATTATGTCACATCCAGTACATGCCCAATGAGTCTGTGTGTGAGAAGTACGGGTTTGGGTCAGAGGTGATGTTATGACATGACTTCTGGGGGTGACTGGAACGTAGCTAGACCATACAGGACCGTATAATATTATATATGAATACTGACTGAATAGGTGGAGAGCACAGTTCAAAGAACTTTGGATTTCTGTAGGCTGCTGATGAGTGATATCCGCACATGAAAGCTGAAGAGAAGTCTAATAACATTATGAAAGAGCCTTGAACTGCAATATATGCTCTTCATGCTACATACAGTCTGTAGAAATTGATGCCAGTGACTGGTATTTTCAATTATCTGCATTGATAGTGTATATCGCAATTAGATGTTGAATATGTTTCATCATATCTGTTCCTGTGGGATGTCAGAACTTTCTCTTTCACCTGCTCTTATTGCTGCAGAGAAATCAGATTCTTAAGAGATGATATAACAATCTTTCAGAGAGTGAATGATAATTGATCAATCTCAAAAAGAAAGAGAGACTTAAGTTAGAAGTATCCATTATATCAGTGAGCTTTCATAATTCTAATCCAATGCCACCTGGCAACAGCGATGTTAATCAGATCTGCACGAGCATAACCAACCAGGCATAGAATCATGTTGGCAGTGTTGTGGTCTAGTAGCTCTAGTGGATTCTGCACTGCATTTTGAATAAGAAAGTGAATGGTTCAAGCCTGTCACAACACTTGTGCTTGCTGGTTAGCTAGCCCACTGTGTCCACAATCAGGTACTCAAATTGAATATAGCGTGTCAGAAAATGGCAGCCTGGCTAGAGTGCTACCCAGAGACTGAAGTGCTTGTAATGTGGATGCCGGCTTGATTCTATTGACCAGGGTAACATATTGCCAAAGGCTCTGAGCACAAGGAACATGGCGGCATAATGCTCTCCCAAAATGGCTGTAGTTATGTTAGCAATCCTGGTGATGAAGTCTTCAGAACAGTTGTTTTCATATCCACATTGATTGTTTTTCCTTCTGTCTTACCCCACATGCAGGGAGGGATGTATGTGTTCCAGCTGTTTGATGCGTACTCTGCCAGTGGCAGTGCCCTCCTATTTGTCTCATTCTTCGAGAGCATGGCTATAGGCTGGGTGTATGGTAAGTTTTGGGGGTACACAGCCCTTTTCTCCACATGTTTCAAATGCCTAGGAAATCTTGGAATATCCACTGCCGGCTAAAAAATTATACCAGAATGTAATTAAGATAAACTTCATGTTGTCATATCGTGCCGTGTAACTCTCCAATCTAATTCTTGCAAGGCTGTGGGCATAATCAGGCATTATTCACTAAGATTTCAATCTTTGGTAAAGTTCCATCATAAACAAATTCTCACTTTGTTCTTTGCATTATTCTGAGAATTTGGAAATAAATGAAATGAAATGAACTTGGGCATTTACTTTCAGATCTTGAAAGACATGAGTTGGAATAGCTATCTTTCTTGACTGAAATATCCTCAACAGATTCCATGATTTATTGTGTGATTGCTGTTAAACATTGAAGATGTCCAGTGCAATGTGAAGTAATTCTCTTTATCCATTTCCTGTGTCGCCTATTTGCAGGAGCGGATAGATTCCTGAGAGACTTTAAGACGATGTGTGACTTCAAGGGTCTGTACCTGTGCGGCCAGTACCTGAGGTTGACCTGGATGATCACCACTCCTTGCTTTTCCATAGTAAGAGCATTGCCATGCTGACAGCTACTTATCAAGCTGTTTTGATTTGTTTAGTGTTGCCACCACTTTCTCTTGAGGGATGGGTGCATGGGGTGGGGGTGGGGGTGGGGGTGAGGGAAGTTTATAAAGTGAAAGATGAGACTGGAAAGACAAACTAACAAGCTTCTGACAGGAATGCAGCACAATTTTTGTTAACTTCCCCAACTGGTATTGTATGCAATTAAGGATGCCTGGCTGGTCAACATTGTGTGTGTACTCGTGTCACAATGAATTTTACAAGGTCTGATTTGATAGTAATGTCCTGTCTGTTTTGCACCCAATGAATTATAGACAGCTATGTCTGTGTCAAGCCATAGCGAGAGTGCTCTAAGAATCGGAATTCCATTGTCTTTATAGCCCTACCCTCTCAAACTTTAAAGGGATCATATAGTTTTGGTTGAGACCTAATTTCAGGTTTCTGACATTTTTTGGTGAGATAATGAGAAACTTCTTATGAAATATGAAAGATCATGTAATTCCATGTGGAATTCAACGTTTATTTGATGAAAATTGGTTTTGAAATGGCTCAGATATCCAAAACAAAGCGATTCTAATAAAGTGTGGGACCCACACTTTTTTATGATCACTTTGCTTTCCTTTGTTTTTGAATGTTTCAGTCATTCCAAACCCGATTTACATAAAATAAACTTTGAATTCCTCTTAGAATGGTATGCTCTGTACTATTTCATAAGTGTTTTCTTGGTATCTCGCAAAAAGTGAAAAGCCCAATTCACATCTCCACCAATACTGTACCATCCCTTTAAATCATGAAGGAAGATACTTGTATAATGGCAGTTTTCTCAAGTAAGCTGTAAAGAATATTCGTGTGCATGTATTCCTTTTTGTCTCGCCCACCGGAGGTGAAGGCGAGACTAAGGGATCCAAATGGCGTCCGTCCATCGTCCGTCGTCCGTCCGTCGTCCGTCGTCCGTCCGTCGTCCGTCCGTCGTCCGTCACAAATGTTAAAGTTTACCTGCAAGACTCTCTTATGATGCATAACTTGACAACTGTTACAGCAATGGCAGCCACACTTGGGTGATAGAAGCACTAGGGGTATCTTCATGTTATGGTGTTGTCAGAGGTCATGTGATGATGTCAAAGGTCATTTGAGGTCATATATTAAAGTATGTGCAAGACTCTCTTTTCTATGTTAAAGTTTACCTGCAAGACTCTTTTGACAAATAACTTCACATAAGTTGCTTGGATTACAACCTAACTTGGGTCATAGATGCACTTGGGTGGGGGTACCTTCATGTTATGGTGCCATTGGAGGTCACAGGATAAGGTCAAAGGTCATTTGAGGTCATACGTTAAAGTTTACTTGCAAGACTCTTATCACATGTAACTCGACACATGTTGCTACAATGGCAATCAAACTTGGGTGATGGATGCACTGGGGGTACCTTCATGTTATGGTGCAGTAAGAGGTCACATGATAAGGTCAAAGGTCATTTGAGGTCATACGTTAAAGTTTGCTTGCAAGACTGTCTTATCACACGTAACTCAGCACATGTTGCTACAATGGCAATCAAACTTGGGTGATGGTAGATGTCTCTTGGGAAGTTGAAGGTAACCACAAGGTCAAAGGTTACAGACAGGGGTCAACGAACTTTTAGGGCCCAATGTTAAGTTTTTAGGGCGCATTTCGTTTATGGTTCATAACTTTTGATCCCTTTGTCCGTTTGTGACCAAACTTGGATGGAAGATGTCCCTTGGGGAGGTGAAAGTCGTCACAAGGTCAAAGGTCACAGACAGGGGTCAACAAACTTTTAGGGCCCAATGTAATGTTTTTAGGGCGCGTTTTGATTGTGGCTCATAACTTTTGATCCCTATGTCCGTTTGTGACCAAACTTGGACGGTAGATGTCCCTTGGGGAGTTAAAGGTCATCACAAGGTCAAAGGTCACAGAAGGGGGTCAACAAATTTTTAGGGCCCAATGTTAAGTTTTTATGGCGTGTTTCGATTATGGCTCATTACTTTTGATCCCTTTGTCCGTTTGTGACCAAACTTGGATGGTAAATGTCCCTTAGGATGTTGAAGGTCACCACAAGGTCAAAGGTCATAAGCAGGTCAATTAACTTCTGGGAGTTATAAAAAATATTAATTCCTTGGACGCGAATGGGCGAGACACAATTTGGCGATTGCCTTGTTTTGTTGTTGTTCTTACCTGCATCTGTAGCTAAAGTTATTGGATCGAATACAAGCTCCTGTCCTCTGTAAAAGAAATAATCAGCATTCCATTTCAGCTAATATTTTTTATTATTTTATGGTTAGCATTTTTGTCAAGTATGAAGACAAGATGATAAGAACAACTGTCAAAATTCATTGTCCTACACCTGCTTACAGAGTACTCCTTTTTTTTTGTCCCCTAAAGGCCATCTTCATCTTCAGCCTGGTGAAGTACAGCCCGCTGAAGTACAACGACACGTATGTGTACCCCGATTGGGGCTACGCAATCGGCTGGCTCATGGCCCTGTCCTCTATGATCTGCCCTCCTTCCTACTTCTGCATCCAGCTCTTCTTCAACAGCACTGGCTCCCTGAAAGAGGTGTGTGGTGTGCTCCATCTTTTAACTTCTTTACCCATTCAAGACCATTCAAGTATGATGCTTCGGGTGAAACTGATAGGTGTCTCACTATGTGAGAGCATTATTTCCAAAAGTGAACAGATTGCAGACATGCCTGATTTTCATCGCACTGGTGTTAACCAAGTGATGAAAAAAAAAAAGACCTGCAAATCACACAAATCAGATAGCTTGGGGATTAAGTCATTGCTTTTTTTTTAATCAGTGCACATTTGTCCGCCAGTCTAGTAATGAAAAACAATGGACTTTTTATTAGAGATATTTACTTCACATTGAGGCTTTACTGTTGCTTTAAGTATGGATACCATTTGTTGGCTTTGTATTGCTGTGTGTTCATTGAAGAATCAAAATGAGCATAAAATTATTGCAGAGTATGTCACCACAAATATTTTTGAAATGCCATCCATACCCCTCTCTCATTCATCTTCTCCTGTCCATCCCCGATGCAGCGCTGGACGGTCCTGACCACCCCCAAACTGACCCACCTGAGGAGCAATGAGGGGAAAAAGGACAAGCCGAATATGGAGCTGACCAAGGTGATGGAGGACAAGAACGGGACCAACGGGCTCCCACCCCCTTCGTACATTGAGGTCTCCGAGACCAACGGCGGTGCGAAGACGGAGGACGTGAGCGTGAGAATGCAGTAGGCCACCCCCCCCCCCCCCCCCCAACTGCAAGAGGTGGATGTGCGACAGCGATGATACCTTGCACTTTTTTATTACTAAGAGAGCTTACTATGGGATCCATGGGCATCACTCCAGACTGTGTTAGAGGGCCTACCCATCATCTTTTGTTAAGGGACCACACCCAATGGGGTCCACTTGCAATGCTGCACCTCCTCATTCTGCTCTGCTCTGCTGCACTCTAGTTCTTTGCATTTTAGTTCCGTTGCATGGCGAATCATTTGCTATGCACCTGAGATGTTTATAGAATTCAGCGTAGCAATTCTCGGAGGAGGAAGAGGCGGGTTTGGGCAGTGGGTGCAGTGTGCTGAAAATAATGATCTAATTTCAGGCAAAGGGGTGATGCCTGAGGCACTCAAATGAATTGTGATAGAAAAATAAAGTTAGAGGCCTGAATTTGGGGATCATCAAAGCTGACTACGTAGCAGTAGTTGTATGGTGCTAAATGTAATATCAAACACCTACACAATGGATAAGAAGGCAAATACACAGGTGATACCATAATCAACAACTTAAATACTATATCATATATAGTGCCGGCCAGGTTCAATGCTACAACTGACATTTCTCTTTTTTCTTTCATTTATCATTTGCATGATCAAAATTGAGGGGAAAATGCCATTTCAACAACCTCACCGAGGTGAGTGGAATGTGTCAAAGTGTCTCGGAGACGAGAACCTGAATTCATATGAACAAGCCCTAGTTTAAGGGCTTTGTTGTTGCTGTTTTAACAGAGCTGATGACAATCACAAGGACTTAACTGCAAATTAGGGAGAGGGTAAATTTTGTGATGCACAAAACTTCTTTCAGCGTTTTTCATTTCTTCTCACAAACTCTTTACAGCACTTGGGCATCACTGTGCATATCTGTCCACAGAAACAATCCATATATCTCGTTTCTATTGGGGAAAGACACGATGCTGTGCAATTTTTGCTGTGGAATGCATTTTCGCAGCAAGATAACTCAAAGTATTTGGTCTTTCACAGGCAGTAGAACTAACCTATTGAAGCAGAATCATGAATTTTGAACTGTCATGCAAACTTATGGTAAATCATTGAGGAAGTCAGTGTATCGCTGTAAGGACAATAATGTACGTGATGGAAATTGCTAACTTTTGTGTGATTAATTACCTTTCTCGAGTCGCGTAGCCCTTTGTGATAATGATGTATATTTGCAATTACTAAATTAAATCAAACGTAGGAAACTATAAGAAGATAGAAATATATGCATACTCTGCTTTCTCCAAGTAGAAGTAAAGAGCAAAATGAGCTGATTGTGTGTGTGTTTGATTGATCTTAATTTAGTTGAGTTCAACTGAAATATGGCTTAATTTCACACTGACTGCGAAGAGTACACAGATATTTGAGGAGGAGGTATGAATGCCAAGTTGTATATTTGTTGATAGAATGCTTATTTTATTTTTGTCTTGCAAATATGTGTATAATTGTTGGTAGTGTTATCTGTAGTTGTGTTCATAAGTAAACATAGAAGACCCAGCAAAAATTGCTGAAATTTTTGCTCATAATCGAGTACTTCAAGCCACTTGCATGTTTGCTTTCATTTCCTTCATGAACTTTGTCCATTCTTAGGTCAAAGATTATGCATTACTGTCAGTTTTGTTTTTTTGTTTTAGTTTGGACAGACATGTGTGAATTTTAGCGTATGTGTTGTTTGTTTTTCTTTTTCAGCAGACCACGTTATGTAGATTTCTTGATTTAGTGAAAATTGGAGGTGTAGGACTTAAATCGCTTGTACATGGCTGAGTGTGGGAGACAGGTTGTTGTCCTCACATGGTGATTATTTTGTATACAGACTTAATACTCAAAGTGGTCCAATGGCTGAAGTTGCTGTTTTAGTGGAGTGATATGTGATAATCAGGTGCAAATGCCAAAATTCTGTTTTTCCTGCCTGGATGGATGTTTTTCGTATTTCTTTCCCCACTCTATTCTTCCAACTTCACCGTTCTTACAGTGATGGATGATGATTCTCGGATGAGTGTTGTACAGTGGGAATGCCAGGTTAGAGGTCCAAAACAAATCTAAAAGGAACGGGCAGAGTTGATAATAGGTCCAGGTTGGTGCACATTTCTACTCTTTTGTTCCATTTCACCACTCTGAGCTTAAGAAAACTTCCTCTGTCATAAAAAACCCACCCCTTGTTGGAAGCTTCCAGCTTTAACATTGGCTTCATGTGGTACCCTCTTCTCCCAACAGAATTGAAGCTTGGATATTTCTGCTTGACTGAAGATGGCATAAAAGCTAACTGTATCCATTATATGTCAAACACAGAAAAAAAAGAATGCAGTTTATAAAAGACACTCTTAAAAAAAAAAAATTCTACTGAAAGTCAAGTGTTTTCATAACTGTAAACACTTCTGAAAAGCATCCAAATTCCGCCTCCCTCTCCCTTGGTAATCTGTCCATTTATTTTTTCCACACTTTGTACATAAACATGCTATCATTCCAGGTGATATATATTTTGTTGAGTGTCAAATTTGCATTATGAGTCTGCTGCTTTTTATTTATTTTGTTTCTTTTTTTTTTCAGATTGAGCAATATTACAGTAAGTTGTAGATGTAAGAATGTGTACAGTTAGTGTTCGCTGGTTGAAGTTATCATCACAATGTGATGGTCAAAGGTAATCACTGTATGATAGTGAATGGGTCAGGTTTATGGGAGAACATTCAATTGTTAATGACTTTTGTTTTGGTGAATTTATATATATAACTATGATGCATATTTACATATAATTTGCATAACCTGTACTTCCAATTTGTTTCCGGAGATGACATTAGTTTTGAACAGTCAGAGTTGATAAAGGTTTTAAACCACCTGCATTTTTAGTGCCACTCCCTTCTGGGTGCTGGAGGAGTTTTTTTTTTCCAGTTTTTGTTTGTTTGTTTTTACTTCAAAAATATTTTTTAAGAGTGCATGCATTTGAGTCTCTTGTCAGCATTGCACACGACATGACTGGAATACCGAGACCAATGCAATTTATCACAGTACAGCTGTTTTGTACAATGAGATGCGATGGTTGTAAAACTTAAAATCTGTCTGTGTATGTGTGTGATTGGCGTCAGGACTGGATTGTATCTGAAGTCTCTCATGCATATTCATGATGTAGGCGTGTGAGGGCATGCATATGCATGTGTAAAGTCTGAAACAGAGCAGCAGAATCTGTGTGGAGTCCATGGTCGAAATCTGTAGTCTTTCTATTTACAGAGTGCAATGAATGGACAAAAGGTTGCAATGAACTCGGCATCTAACCACTATTAAGGATTCTGTACCCACAGTGTTTAAACTGTAACTTGGTTATCTCGTTAGAGGAAGAAAAAGGCCTATTTTCAATACACCAGTTTGGTTTACCCAGCAGGATGTGTGAGAGTAAGGATACCATTAGCATTAACAAGTTTGTATTGCAGCTGACTAAACACCACAGCGTGGGACAAAGTCACAGAGAAATCAACTCTTTGAGGTCACATGAGGACTGAAGTCTCATGGCAATTATACTGACCTTGTAGATTACATTTGCAATGTTACCAATTGTAAAGCAAACGAAGGAAGGAAAAAAGTTTGAAGGCATCTAGTCTTCATTCTGCATTGCCAGATGTCAAGTTGAGATATGCCAAACGTAGACACTCCACGTATAACAAAGGAAGGTGGTTTTTTTTTCTCTCATTATGTTCTCAGCATGAGCCCCCTTTTCATATGTTACATATTATATGAAAGTACAACTCTTTTAATCAAGACAGAATTGAGTATTGAGCACAAGAGTATACACATATAATGTATATATATATTTAGTTTTGTTGAGACACCACTGCTGTTGCATAGAAAATTTAAGTGGCAAAAAAAAAAAGAAAAAAAATCATATGAAAGTGAATGGATAGTTTTTGCAAATGAGCTGCTGTGGTGGTGATGGAAGGTACATGTATAGTTGAGTTGCAATCATGATCTCCGAGTGCCATGTTTCCATTTCCGTGCTGGGGGTGGCAGCACAACAGAAGTCCATCCAAAACCAAGCAGGTTCTACTGCTTGCTATACAGAGCAAAAATCAAATCTTAGGAAACACACTATTTTTCTATGTAGTACCAGAAATCTTAGTGTCATGTATCGTAACATTACTTTATAAGAGTTCATATACCAAGAAAAAAAAAAGGAAATCGGCAAAAAAAAAAAAAAAAAAAAAAAAGTTTGTTCATGTGTGTGGAAACTGTAAATTCAGATTTATATGGGTTTTCATTATTCTACTACCGAGTATGGTGCCATTTTTGCTAAAAAAACACACAATTTATGAATTCGCCCTACTACTTCTACTGGAAAAGTTGATTGCCCCTGAAAATTTGTGCATTTTGTGGAAAGATGGAAATAATGCTGCTGCTCACATTGCGTTCAGAATTTCTTATGTTATTTGTAGGCCTTTGCAGACCATTTTTGTGTAAATGACAGCATCACAAGAAGTAAACCAGGTACTTTCTCCAAAATATTGAGGAGCGGCATGCTAAAGCAGTTGATATACATGTATTGCTCTTATCAATCAATATGCTATGGATTTCTTTTCTCTTTATGGCATACTGAAAACATATGATTAAAATGATTTGCAGCGTTTTTTTCTATCCGTGGCTACCCACCTCTGTGCGTCTGTGCATAAATTTCTGTTTCTAGATAAAAAATAACATCTTGTCTTGTTCTCAATCTCCATGCCATTTACAAACTGGGTTAAATTCTCACACTCGACTAAGTAAATTGACAACTGTAGTGTTGAAGGTATTTGATAAGTCTTTTTACAATTACTCTACATGCAGAATTTGCTAAATTACCAAATGTTTGTCAAATAAACATTTGGGTTATTAATTTCTGTGAAGAAGCACTGCTACTTAATGTCATCCTTTTCCAAATGATTGCCGCAAGTGTAGCTATAGGAGAAATTACTCAAGTTATCAAGTAAAGTCAAATTTTGAGGAAAAAAAAAGAAAGAGCATACTGCAAAATGTAAAGAAAAATTAATTCTTGTTCTGATAGCAAATGTAATGGAATTCTGGTTGATGTATGATATATAATAAATGTGCTAGATAAGTATTGACCCATTTGAGACTTGATGGCAATAACAGGCAGTTGTAATATATATATGTCCAGGTATTGTGTGCTGTTTTGGTGGTCCGCCACGGAGAGTGGAATGCAGACTTTATTTCACATGTATGTATATTGCGCTTCTTTGTAAAATATAGGAAATATGTGTCTCAAGAGATATGAAGCAAAGTAAAACCATGAAAACACAAGGATAAACATCAGCTCCTCTGACTTGTCGACAAGACTTCAGATTTGGGAGAAAATGTTGCTTAAATTGTAAAGACTATGCTCCATCATGTTCATTAACTCTTTTAGTTTGTCATCTGAATGATATACCCATTCAGCATAGTAATTTTGTGGTCTGTTGTGTCTGGTCATTGACTGGGTCATTTGAAGCATTATGTTATTCTTTTTTTTTTCCAAGCTTGTGAAGTATAGAGAATGTCTTGCATCATTCATCATAAATAAAAGGGTCTCGGACTTAAACTGATATGCAAGGAAAGTTCCAACGCGTTGAGTCGCTTCATTTTTGTGTTCCTGACATTTCAGAGTCATGCTTTGTGTCACGGAAAGAGTGATAGCTTTATAGCCCATGTGGTGATAGAATGAAAACAGTGATAACTAGAGAAGCACTCTGAGAGCGCAGACCTCCGCCGAGCATACAGCTCATTTCCACCGCTGATCTTGTTCTTCCATAGAGGTATCAGTGATTTCCACCCGTATGTACTTATAGCATTGTGTGCTGAAAGTCACCCGATTTCCCAATATAGAAACCTTTTGTTATGTCATAAACTTCCAGCTCCACGGCGCGCCTCGCCTTGGCAGAAACTAGAGCACGCACTTTAGTGTGTGCATGCAAACCTCAAATACGCGCAGCCTGAACTCCCAAGTTCATTGACCCTACCTGCCAAAATATAAAAAATCCTCCATAAAATCCCCAAAAATTCTCGGATCACTACCAAAATTTAATCATCTGTCACTTGTATCATTCTAAACCTTTCCTGCAAGTTTCATCCAAATCCGTTAACTACTTTTTGAGTTATTTTGCACACGGACAAACTAACTAACAAACCAACAGTAACGAAAACATAACCTCCTCCCTTGGCGGAGGTAATGAAAGGAGTGAGCAGTTACTACACGTGTATCATGTGCCAAGTTGGACAAGCGATAAACTTGTGACCACCTCATCTAAAAAATCAGTGTTGAGTCACCCAAAGATGGTATTTTTTCAGCATATCATATAGTAGAGCTTGTATTTGGGTTGTGTGACTAAAACTTGCTTTTGGACTTCTTTAAATTTTGTGTAGCATACCTTAATATAAAATGAAGGAAAAGACAAAGGAAGGGAACAACCAGTAATGACCCATATCCACAGATTGGCTGGATATTACATTCCAACAGAGGAAGTCGTGTACCTTCATTTGCACATTCCAGGAAAGTCATTAGTGTGCGAGGGCAAAGTGAGCTATGAACCTTGGCGAGAGATGCATATTCCAAGATACAGGTACAGACCTGTTCGGTTTGGGCCCCCTTTTTTTTTTTTTCTCCTTTTCTTTTTATTTAATGTGCATTTCCGCCATAAATTTAGGGTATCGCCATACCCAACAATAGTTGATTTATGCACTGGCTATAAGCAACGCACCTGACTCATTGCATAAACCATGAATCGTTTTTTTCTTATTTTGGAAGCTCCCCAGTCATAGTTGACATAAGTTAGTGTTTTACAACTTAAAGAAAACCAAAACCCAAAGAGAAATGTGGATTGGGTGAAAGCAGCAACATTAGTAGAACACATCAGTGAAAGTTTGAGGAAAATCGGACAATTGATGCAAAAGTTAAGAATTTTTAAAGTTTTGGTGTTGGAACCACTGGATGAGGAGACTACTAGACGTTAGACATGTGTGGACAACATTATGAAGAAAATATAAAGGGAATTCCACAAAAATTTATTTTTCATGAAAATTACACATTCCATTAACTTGATACTGACATATATGTCAAGGGTAGTAATTATTTCCCCTGCTTTCTGAAAGCAGTTAGTCAAGTGCTCTTTCATTATGCTAGAAAAGTGTATGCACTAATACAAAATACATGTATACCTGACATTATGATTGAGATCAAAATAAATCTGCAAATTGCTCAGAAAGATGGTGGTGTCAGACCCTGATCATCAAAGGCACAAATGCACCTGTGGAATTCTTTTGTGCATCAATGGAAAGCTGAACAGCTGTTTGAGATAAAGGCAGTTGAAACTTCATTTCTTCAACCTCCTTTTGTTACATCCAGGTGGTCACCCATTTTTTCTTTTGTCTCATTTTGGCTGGCATTGTTCATGTCAATTTCATCATCTATTATTCAAAAACATTCTGTTTCCACAAGGGTACTTTCTCTCCTGTATTACCGAAAGGAAGCAGGCATGTGTGTGTGTGTGTGTGTGTGTCTTGTGTGTATGCCTGCAAGACTGCATGTTTCAATGCCTTTGCACCTGGACAATATCAAGACTGTATGGTATATGTATGCCTAAACCTGGAACCCAATAGTCCATGGGCCAGGCCAGATATTGGTACCATCTGAGGTGGCAAAACCTTTTTGGTGTCATTTTGTTTGTCGGGCATAGATAT
Source organism: Diadema antillarum (assembly GCF_040938485.1). Taxonomy (NCBI): domain Eukaryota; kingdom Metazoa; phylum Echinodermata; class Echinoidea; order Diadematoida; family Diadematidae; genus Diadema; species Diadema antillarum. The sequence goes on along the minus strand of NW_027272037.1, from coordinate 72,967 downwards.
GCTTATCAAGCTATGATAGCATTTCCAAATGAGTAGCTTAGTCATAGTAAATGAATTTTTAACCAATTCGGTCTCGTTGTTATATCCCTATACTTCTGAATCGAAACTAACCGCCATACAAAGAAGAGCACTGTCTTCTGTATGTTCCACAGAGCTGTAAAATGCAGCTCTATGGTATGTTCACAGGTGTTCTGTTGTAAACGCGGTGCGCTTAGTCTTTATACAAGGCAGCGAAGGGAATATCCAAAGGTTATGATGTCCACAGCGCTTAGTCTTTATTCTAGACGGCGAAGGGAATATCCAAAGCGTATGATACAGTGTATATGCTTTTATCTAAAAACAACAACAAAAACAAAAGCAATTCCTCGTGAATTTTACCGTATCTTTCAATTATTTATCATTTTCCGGCGAAAACGCTACGGTGAAAACGCTGATACCACGCCAATGTCGCTTTATTTCCCTCCAACAATGAAAGATAATGCAAAAACAATGTACCGGTACACTACAATACATTATGATAAATAACATTGTAAATGAACAGAGTGATTTTTGTTTAAAACTGATGTATTTGTTGATAGGGTGGTATAAAAACAGTATAGATAATCCCTTTTATGAGGAACTTTAGATATGATAACGGTACATTGGTCTAGATAAAGAACTAAGCGCACCGCGTGACAGCTGTGGACATCATAACCCTTTGGATATTCCCTTCGCTGCCTTGAATAAAGACTAAGCGCATCGCGTTTACAACAGAACACCTGTGGACATACAGAAGGCAGTGCTCTTCTTTGTATAGCGGTTTAGTTTCGATTCAGAAGTATAGGGATATAAATACGAGACCAAATTGGTTAAAAATTCATTTATTATGACTAAGCTACTCATTTGGAAATGCTATCATAGCTTGATAAGCATATCTATGCCCGACAAACAAAATGACACCAAAAAGGTTGTGCCACCTCAGATGGTACCAACAACCCATTTTTCGGGTCTTGGCCCATGGACTACAACTGGGCTGTGGGCATATACCATACCATGGATCTGCTGTGTTCCTTTTAGCATTTGTGACCGTGCACCTCAAAATGAACATAAAGTCGCACACACTGATTTTGCGCGAGGACTGAAAATAAGTAAAATTGGTCAACCTAGCCGAACTTGACTTTTTCATATTTTTTAAAAGAGCGGGTCTTCTTTGACATTATGCTAAAATTTGGTATCATAAAACGGGCAGGAAAATGTTTTTTTATAGCAGTTCATCTCGAACATTTTTGGTAGAATAGTGTGACTAGGTGTGTCTTCAGAATCCCTTTTTCATTTCTGAAAAACCTTGTCCACACTCTTCACTTTCAACTCTAATAACTTTTGAAAGGATAGTGCTACTGCTTGGGAAGTTGGCATTAATTATGGACAGAATGTGTTAATGAGACATATTTAATTTCAGTTTAATCTGATAATCCCTTCATTGTTGTTACTCTGGTGGTTTACTTCCTGTTTTTTGTCCCATTCATCGCACAGCCAGCACGGTTTGGTAAAGATTACGCGCTTGAATAGACACTGTACTTCAGAGCCTCTTTTCTCAGTTCACACTTTTCCTGAGTTTGTGCTTTCTTTCCAATATATAGATAGGTTAGGAGAGTCCATTTGATTTGAGTTATACATCATTTTAAAGCTTAAAGTCTGCTCTTTCAGAATATGGTCTTAACTAAAAATTCATGTCTGGCGACTTTTTGTTTGTTTTGAGGTGCAGGGTCACATTTGGTACCAGAAAGTAGGAGTCCACATACTAAGTACAATGTGCATACTTGGTAATGGTACACTGTACAATGCAGGTCTGCATGACTGCATAGCTGAATTACCTTTGGCAAGGCTTCTTGATAGGATGACCCTTTCAGGCAACCAAAATCACATTTTTTTTTTCTTTTTGTGGCATGACAATGAAATTTAGTGGTCTGAAAATATAACAAAAAACATTAAATATACAACACCTTTAATAAAAAATTTAATACATATACTTTAACATCATAATTATGTGAAAAGTGGCAGTTATGATAAAGAGCTTAAACTGCCACATACCATGGCTACATGTATATTATTTACTGAACCATAACATATCAAATAATAAAATGAGGCATAAACAAGATTTGTTTTTTCCATGATAAAGATATATTCATGGAATGATTATATTCAACATAGGGGCATACCTACTTCTATCTTTTAGATTGGTAAAATCTGGTCGTGAAACTTGGCTGTGAGAAAAATATAGTTGGCCAAATTTGGCTATAACATGGCCCCAAAGAATGTTGAGCCTTGCCTCTGGTATTTACAGTACAGGTATATGCAAGTCATAGTAAACTCATCATTTGTGGACAAGCACACACATGTAGGACTGCGTTTGATTCTTTTTTTCTTCACATATTTCTCCGTTTTCTGTGTGTGTGTGTGTGTGTGTGTGTGTGTGTGTGTGTGTGTGTGTGTGTGTGTGTGTGTGTGCGTGTGTGGTGTGTGTGTGTGTGTGTGTGTGTGTGTGTGTGTGTGTGTGTGTGTGTGTGGAATGTGTGTGACTTAACTTACATTTATTCAAATGTTTGAATATATTTCTTCTAAGGACTCTCGCAGCACTGCTCTACCATGCACTTTCATACATTTCAATCCTTTCATGCTCAGCTTGCAGGCACTACAGTGTAGTTGTCGCTTTATATCAGGTACAAGTTTTCTGGTTGCTAGGAGCAAGGACCACAGTGAAGCAGGTCCATGTTTGAAAAAACCTTTGTTACAAAGTTAAGGCATAAACTCCATAAATACCATGTGCATAGAAGGCCACTCCATTGCAGCCACTCAGTTATCAGTACAAATGAATGCATACAAACTTTGATATACACACCATTTTCATACAAAAATAATCATTTTATTTCCCAATTGCACAAGTTCATTAATATCACAATCATAGTTTGCCATATCAACAGGGATTATACATGAAATTTTGACATTCAGCATCTTTCACACACTGAAGAGTAAAATCAAAGAGTTTACACGAACAAAAAATATGATATGTCACTTCAAGGAAAAGTGATTCACCATGTACATGGTGCATATGCATTACAACATTTTATGTGATGCATCTATAGAGGATAAAGACAACTTTCTTTAATTTCTATTGTATACCCAACATCTGGTCAACAAATGTTCAGAGACTAATTTGTGATTAGGTTGACCAACCAGGCCATACAAACATTTTGTCCTCTGATTTGGACCTGTTTGTTCTTTATTCTTAAAAGGTTAAATCTTATCAATGCCACCTATAGTATTCATTCTCATTCCAAAGTCCACTCCCTAAAATTAATCAGTATTCATTACAACTAGGATGGCCAAGGTAAATGCTACAAACTTTGATAAGGTTATTGAGAACTTGGAAGGAAAACTGCATGAAAAAAGAGGAACACAGCAAAAGAAAAATATTCAGTGGAACACCACTCTCCAAAATGAGAACACAAATAGAAAGAGACGCATACAAAAGCACCGCACTGAAACCCTGTCAAATATCCCAGACAATGTTAAAGGCAAGGGAAGCTAAAATATACATCACATTTTTTTTTTCTTTTCTTTTTTTTTTCAGTATGATGGCCTGCAGACCGGAAAAGAATTTTATTGCATTTGCCAACCATGCGGGCAGCTATCAACCATACGGCAAAGGCATAAGGTTCATGACATGTGACAATGTCAAGGACAGTACAACAATCACTGCATGAATGCAGACAGATAGAACCCCTCTTGCAACATTAAAGGGTATGTACAGTTCTGGTCGAGGTGAGAATTTTGCTTTTAACGTTTTGCGAGATATTCAGAAAGCACTCTATGAGATGTCAAAGATCATGTAATTCTAAAGGGTATCAAAAGTTTATTTGATGAAAATCGGGTTTGAAATGGCTGAGATATCCAAAAACAAGGTGAAACAAAGAGATCCTAATAAAGGTGGGGCATGTCGCCTTTTATTATTATCACTTTTTTGGATATCTCAGCCATTTGAACATCAATTTTCATCAAATAAACGTTGAATCCTTTTAAAAATTACATGCTCTTTCATATTTCATGAGATGTTTCTCACTATCTCACCTAAGAATGTTCAAAACATGAATCCCCACCTCAACCAGTACTGTACAGTCCCTTTAATGCTTTCCGAGAAATGCAAGCATGGGGGGGGGGGGGGGGGGGGGGGGGAGGGGTGGTTGATACTCGTGTGAACATAAAATACATTCAATTCGGCCTTGATGCAATCTCCCTCTGGAGTCCCTCCATGGTACATGCTGTATATCATTCAGCTACATTGTAACTACCTCTCCAGGAGCTCTGAAGCGGAAGGAGCCCAGCCCGCTGCTTCCAGGCAAGGACAAAGGCCTCATGTTGACTATGACAAACTATATGTAAGGGGGGTTAGGGAAATATCCCCTGGGCAATTACCCCGGACCCTTCCCCTCAACCTAACCCTAACCCAAACTCTGAACCCTTAATCTAACCCTAACCCCAATCTTTACTCTAACCGTATCATTAACCAGTATTTTTTTTTTTTTTTTTTTTTTTTTTGGGGGGGGGGGGGGGGGGTAATTGCCCAACATGCTGTTCCCAACATGCTGTTCCCAACATGCTGTTGGAAAAGAAATGCCACATCCCAACAGTGATCTACTCAAGAAAATATATTCATAAAACCAGGATGACCAGGGAGATTTCTCTGAATTACTGTCTCTGAATGTAAATAAAGCATGTAGTCATGACACTATCCCAGCTAGACTGATACAAGAATTCATAGCTAGACCATTGTCCCACATTTTCAATCTCTCACTTCTGACAGGAAAAGTTCCAAATATCTTGAAAGTGATTAAAGTAACACCTACATTTTAAAAAGGTTATAAAAAAGAGAACCCTGGAAATTATTGTCCAATATCTGTCCTTCCATTATTTGCAAAGGTTCTAGAAAAAATGGCAAATAATAGATTACAAAATTTCCTAAAAAAGAATGGCAAATTGTATAAACATCAATGTGGCTTTAGAAAGAAAAGATTATTAAGCTGACAGATTTCAATTTGTTAGTTGTAACAAGGTACTCTCTGAGTACAAGACAATACCTTATGGCATACCTCAGGGGTCTGTTTTGGGACCTACTCTTTTCTATTGTATATTAATGATTTTCCAAATTCAAGTGATTATTTTACTTTCAGATTGTTTGCCGATGATTTCATTCTATTTCATACATTTCAAGTCAAAAATTACGAGACAGATTTGGGAGAAGTAACCTTAGAATCAAAGAACATACTATACTGGTGTAATGCCAAATAAAGTGTACTATGAATTTATGAAAGACAAATTACATGCTAATTAGAGGATGAAGATAGGCAATCAATGTACAAGGAAGAGTTCAAATCATGGATACAGATCTCCATGAAGTAGATGTCACAACTTTAATTGGAGTAGACATTGATAGACATTTGACATGGAAAAGTCATATTGCCAAAATCATATTGTGCATACGCAAAAAGGTTGGTGTCCTAGATTGACTGTGAAACTTTGTACCATGAAACATTTTGATTTGCTTATAAATATAAGACATTCATGCAGTCCCATATCACATACACGTGTATATCAACGTTTGAGGTAAAGTTACAAAAGATCTTAATTCTTTATTATTAATTCAAAAAATGGCAATACCCGCGATAACATTCAGTAAATACATGACAAGGTCAGGACCATTATTAAGGGATCTAAAGATACTTGATGTTTATCAACTGCATATACATAATTGTATTATCTATTTGTAGTTTAATGTATGATTTAATTAAACTGAGAATTTGCCCCATACACTGCCACAATATTGTTCTTTGATTCAATATGGTTATAGAACAAGGCAAAAAGAAGATGAGAATCGATATAAATACCAAAATTTAAGACAAGTTCAGCAGCATGGTGACCTAGAGTACTTCAACACACAGTGAAATCTCCAAAGATGTTTTCCTTAGAAGCATCAGTTATGTTTAATAGCTAATAAGCTGAAATTTCCAGCTTTCAAGGACCTACAAGTACACACAATCATTTCGATTTTTAGAGGATGGGATTCATTTGTTAGTCTCAAAACAGGATGTTTGTATATACTGTATCCTCTTCTATTTTTTTTTTTTTTTTTGGTTAATTGTTATATTGGGAACAGATTCCAAGAATCTTGAAGCCTTCAGGAGCTCAGTACTATGGATATAGGACTCTCTCTTTCCTTTTTTCCTTTAATTTTGTCTTTCCCCTAGTCCTTCAAATTGTATCTCCGTTTGCTCGTTTAGTCATGTCATGTTGTTGTGTTTCTGCTATTTTGTTCCATTCTGTCTTAATTATTCTTGTGTTAAGTATTTGTAATTACAGTGAGTATTTTCAAAGAAACTCTTGAGTGGTTCACAATGTACAAGCATTGCTTTTTAGTGGCCCTCTCAGTTCTCTTCCCCCCCCCCCCCATCCCCTCCAAGCATAACTTTGCCAATATGTATGTATATCTCTATTTGTTAATTTTTGTTTCGCACATTCTAATGTATGCTTATGATATAATTTCTGATTTATACTGCGTTGTGTTTTGTTAGAAGAAAAATGAGAATGAAAATAAAATGAACCACACTAAACTGACATCTGGCAGAGATCAGGTCACTCATCCCTCAAGCAGTTTTGTTTTGGATTTTTTTTTTCTGCTTCAAGTCATTATCATCCATGACCACGAGGAGTGAGTAGATAACATGTCATTCCGTTTTACACAAGACGGACAATGAACGCCCGAGAAGAGTGATTGCAAAAGCTCACTTGAGCATCTCTGCTCCAAAGTATAACACTGCCCTCGTAAACCAAAACATTCCCTCAAGACTTCTACATTCTCAGAACTCTTCCCTCCTCATTATTCCGAGTGTGCACACAAAGTGGACGGAATGAACCTTTGCTCACGCTGGGTCATTACTATGGAACTCACTCCCTACATTGATTACTATTGTTATTTTTTAATGAGAGTAATATAAGGGTTGTCTATCAAGACTTGTTAACTAAATATGAGGTGAGTGCGAGGAACTGTGAGGCGGTCTGACAGACATAGACATCGAGAACTCCCAGAGAAGAGTACTGCAACAGCCATGTTTTATGAAGGACAAAGAATGACTCAAACATGGCTCAATACAATCAGTCAGACCGCAACGCTGCTGTTAATGAGCTCAAATAAAAAATTTATCATACGCGCAGGTTTTTGCGCATGTCCTTCTCAGCACCCGAGATTTTGCGAGATAATTCAGAGACAAAGTGCATGGTCTACGAGATTCACTTATTGACGACATGAAGATCTACTATCCGTGACTAATTGACATGGTTTGTGAATATTTGAAATAATACATAAAATGAGCTTATGATACCATTATTCATATCTCTGCATTATATCGATATTTTCCAAACGACCCTGAGACAAATTAGAACAAGGCTTTCTATTTATTGCCAACCCGACCCGTTCATAGGTTGAATCACCACATGAATGATAGTCAACGTTTTAGATATACTTGTTATAATAGCACAGTAAGAACTGAATTGGTCCCTCGCTTAGAAAACAATAAAGATTGAAAGTCTCGTCAAGTAAAAATCAATTTTTTTGCAATTTGAGATACATGAATGATCATGCGCTCCCAGGGTATCATGACATTAGATTAATTACTCAGCGATGTATACAGTGGATTAATAAGGAATAATTATTCTAATACGAAATAGAGAGCCCCAAAGAACTCATGTGCACAAACTTAGTGCTAGATCTTTTATTATTGATTTGTATGCTATTTATTAATGCACGCTACTCTATCTAGTTGTGCAAACAAAGTTCAAGCCAAAGTTGAACTGTCGATCAGAGTGGAGTGTTGTTCTTGTTGTTTACGTGGAGATCTTAGCTGCTTAGTTGCCTGAACCTGAGCGCGTATACCTACATTGTGCGCGCGCACACACACACACACCATAGGGTCCTACACTGTCATCTACACACAGCGTATTACTGTTATGTAAGGTACCGGTACACGTTTACTGTCATTCCGCGAGGTTCGTTCAACTCTCCACTCAGAGGGAATTAACCAATCAGAAACGCGTATTCGCAGCAAACTGAAATCTCATCAAAAATTAACTGTACAACACAATGATTTATTCGCCAACCTGACCCGTTCATAGGATCAGTCCACATAAAGTCATTATGTTTTCATACAATGATATTTCTTCTTTCATTTTATACCACTTCCATTTTGGTCCACCTTGATTTCGTTGGTCTAGTGTACCCCTTAAGAAAAATGAAAAATATGCAAATTTTGTGTTTTATAATTTCCTTGTTCAGTATATTTTATATGTCAGTCATAACCTTTTAAGTGGTCGAATTTCATCAAAGTTCAACTCTTCAGCTTTTTATCGATGTATAAATCATGAAGATTGATAATGTCGTTTAGATTTACAGATACTTTAAAAATGTAGTCTCCCAGCTCATTACGTATTCATGTCCGTGAGGTCCATGCATACGCGTACAATAAATGCGAAGGCTTTTCAGGACGTTGCGGTCTGACTGCAATGGCTCAATACAAGTAGTGAGTCAGTTCAAGCAAGGCAATGCTAGATCCCATCTTTATAAAAAGTCTTTGATCATGATGATAACAAATGCAGAACTAGATGACATGACGAAACAAGTTCTGGAACCTGTCTTCCTCACTTTCTACCAGGTCACCGAAAGATTATTGGAAGATCATCTGGGTTCTAGGAAGTATGCCAAGATGGGAGTGCCTCACCGGGGGACTGTTACAGCCCCCTGGACAGGGTGGGTCCATTACAGGTGGATCATGTATAGCATTGAGACAGTCAGAGTTCTGTCTTCATTCTTTTTTTTTTTTAGATAAACAGAAAGAGATTCATGTAGGTGAATAGTCAAAAAGTTCAGATGAGTAGTATGACATGGTAATAGTTAGTTTCAGTTGTACACTGATAGGGATAAGGCCAACATAAGCTTAAATGTGACCATAAAAGTCCAAAATATTTAACTGCATCTTTGAGAAACACCCCCAGGGCATATTAGAATGAGTGAGTCTTGTCTAGGATATAAAGCTGCAGTATTAGATAGAGGAATACGCTCTCTGGTAGTTATATTTGACTACAATATTAGTGCGGTATTAACTGTTGTTATGACTTTATATGTCTTACGACTTATATATGACTTTATATATCTTACATCTGTTGATATTATATTCTACGTTTACCTCAGATATTATGTACATTTTAAGAGTTAGGCATCATTTTTTCTTTTCATGTTATTTTTACTAGATGGAGCATGCTATTCAATTCAAATTTGAGTGTAAAGAGTGCATTCGAATGGACCACTTCCCAGGAGTCCCTCTACATTGCTGGCTGAAGAGCCTTGAGTCTTGTTACCAGGGTAACCACAGCTCCTCTTTGGAGATGCCTGGAGGATAAGGCAGTCCATATGCTGGACCTTCCTGGTATCTATACCAAAATCCCGGAAGCACTGCAGAAGGGCACTGAATCCCCTCAAGAGCTCATATATGGGCATGTGAATTCCTCTACGTTGTAGGTGATATTGATGATGACCCTGTATTCCACAAGCTCAGAGCCACGTGAGCATGATGGGACGACTTCCACAATCCTCCAAAACATGCTGCCAGCACTCATAAGAGTGATGAAGACCCATGCACAGTGCATCTCTCAAGTAAAACCACAGTAGAGGGATTCATCCTTGAGTGATGACAAGTGCAACAAGTTCACAGAAAGAGTGTTCGCCTACCTTGACCAACTGATGCTTGCGAGGCCAAATTCTACCATCCTTGCTCATGAAGCCACTATCATGTTTTCCCTATAAAACAAGACGGAGGAATGGATAAAGGCGCTTTCTTCAAAAGGAACAATGCACATCACTAATACTGCTGGAAAGCAATAACGGAAACTTCAGGACGCCTTCAGGTTTCAGGTTTATTTACCTTGACCCTTGCCGCAATTTTGCATCCCCTCAAAGATAAAGATTACCACATTTCTGTTTCACATACAAACTCAATTTTCCCACTCACAACAGAACACCCGTCTTCTTCTTTCAATTGAAATGGAGGGAGTTCTTCCAAGAGAACCAGGAAAACAAATTTCCTAAAAGCTGTTGGTGTCGACTTTATACATGTATGCCACTGCCTGGTAGATGTTCAAGCGCTGGGTCTAATAAACAAGCTTGTTACTGCTCCTCTGTGGCAAGTCATCGAATCAGGCCACATCGTCAATATGAATGAACATTACACGAACTTGCATGCATGTTTCATGAAGTGGGCTAATGACGCGAGTCGACCTGACGAATCGAGTCAGTTCATGCGCAACGAAGCTGTGCTGTTCGAAGGAAAACAAAACCCTGATGATGCCATCTTTGAATCTTTGGTGGAGCAAAATGCAGCACTAGATCACACTAAACTGTTTAAAAGAAAAAATATTGGAATTGTTCTAACCAGTGATATGGATAAGGTGGATTATTTGCAGTTTAAATAAAATATTATCAATTCTATTATGAAATCATCAATTCATGAATTGTTTTCTTTTATTCTCATTATAATGATTGTGGATGGTGGCATTATTGACTTCCCCATTACATTTACCAGAAGACACAATCACAATACCTGGTAGATGTTCAAGCGCTGGGTCTAATAAACAAGCTTGTTACAGCTCCTCTGTGGCAAGCCATTAACCCTATTCTAACTGGGCTATTTGAGACCACGTTTTTACTGAGGGGGGGGGGGGGGGGGTCAATTTGACCCCCCCCCCCCTTCAGATCTCGGCCGCCGATAGTGCGATCGCCGCGAAATTGTGCCTGGAGATAGAGCTGGATGTCAACTACAAGATTACATTGTAATACAATAGAAAAATATTGCCTTTCTATTTTTAATAAATTAATTATGCAAATTTGTGCATGAAATCATATTTTCACCTATAACTCCATCAAAAAGACTGGAGGATTGCTAAATTTTTGTGTCAGAATTCCTCAAGACACATCAAACAATTTTCATGTAAAAAGATAGCACAATCGATATCAATTTGTTTTGTTTTTTATTGTTTTGTTAATTTCTTATGTATTTTATTGTTTTTTCGACCTTTTGTTTTCTATTGTTTTTTTGCCAAAATTTGTTGCAGGCACTTTATCAGGCTTATCTACACTAGAATTGATTAATTTCAATGATCAAAAATTGAAATAATCTAATTTGTATCAATTTAACCAAAAAACACAATTTGCATTGGATTTGCACACGATATCATGAATTTGAGCTGTTTTTTTGTTGACATGCATATGCAAAACATTACGTAACTTCAAAATGGTGTACCCGGACGTCGCAAATTTGGTCTCAAAATATGCGGGAGACTTCGATGAAAAAAGTCGTGAAACGACGCGGCAAAATCTTTGCGCGTTGCGAAATCGTGGCGCGAAACGTCGAGGGGGGGGTCAATTTGACCCCCCCCCCCCAGTTAGAATAGGGTTAATGAACCAGGCCACATCGTTGATATGAATGAACATTACACAAACTTGCATGCATGCTTCATGAAGAGGGCTAATGACGCGAGTCGACATACCGAATCGAGTCAGTTCATGCGCAATGAAGCTGTGCTGTTCGAAGGAAAACAAAACCCTGATGATGCCATCTTTGAATCTTTGGTGGAGCAAAATGCAGCACTAGATCACACTAAACTGTTTAAAAGAAAAAATATTGGAATTGTTCTAACCAGTGATATGGATAAGGTGGATTATTTGCAGTTTAAATAAAATATTATCAATTCTATTATGAAATCATCAATTCATGAATTGTTTTCTTTTATTCACATTATAATGATTTGTGGATGGTGGCATTATTGACTTCCCCATTACATTTACCAGAAGACACAATCACAATACCTGGTAGCTGCTCGAGCGCTGGGTCTAATAAACAAGCTTGTTACAGCTCCTCTGTGGCAAGCCATTAATGAACCAGGCCACATCGTTGATAAAAATGAACATTACACGAACTTGCAGGCATGTTTCATCATGTGGGCCGATGATGCGAGTCGACCTGACGAATCGAGTCCGTTCATGCGCAATGACGCTGTGCTGTTCGAAGGGAAACAAACCCTGATGATCTTATCTTTGTGTGTTTGTTGAAGCAAATTACAGCACTAAATCACACTTAAATTGTTTTTTTTTTTTATATTGGAATTGTTCTAACCAGTGATATCGATAAGGTAGCTTATTTACAGTTTGAATAAAATATTGTCAATTTTACTATGAAAATCATCAATTCATGAATTGTTTTCTTTTATTCTCAGTATAATGATTTGTGGATGGTGGCATTTTTTAGTTCCCCATTACATTTACCAGAAGACACAATCACAAAACCTGGTAGCTGCTCGAGTGCTGGGTCTAATAAAGAAGCTTGTTACAGCTCCTCTGTGGTAAATAATTAATGAACTAGGCCACATCGTCGATATGAATGAACATTACATGACCTTGCACACATGTTTCATCATGTGGGCTAATGACGCGAGTCGACCTGACAAATCAAGTCCGTTTATGCTCAACGAAGCTGTCCTGTTTGAAGGGAAACAAGACCCTGATGATCCTATCTTTGTGTCTTTGGTGAGGCAAGTCAATATCCTGGACCTTCCTGGCATGTATACCAAACTCCAGGAAGCACAACAGAAGGGTACTGAATCCCTTCAAGAGTTAATACATGGGCATGTGAACTCCTCTAGGTGATACTGATGAAGACCCTGTATTCCACGAGCTCACGGAGCCACATGAGCATGATGGGACGACTTCCACAATCCTCCAAAACATGCTGCCAGCACTCGCACAAGTAGCAAAGACCCATGCATTGTGCATCTCTCAAGTAAAACCGCAGCCGAGGGTTTCATCCTCGAGTGATGACAAGCGCAACAAGTTCACAGAAAGAGTGTTCACCTACCTTGACCAACTGATGCTTGCAAGGCCAAATTCTACCATCCTTGCTCATGAAGCCACTATCATGTTTTCCCTATAAACAAGACGGAGGAATGGATAAAGGCGCTTCCTTCAGAAGGAACAATGCACATCACTAATACTGCTGGAAAGCAATAATGGAAACTTCAGGACACCTTCAGGTTTCAGGTTTATTTACCTTGACCCTTGCTGCAATTTTGCATCCCCTCAAAGATAAAGATTACCACATTTCTGTTTTACATACAAACTCAATTTTCCCACTCACAACAAAACACCCATCTTCTTCTTTCAATTGAAATGTAGGGAGTTCTTCCAAGAGAACCAGGAAAACAAATTTCCTAAAAGCAGTCGGTGCCGACTTTATACATGTAAGCCAATACCTGGTAGATGTTCAAGCGCTGGGTCTAATAAACAAGCTTGTTACTGCTCCTCTGTGGCAAGTCATCGAATCAGGCCACATCGTCAATATGAATGAACATTACACGAACTTGCATGCATGCTTCATGAAGTGGGCTAATGACGCGAGTCGACCTGACGAATCGAGTCAGTTCATGCGCAACGAAGCTGTGCTGTTCGAAGGAAAACAAAACCCTGATGATGCCATCTTTGAATCTTTGGTGAAGCAAATGCAGCACTAGATCACACTAAACTGTTTAAAAGAAAAAATATTGGAATTGTTCTAACCAGTGATATGGATAAGGTGGATTATTTGCAGTTTAAATAAAATATTATCAATCTTATTATGAAAATCATCAATTCATGAATTGTTTTCTTTAATACTCATTACAATAATTTGTGGATGGTGGAGATTTTGACTCCCTAATATTACACTTACCAGAAGACACAATCACAGTTCTCCTTCAAATTAAAATTGAAGTAGGTACCTCTGCATTTGCTTGATTTTTCTTAATGTTCAACCTTTTTTCATCATGGACTATCATGATATTAACTTTTAATAACTTAGTTGCCTAGTGACTCTAACATATGAGATTTGTATTAGTCGTATCGTGTGCTGTTGTGCCAAGATTTATGACCATAAAGAACGTGCATTGAAGCGCATTCACATACTTTGTGTGTTTCTCAGCGATTTTCAAAATTTTGGCTTATAACCAATTGCATGGGCAATAAAAATGAGGACAATTTCAAAATGCTCAAAGTGTAGTAAGTTTAAATCACTGCTTAAAAATCATCTATTAATTACTCAATCTTAATTTTCATTGTTGTTGTTATATATGTACATCATGCTGTATTCCAATTTAATATAATTCCATATCAATACACGTAGAAATGTCAGTATTAAGTGCTATAAAGTGTTATTTATTATCATAATTTACATATATCATTTTGCATTTTATTCTCTTTTACTTCATGACGTAGGTCATAGATGAAGTCTAATGTCATATTTTAAGAAATAGGGAATTTCACTTGTTTGCAAGTATGTTATCAGCATTTATCACCATTTTTCGGTCAATGTACACATTCTCAATCCGCATAGAGTGCTTACTTCCATGTCTGCGATAAGTGCATAAACAGGGAGATCACTCACATGAACGGCGGAGGAGGTTCACAACCGTGAGCGGTCTAATAATTAACAGCCTCTGCAGGCAAGCTGTCTAAACGAGTAATATACAAGGTATGGAAAACTCCAGGATAAACATTAGTACTTGAACCAGTACACAATGCATTGTGACAGTGGTGATAAAATGGTCCTATCAATTGTTTATCATTTGTTCTACTTCGAATTCAAAGGCCAAATTCTCATCTGAGTTCTCATTTGTGTGAAAAACGTAATTTGCTGAATAATCCTGTACTATAACCATTGTAACATTTACACATTTAGATACAAATCTTAACTTCCCTCCACTTCAACATCATATACTTTGATGTAAACAAACTCATGTCACATTAGGAATATGAACTAAGTTTTCAGGATTCCATCCTGAACATAACTATTCAGAGGATCTAGGAAACCAATCAGACCTTACAACCTGACAAAACTAATGCTGCATTCTTTATGATCCCAAAATACTAAATGTACGTAATTAAATTCTCCCTCTATACAGTAGGACTACTGACCGACTCAGTGACCCCATGGTATCGTCCCTTGCTCCCACATGGATCCTGGCAGAAGAAGCAAAGGCAGGAAGGCATCAAGGAGACAGGGGTGGGGTAGGTGAGATGACATATGATGGGTATGATGGCAGCCAAGAGAGACAACTACCACAATATGTATAAAAGCTGCTGTTGCAATGGCAACAGATTCCTAAATGCTCACTAAAGTCTTTCACAACTTAATATTACATCTATAACCACATGTACTGAATTTCAACTGAATTGCTTAAAACAGAGAGTTGATCCACAACATTTGCATAATTTTCTAGGAAAATTTGCTATAACCACGGCAACGCAATGACAAATGTCTTGGACATCTGCATATGATAGCGGTCACAAATGCCAAATTTCAGGTCAATTGCTCAAAAAATGATGGAGTTATTTGATCCACAAGAGATTTCAATGGACCGACCACCTGTCCACCTGACCTCAGACTGATTCCTATATACCCCATACATACTTTGTATGTATACAGCTGTAGGTGGGGTATAATCAAACAAGCCATGAGTAAAAGAAGCCGTGCTTCTCTATTCCTCTCAAATAATTTTGATGGCTGTACTGCAATTAATGTGCAAATTGCTGCAATTAAAGTTACTTCATGCAAACACAGCAAGTATCAACACGTAACAATTTTTACTTTTTTTTAGTCATCAAGAGTAAAGATCCAAAGCGGCCTGAGTGACATCAAACAATATTCTCTTCATTTTGTGTGTCATTCTGAACCAAAGTTTTGTCATTCCAGTGAAATGTCCACAGTCATGTTAATGTAACTATTACGCTATTCAAAGCTCAAAATCAAAGTCACGCACTGAAGATGAAGAGTTGAAATTCAAGCATCAATCATTATGGAATACCTTTCATTCTAGTACCTTACAACTGAACTCGTGTCCAAAATGTTTACCAAAATGTACCTAACGTCTATATCCTGATGCTCTCCGTTGTCACAACGATGACAGCCTGTCTTCTATCCACGCCTGCAATTTCTCAAGCTCTTCTCTGTTCATCTCGTGGCATAGTCTAGGATACGAGTGAAACTCGACATCCACCCCTCCCTCCTGCAACTTTGTCGTCGTGGAAACGCCCCACTGATGCAGCACCAGCTCGTCCCGCTCCCCATGGCACGCAAACAGAGGAGGTTTCGCCTCTGCACTAGCTCCTGCCAAGTCCTGTCCACAAAAGACAAAACATTTCAAGGGAAGTGAAATAGAGCGCATCATACAACCACCTGGGCATTCATTTCAGGTAGGAATCTTGTGGAAGAAGACATCTGCTCATGTTTCACAGAATAGTAGCCATTTTCTTTTCTTCTTTTTTTTGTGCAAAATTCTGCCACTTTCCACAATCTGTCAATCGAACACAGTACAATGAAGAAAAACAAACCATGTCAAACTACTGTTCAAACTGGCATCAGGTTTGGCAAAAGGGAAACAAAAAACAAAACAAACAAGCAAACAATATTTGTTCACTTCATTTTCCATATATTCTTTGAATGCTGAAGTCACCTCCCATTTGTTTTAAGATGAAGAATGTACAATGCATCAGGTTATCCCTACAGCACAACTGCCAGTTGAATGCTGTCACGTGTCAACCAAACTATGTCAAACTGCAATATTTTCATGTTCTCTGTTGAACTCCCAAAAGATGTATAGCAAAATTAAAAGTGAGTAATATATATATGGGGTAAAAACCTAATTGTTTTCTCCAAATCTCACAATTTGTTCCAAAGTTTGACAACCAAACTGCTGTGGGCATCAGATAGTATACAGCTTTCCAAGTCTTCATATTAACTTGTATCAGTTGTCTGGAAAAAAAGACAGTGCACTCTCACTATCTACCGTATGTCTAAAAAAAAAAATTACAACGGGACCCTCCGCACTGACATCTTTAAAAATAGTGAATCGATCTAAATACAATTTCAGGGTATGAAACTATAACTCATTGCCCACATCTTACTGTACAGAAAACCCCATTCAAGTTGCTTCAGTGGTCAAAGAGAAATGAGGAATTTTGTAGAGGATGTCAGGAATCTCTTCCCTCCAAGTTCTGTCTATTGTATTCACACACAAGAGCATCACAGTGCTAAAATGAGAAGAATCAGACTCCTGACATGCTTTACAAAAATCTACATTTCTCTGTGACCGCTTAACCAAAATGAATGGGGTTTTCTGCAAATTAGAGCTAAAATGTTATATTTCAAGACCCTGAAAAAGCATTTAGACAGGTCAATCATATTGGGTGTTATCAATTCGAAAATCTGATTGTAATTTTTTTTTGGGGACATACTGTATAGTTGCCTTCCTTGGTTGTTTGAGATGCATGCAACATCTTTCCATGAACTGAAGTAAGTATGTCCTATTTCTCTGGACAAATGATGAAATAAGCCTTGTGTTTTACGAAGTATCACATCTATTGAGCTTTAATACTACTGTTTCAGGTCTCCTGCTACTCTGTGATTTTAATTGTCACTTACTATAAAACCTTGTGAACACCAGTGTACAAGAAAAAAGAAGAAGAATGAATTAAGATATCAGTTCAGGCACAATACCTTGTAAACTATGGAGGTGTCATTTAAGAATGAAGATAAGGCGAAGACCCCAGCGAGTTCCCTCTGAAACCTGTAGGCCACATGAAGAGCAAGGCATCCACCCATGGAAAATCCTCCTATGGAAATAAAAATAGATAACATCAACATGCAGGACAGTAGACAGGCTTCTTTGTCAGCATACTGCAGGGGACCATGTTGCACTACGTCGCATAAAATGGTATACCAGTGTGTATGTATAAAGGAGTCGGCTAAGTCATTTAAAGGAGTTTAAAGGAGTTTAAAGGAGTCGGCTAACATTTGAGTCTGCAGTTTATCTCCCTCCTTCAACCTCAGCAAGTATCAAAGCACTTGTGAAGTATTATATCATTTCTCTACTGAAGTCTTTGTCACAGTGCCTAAACAGCCTACTACATAACACTAACTCTTCTGAACGCATATCCACTTTAACACTTGAATACCACAATATACACAGTGGGTCAGGGAAATAGCACACAGCAAAGAAAACTGACTAGCTTTGTACTAGCAAGTATTATAAAACGAGGAATGTTCGCGTGCATTTTAATTTTGCGAATTTCGCGAGCAGCAACATTCGCGAAATTAAAATGCACGCGAAGGTTCTTACCTACACAATATGCATTGGATGCCAGTGGTAAGTCACACAAATTTCATGCTGCGAGAAAGGCCATCGGCTCCTTTTCGTGAAATTTTCATGCTGAGAATATATCGTGTTTTACAGTAGATAAGCCTCCAGCACATCCATTATACATGTACACCAATTTTGTTAGGCCTAGTTAGTACCTCGTGAGGAATGATTTCAAACACTTGGATACCATTGTCCTGGTAACTCATAGGTATGACAATGAAGACATGATTTTTAAATTTCCATAATTGCTGAAATGACAACCTTAACACACTTTCAATCCATAACAGAATGAATTTAAATCAAACAAAACAATGATGATTTGGCTTACACTAAATTCATGAATAGAGACAGATTCAGAAAATGTTAAATGACAGAAGATGTAACCATACTTAATCAGGTTAAAAAAATCAGGATAAAATGCTGAAAAAAAGATTTCATCAAGTGATATCATCTTCATCCAAATAATGGTTATAAATAACAAAATGCATCCCATTAATATATACTGAAGTAAGATAATGCTAAGAAGTGTAAGGTATTCCAAGTCCCTGACTGAAGGGTACAGGATGACCTTTAGTAACACACCCTCTCTCACTCTGCTATAGCCGCAAGTTATCACTCTCCAGAGTAAACATTTAACCCATGATCCCATCAGACCCCTAAATTGTGTATCATGTAGAGTTTCATGCTTGGAACTCAACTGCCATATTTCAGCGGCCTGAATAAAGCCAAGCTACCCCACTATGTGAACTGGTAATGAAAGTAATTTGGTGCCAATACTACAACAAGAAGAGAAAAGTAAGAAAGAAACATAATTCAGGGCTGCCAACCTTGAATTACAGTTTCAAGGAGGGTTGAAGTTCCCTCCCCCCACTTCTATGGCAGAAGCTTTGACAATTTTACATTTTAACCTGCTGAGGACGAATCCCCCCCCCCCCCCCCAGTATACTCAGGCAGGTGCCTATGGGAAATGTGTGTTGTAGCAAAATCAAACCATCCTCAACGGGTTAAATGTAGCATGCTCCTGAATACTTCAGTCACGATTTCAACACATGCCTGCACATTGAGTGGGTGCACCTGCAGGATAGTCTTGAAACTTTTGGCTCGGGCAGGTAGAATGTTTCGAATATCTGAAATTTTGGAGACTGTTGTCTTTTATTATTATATATTTTTTTCTTTTTTTGTGGGGGGGGGGGGAGTATTTTGAGGGTCTCAGGATGAGGATTTTTTTTTTATCGGAGTGAGATGGTTAGATTTTGGTAACTCAAGTCTTCACTGATGACGAGAAAACTAGCAGCCCTACAAAATTGTATGGGAGATGGTCAATTTGAGAGGTTATATATTTGTCTAACATACTATACCTAGGATTATCTTGTTCTTGGGAACCCCCTGGTCTACCTCCTGCTGGATGAGTTTGCCAATCTCCTCACACATGGGATTGATGGTCTCAAGATCCTCTGGGACATTTGGAGCAATCTTCCTCCGGTCGAACCAGACATTACTTGGGGCCCCCATCATAGGCGTGTAGGGTCTAAACGAAGAGATTGAAATTTAAAAGTTCCAAAAAAGAGAGAGAGATAGAAAAACTTCCCAATCTTAGCTTGATTCCTACAATAAGATACGCTATCATTTCATCAAAATCTAAAGGTTGATGATAAAAGTTTAAGTTTGATATGAAATAAATTTGCAGTTCCACACTATGTTCTGATTCTTTTTTTTAAATACATCAGAAAATTTGGGAGAACTATTCTCTGCTAGCACATGTGCTACATGTAACTTTTGGTTCTCCCTTTAAGATGTCTTTATTTCTAATTAGTGTCATGCAGATATGTTATTTAACAAAATTTTTTTTCTTCTTGTCAAAATAAGATTATGAAGGGCAACTTGTCGACCAGTTGCAATAAAAGCCAACTCAACATACAATCACTAATTTGATCGAACCAGGATCGAATCTGTGCTCACTTGGTCCATGCAGATGATGAGATACAAGGTAGGTACCCCTTACCTTAGTGGTGCTGTTGGAAATATTGTTCTGGCTTTGGAGAATGAAAATCTCCTCCCAAGTATACTGGAGAGCCAATCTTGTAAGCCATCGGCAGTATCACCTGTGAAAGGAGAAATGCAAGCAATGAAAGTAGAAGAGGACACAAACAAAGAAAACAAGATTAACATCCTGATTGATCCCGACAGATATCACACCATTTGCAGATGAAACAAAAAGCCAGCTTTGAATAGCGCTTCAAAATTGTTCTAAAATGTGAATTTGGGACAAAACCATTGTTCAAATATAAGCAATAATTGTTCTATACAAAATGTGAACAATAGTTATAACAGTAATACTGTAAAATGAGGAATGTTCGAGTGCATTTTAATTTCGCAAATTTTGCACGCCAAGATCTCGCAAAATTAAAATGCGCGTGAAAGTTCTTGTCTACGCTACCTCGATACATTGAATGCCAGTGCAGTGGCAGTTGATAGCAGAAAGTTTGTGCCGCAAAAAAGGCTGTCGGTTCCAATTCGCAAAAAATTCATGCCGCCAATATATCATGTTTTACAGTAAACTGTTTCTAGAATAACCGTGAAAAAAATACTGATATTCACTTTACTGCAAAATCTTATTATATATCTGAATTATACTTGAAGATTACAAATGTGTATTCCATCTTTAATACTTTTCTTAGATTCAGAAGACCTAGTTTCATTTGTGGAAATTAAATTTAAGCGGAAAAGTGATAAAACCATGCTTTCCAGGATGGTACAGTGTTAAAAATTTTCACAAACATTTGCACAAATTTCTGGGACTATTGAGGTATTCTTTTACTACTGTAAAAGTGGAAATTTTCACGCAACCAGAAACTAGGGTGAAAATAAAAGCATGCGAATATTTTTGCTTGCGATATGTTCCTGTGCGTGATGTCTTGATTCTGCGTTATTAAAAACACGCGAAACTCTTATCCAGCCAATCGCGAAAAATTAGTCGTGTCAAAATATCCACTTTTACAGTGATGTTCTATCATTCAGTGAAATCTCATTTCATTTAACAAACTAGAAAAGCACTCTGAGAGCACAGACCTCCGCCAAGCATGCAGCTTTATATCCACCACTGATCTTTTTCTTCCATAAAGATGTCAGTGATTTCCACCCATGTAATTATAGCAAGTCACCTGATTTCCCAATATAGAGGCCTTTGTTACGTCATAAACCCTCAGCTGCATGGCGCGCCTCGCCCGAGCAGAAACTAGAGCACGCACATAAGTGCGCGCATGCAAACCTCAAATACGCACGGCCAGAACTCCCAAGTTCATTGACCCTACCTGGCAAAATATTAAAAATCCTTCATAAATTCCCCCCAAATTCTCGGATCACTACCAAAAGTTAATCTTTTGTTACTTGTGTCATTCTCCACCTTTCCTGCAAGTTTTATCCAAATCCGTTTACTACTTTTTGAGTTATTTTGCACACGGGCAAACTAACTAACTAACAAACCAACGGTAAACGAAATTATAATTATATAAAATGGGTTCAAGAATGTAGCCAATTGGAAGCGCTGAAATGAGTCACGTGTGCGTGCATCAATTTCTCACTAACATCCACGGCCTAACGTCACAATGTTTACACTAGCAGTGCGCACTCAATCAGTTGTTACAAGTACGTCGCGCGTTACTATATACGCGCTGTCAATCCTGTAAACAACTTCTAGTTCGGGCTGCCGGCCGGCCTTTCTTGTGTGCATAACATGTGTGGCGTACGTATACGTACAGTACTCATACGTGCGGGATTTCCGAGTGCGACGTGCGTAAATGTTTGGGACGAGCATCTTCGGACATCTTACAAAGGTACGTGAAAATGTTAGTTTTCGACCCATTTTATAAAACAAATGATGCCCAGGATTATTTCGTGGCGTTAGTGGATGCACTCTATCCTGTGCATCATTTGTATATTATAAAATGGGTTCAAGAATGTAGCCAATTGGAAGCGCTGAAATGAGTCACGTGTGCTTGTATTAATTTCTCACTAACATCCACGGCCGACGTCACAATGTTTGCACTAGCAGACGTGCGCACTCAATCAGTTGTTATAAGTGCGTCACGCGCTACTATACGCGCTGTCAATCCTGTAAACAACTTCTAGTTCGGGCTGCCGGCCGGCCTTTCTTGTGTGCATAACATGTGTGGCGTACGTATACTCTTATACGTACTGTACAGTACTTTAATATGTACGAGATTTTCGAGTGCGACGTGTGTAAATGTTTGGGACGAACATCTTGATCCACAATTAAAGGTACGTGAAAAATGCTGTTAGTTTTCGACCCATTTTATAAAACAAGTGATGCACAGGATTATTTCGTGGCGTTAGTGGAGATGCACTCTATCCTGTGCATCATTTGTATAACATAACTCCTCCCTTGGCGGAGGTAAGCAAAAATATGGCCAACATAAAAACGTTCAAAATGAATCTTCACATTGCTCAGCAACACGGCGGCGTCCAACACCGATCATCATAGGCACAAGTGCACCTGTGGAATTCTTTTGTACATCGATAGAAATCTGACAACTGATAATAGCCAGGCAGTTGGAACTCCCCATTATAAAACCTCCTTGGATTGAAGTGACTGAATGAGTGCAGCTACTGTACGCATCAGACGCCAAAGCTAAAACATGAAAAAGACGTTCCCTCTTTAGTCAGATTGTCATAATTTTTATACAAATCCTTACCAGATCCGTGAAGAAAGATCACACTTGAAGCATGTGAACACGATGCTGGTATAATGTCAAACTTGAGCCTTGTTAGAGACATTTTCGGTCCCTGCTTTTCATTCCGTTCAGTTCACTCTCACGATACAGGCAGCAACATCGTACAAACATATGAAGAGAAAAAAAATGTGATTCAGATTACAGCTGTTGTTGGTCAAGCGTGCATGCAGCGCATAGTGTATGTATGCAGTGCAGTGCGAGCCGAGATCTGTGATCCCGGTCCCGATCGCATGGCGCATTCTGCGCATGCCCATATCAATTGCCGTGACAACAAATTACGATTTACAACGGAATGCGTTCCTGGGCCTCGCTGATAATTTGATATTCCAAGAGTTTTAGCCACACAAGAAGGTATGTATGTGATATGGATTAGTCAGCATCTCTGTTTTACTATCATTAGATTATGTCAAGGCCTCTTCACATGAGCATATACCAGATTTATAGTGATCGAAGGGAGGGAAGGTGGCTCTTCAAAGTTCACCGTTTATCGTTGAGCGCAGTAGTCTAGGCGAGATTGCAGCTTCGCCGCACACAACCAACGACCCCGCCGCGGCTCCCCGCGGTTGGATGTGTGTGCTGCCTCTGCTCTGCTTTGCTGCGCTACGTGTGCTCTGCTGCCCCAGTACAGCAGTAGCGTCTACCAACACTAACAGTTACTCGCATAGATTAGAATAGGATTAGGAATGGGTTTAGCAGGTGGCCGATGATGATGCGATGGCCGATGGTTAACTGTTACATGCTGAACGTGATTAAATCACTCCGATATTGCATTTGATTTTGTAGTCGACACTACAACTGTACAAGTACAAATCAGTTCGGGAAACCCACTCACAAGGGGGGCCCCTCCTTATAAGTAACCCGTCCCCCTTATAAGCAACCCCGTCCCCCTTTTAAGTAACCCCCGGGGCACCCCTTCTAAGGAGTCTCCACGCTTTTTTGCAATGCAACGCGAAAATGAAAGGACTGCGGCAATTCGCTTGATTATGTCCATAAAGCTTCACAAGTTTCCTAGTTACTCACGAAATTTGAGCAAAATCGGTTTGAGGCATCATATCTAAAATCATGGATTTAAATGCGATGTCAAACGACCCATGCGAATGCTGAAATGCGAGCGATTACTGGCGTGAGTGTCGCCAGGCGCGGCGGCGCGGCAATGCTCGAGTGCAGACGTGGCGACTCGGTCGCCACGTCTGCACTCGAGCATTGCCGCGCCGCCGCGCCTGGCGACACTCACGCCAGTAATCGCTCGCATTTCAGCATTCGCATGGGTCGTTTGACATCGCATTTAAATCCATGATTTTAGATATGATGCCTCAAACCGATTTTGCTCAAATTTCGTGAGTAACTAGGAAACTTGTGAAGCTTTATGGACATAATCAAGCGAATTGCCGCAGTCCTTTCATTTTCGCGTTGCATTGCAAAAAAGCGTGGAGACTCCTTACAAGGGGTGCCCCGGGGGTTACTTATAAGGGGGACAGGGTTACTTATAAGGGGGACGGGTTACTTATAAGGAGGGGCCCCCCTTGTGAGTGGGTTTCCCGAACTGAAATGTACGATTGTAATAAAAATACATATGCATGTAAACTACGGTGTCTAGACGATCCATATTCAACCAACCAACAAACATCACTATGCAATTTAGCCCGACACAGCGTCGCGTCAGGCAGACGGAGTCTCGCCATCAAAGTGGGAAACCACACACAACCACGCAACTTATATGAATTTATACATTACTTAAAGACATTTGTACGTTACTCACATAAAATGCATGCTAGTATTACAGAAGGTACATACACTGTAAGTCCATAGGATTAGGAGAGCCCTCACGAGTCATGATAAGTTCAT
Organism: Diadema antillarum; assembly: GCF_040938485.1. Taxonomy (NCBI): domain Eukaryota; kingdom Metazoa; phylum Echinodermata; class Echinoidea; order Diadematoida; family Diadematidae; genus Diadema; species Diadema antillarum. The sequence continues at coordinate 48,068 of NW_027272037.1, read as the reverse complement.
TGAACAAAAAATGGCACTTTCTAGCGCAATCCCCGACCGCCGGAGTTCATCGTTGAAGAATTGAAAATGGCGCGTTGACCACTCAGCAAATTATGTGTGCGCGAGCGTGGCTGGAAGTGCAGGGATCTATTGGTATTGCGTGCGTGCGCTCTTTGGTAGCAGCACGGTCGACAGCGTGACCTTTGAAAGTGTATTCAGGGTGCCATTTCATGAAAGCTGTCCGCGCCGCGCTGACAAGTTGTCAGTCTCTAACCGTTAGTCTGACAATCACCGTGACCAGTCAGTGACCCAGAGCTACCAAGTCTCACGCATTCTGCATGAGACTCAAGCATTAAGGGGCCATCTCACGATCTCGCGCATCGGGCGAAGTCTGCAACTTGGGCCTATAATAATGAGCATAGCTCAAAAGATTAAAATGATAGACCACCTGTGCAATTGAAGGTATATTTCCTTTTGTCTCTCAAAATAAGCAGAAAATAGTCACTTAAGTATGCACCTGGTCGCATCATTAAGAGCTAAAAATTGAAAAAGCTCCCTACCATGGGAGGCCACAGGGAGAGAAAACCCCTCCCACACCCTCGCTCGCGCGCACATTCGCTCTCCGAGATGCCGAGTCATGAAAATCTCACTCATTAAAAATTTTTTGAACTTGGCATCCCTGGTGACCAGAGCATCTCAGCCAATCAAAACCAAGGATTTTGCTGAAATTTTCAGGGACTGACAACTTGTCAGCGCTGACTAAATTGATGAAACACCCCCCTGATTGCGTGAACTGCCGATTATCAGATGTACCATTCGCACTAACCGCAGCAGCGACCCCAATACGTACCAGCGCCCCGCGCGGGGTTACGTTCGCACATGCTGCATAAATCTTCATTTTCAGTAAGTTGTGAAATGTGTATGTCAATATCGATAACATAGGCTGCGTTTATCAACTTTACCCTGTTTAAACAGCTTTCAAAAGCCGTTTCCAAAGCCCTTTAGAAACGGCTTCCAAAATAGTTGCGTTTATCAACTCTTCGCGAACACGATAACTGGCCTGTCACTGCACAGCTGCATTGCGCAATTCGACCCGAGGAGAAGAGGTCATATAAGGCGTGCATTGTTCATAACTGCAGTACAATATACTACAAAGCCATTTCAAAACAGCTTTGCGTTTATCAACTTCAAAAGGCTTTTACAAGCAGGTTTCTGAAAACCTGTTTGGAAAGCCACAAATTTGCGGCTTTCGAAAAGGCTTTCCGAAAGGGCTTTCAAAACAGCTTTGCGTTTATCAACTCGTAAAAATTCCTCGAAAGCTGTTTGGAAAACCTGTTTCTGCCGAGAAAAAGAGTTGATAAACGCACCCATAGATATGTAGTGTCATTAAATGAAGATTACATTTAATGAGTTTGAGGTGACAAAAAAAAATGATGTAAAGTATCAAAACTCAAAAGCGATCGTAAAGCGCTCGCTGAGCTGTCTTTGTGTTGTGGGCAGTGCCGGTACAGCCCTGCCGCTATTTATACATAGAGCAAAATTTAGACTAAAGTGACTGTTGATAGGGAAAATACATTCACCAGCTACATTGGCATACACTTCAAGAGCACAGGGCTCAAAAGTAGTAATTGTGTACCACATCATCGTCTCACTCATTTTGACAAAACATAGAATATAGTGTCTAGGCCCTACCCCCTGATGCCTTTTTTCATCAACATCAATCCTTGGCCATTGTCACAAGCTCTTTTATTCCATATGCATGAACTGTGGCTACAACTGAATTGTAAAAGCCTACTACTATATATGACATTCTTCCCAAACACAACCATGCAGTATATGGGCAGGAATGCTCTGCCCTAAAGATTTTGTACCTTCAACTGTACAACTTTAGCTCAGTTTCAGCAAATGGTGCAGGATATTCAACTCCGCTAGATGGGAATGGGGTGTTAAGCTGCACTGTAGAAAATGTAGTTATTTTAACCTGCACTGTACATTAACACATGCCCTTGATTAATTCATCTTTATCTTATTAATAATTTAATTAAAAACTATCTTTAGATCCCTGTTTACACAGAATAAATCTCACATAGATCTAGGATTCTAAGCGTGATACTATGATAGGTCTGGACCTACAGCATTTGTAGTTTGACTTCTCAGGTGTCAAGTTCTAATCATCTGCAACTATAAAATGTTACTAGTGTCTATGGCATAGAAATGATAGAATTTTGTATATGCTAGTAAGTCAGTATCCCAAGTAAAAAGTTTTATAGGTCAAAAGAGTTCAAGTTTTACTGTTGCGTTTGTTGGTTGGTGACACAATTGGTATCACATTTACAAAATTCAGATTTTCATATCTTGTGATGGATGAGGGTAATGAAGGATTTAGATTTATCTACTAGAAATCTAGTAACGCTATCATAACACTATTCAAACCACCTAGATACATGTAGGGTACTAAGTTGGCCTATCAGCTCTTGCATGTCTGGTGTGACAGTCATGCCTCATGCAATTGTAGTTTTTTTTTCACACACATAACACGCCTGGCAAGGTTCCTCTCATGCGTCACTAAACAAAGTCACATTTTAGGACACCCTTTTTTTTAAATTCAGAATGAGTCGATATATTCTATTCAAATTTTAGTGTGCATCAGATCACACAATTTACAGCTTTAAAAGTCCTAGGGCCCCTGGGCCTACTATTTGGAGCAAAACAATGTTCTAGATAGTCTCAGATCTATTTCGTGTTTACACTACAGGGTCCCATGTTCACTTCCAGGATGAAAACAGTGATGGCTCTGCTTCAGACTCTACTTGTAGTAGGCTAAAGTCAAATGAACTGAGTGGGAATGGTATTAGATTATTCTGCAATAAAAAGACTTTTGGAATTTAATGATGTTTTGCAAAACAGTGATACTAGAACCAATTAGCATTATCTTTTTTAGATAATCAAGACCTTGTGCTCTATTGATATTTAGCCACTGGCCACAAAGCCAGTGATTAGAAATTTAAGCATGCAGAAGCTATAACACCACAAGAGATGCCTGTGGCAGGCATTTGAGCTCTTCATACCTCCTTGGTATGACTGCCATGTTTTGGGGGAGTTGATTGTTCATCGCATGTACAGCTGTGACATCACTTCCTAGAATCTGAGACTCAGATAATGTACCACAATATGGAAAATGTCGTCATAAAAAAGTGGCATCATTTTTCTAAAATGGAGTGTCAAATGTGCCAACATTTTGAAATAGTTAAGTATTCACTTGTATGCTTGTGTAGTCACAGTCATAGTCCTTCAGCCATTCACTCAGGGATAAATTTTTGATGCAAAATATACAGTCTATAACTGTTCCTATTGCCACTGTTTAATGAGAATGTTTGAAACTTTAGCATTCCACAAATTTGTTATTCTTCTGTTGGCAAATTATGCTGAAATCGATACCTTTCTGTGTCTTAAGATGAACATACTCTATTTACGAAAGCCAATAATCAATATAGATGCAGAACATTAGTTGGTGTTGCAATGTAGAAATGTACAATAGTGTACCACTTTGTAACATTTTAATTTCCAAGTCCCTATTGACCAGAGTGTAACAGGATAGGTGGCTAAGTGCTCAATCAATGCAAATAACAGAACTGACCAGTTATGCTGACCAGAAATGCTGCGCCTGTAACGGAATGTCATGTGTATAATGCAGACTTCACTGTACATTAACATGCTAATAAGCTATATTCCATTATCTTCGTAATATCATTTACCATTCAATAGGCTTGGATTATCGAGATTTCAGCCATGAGCCTGCACTGAGTCCCAACATGGCTTCCAGTGTATCGTCTGACAACGATGATGATTACGACTCCGACGTCACGTGTGGGAGTAGCGACTCTGATGACAAGGACCGCGACTCCTACGACAGTGGACACTCCTCGAATGATGACAATGCAAGCAACGACCAAGATGACGACAGCGAAGAGAGTGATGATGATGACGATGATGATCGAAGATCAAGGTATGGGGACAGGATGGGCATGAATAATTCACAATTTCTACAGAAATTTAGTATGAGCTACAGTGTGTTGACATAAAAAAAGGACAAGAAATGTTTGGCAGTAGATGTCCAAGTTACGGTCTGGGAGCACATCCCGATGTATGATACTTCTTTATTTTTCTTTTTATCTTGTAATTTTTTTTTATCATATGTGTGATAAAAAAGGAAAGAAGATAAGATTTTGTTGCTGATAAGAGCCCTTGCATTATGATTTGACATACATGTATTCAGTTCAGAGTAATTCTGATTCAAGTAGGCAATCCATTGAGATTAAATTATGTCTAAATATGCCATTATTTGCTCCAACAGAGATTGTTTTTCACAAAGTCCATGTTTGCCATTCATGTGGTATCATGCTCTCACTATATCTGGTAAGAAACTAAAATAACAGAAATATTGAGTATGCAATTATCTTTGGCCATCAACCAAGTAAACTATGGACTACTGGTAGTCTAAAATGGGTGATTGAGATACCCAATAGCTTAGACAAAGTTATTCTGTTCAATAAATGTGTGTGTTGTTTGAGTGGCAATTTAATTTCTATATATATATATATAGTGATGTTTTTGATAAGTTCTTGGTGTCTGCTGTATATGCCATATTCACAGGGTTCTTATTTTCACAGGTTGGGTGCTATTTGTGAATTTAACAATACGCAAAAATCCAAAATCTGATCCTGACATGAATGTGACATGCATGTGTACATTTTATCCTTTTACTCCAAGATGGTGAGTTTAACTACTTGTGGAATTGTTAGGAAGTTCCTATTCACACAAAAATTATACTCACTATTAAAATATATGTCGTATACAATAGTACATAAGTTGTTTGAAAATCTTCATATCTCTCTCTCTGCAAAATGCCAATGTAATATGGTTCTGGGCATCATGTTTTCACACTTACCTGCACCTTTGTTGTATCTTCATTTTTGTGTGTAACAGTGAGAAATATGAGAACGTTGTGTGGTGTGGACCCAAGAAGACCGTACCTGTCCTCATTTTCAGGCCCGAGTGCAACTTCGTGAAGGTGAAGAGGCTGTATGCCACAGGAGGTATGTACTGAGTGTGAAGATTCATTAATCCACTTTACAGAGCTCTGTACTGCACACAATATCAGTTGAGCTTCATGTTTAAACAGTCGATTTGTAAACTTGTGGTGTAGTGTTTTTTAAGTTAGTGGTTTTGTTAAATTTGGAGTGATGTTTTCTGCCATATCAGGGCAATTACCCCCAAGGACGATTATCTCCAGCTAAATACTGGTTAGTAATAAGGTTAGAGTAAAGATTAGGGTTAGGTTTAGGGTTGGAGTTTGGGTTAGGGTGAGGATTAGGTTCAGGATAGGATTAGGGTTAGGGGAAGGGGAAGGGTCTGGAATGATTATGTAGGAGTTAATTGCCCTAGAACTATTTTCTGCATTTCCACATTGCCGGGTGATATAGCATAACTTGTGTCAAATCCATCTTTTGTCCACGGCAAGTCTTGATAAATGCAACTTGCAGAAGGTTATTCACTCTGATATTAACAATTCGATATAGTCTTCATCATGTGTGCACACATCATTTGATATGAGGTGCACAGCCTCCAGCAGTTTGTATTGTCTGCATTGAAAATAATTTACACAAAGACATCTTTTAGAAACCACCTTATCCATTTTCAGTGTGTTTCCCTGGGGGTTGTGTAGTGAGCTATTGCTAACAAGAGCTTTACCATACCTCAACTTGGAATACCATTTGAATGCATAGTCTTTTCTCTCTTTTTTTCAGCACTTTTCTACCCATAGATTGATAGCAAACATTTATGCACATTGAATCAATAGTTTGTAGATATCCATTGGTGTATACTTGGTTATTGCTAAATCTACAAAGTAGATGAAGAAATTTTTGTTCACAAGGCTGTTTCATGGACTGTGTGTGTGTATCTGTAAGCTGTATTAATTCAATTCATACTGTATACGCCATGTATTTCGCGAGTACGTAACATTCACATCGGGATCAGAGTCAATATTTTCGCATGTATTTAATCTCGCGAATAGCACTCGACTCGCGAAATTTGCGAAAATAAAAACCTTGCGAAATATTCGGCGTATACAGTATGTTTTTTTTTTAAATCAGGTGTTATCAACACCAGACCATAACAAAAGTTTGGGGTTCATTCACATAGAAGAAATATAGGGAACACCATCATACTTGATTTTGAGTGGAGAGAGATTAAGCATTCACTGATTCTAATTATGACTTTACAAAATATAAAATGGCACAGGATCAATAATAGAAAACAGTTAGGGCAGGAAGAGAAGGAGAAGAAAAAGTGGAGGAAAACTATCAAACAGATTGTGAAAATCTTACTAGATCGAAAGTGCTTGACTATTAGGACATAATATCATCGGCCTTATGCCAAAAGGCCCTGAATAACACCATAGACTTTGTACACTATTGGTGCCCTTTTGGCATAAGGCCGACGATATGATAAATAACAACAGCTGTATTAAAGACGTTTTATAAAGAGGGCTGGGCTTATCTCTGCTTCAATATAAATCCTTACACATTCACTTAAACGGTGTGTATGCATCTGCTCTCATTCAGTGCCATATACAATTTGTAGTATGTGCACCCTCTGTAGTCACTACTGCTTTAACAATGACTTAACCAGTATTATTGCCTACCCTGCTGTACACAGCCCTCCATATCCCCACTGTAATCAATAAATAATTGATTTGACATGATTGAGTCGGCTCATGGACGAGGCGAAATACCATTGATTTCTGTTTCTTTGTCTATTGACCAAGTTGGGGATGGAGGGCTGTCTCGGCGCGCAAGGATCAAAGGCATTGTGTAGAGGCCAACACGTGTAGATACATGTAATTTCGTGATGTATGGTTTGTTTGTTTTGCATTGTTACAGTGTTTGTATGTTTTTTATTGTTTGTTTGTTTGTTTGTTGTTTTTTGCCATGATGATTAATAAGTTCTGCCATATGTTTTGGTAATGTTTGTAAGCCAGTTGAAGTGTCTTGAGTATTCCTGAATCAAAATTGAAAGGTCCCAAGCACCCACTTGAAAAGCTAAGTACTGTCAGTATGCCCCCAGAGATTTGATTCACTTCAAGGTTACCTTTAAATCCATGTATGCCCTTTATGCTGTCATACAGCATAAAGGGCATACATGGATTATTTGTGGCTTGAGTGAAATATGAAAGTCTTGCTTGTGTTAGCACGTCTTTTTGTAGTACGTTTGTTGAAGAAGGGGGGAGGAAGTCATGGTTTTTGTTTTCTTTTCAATTTTTTTGGCTTTGTCGTCAAAATAGTTGTGATGCACAAAGTCTGCTTAAGATTGGATGTGTGTCATAATCTGCAAATGGCACAACTATAATTCCATGTTAGTAGGGCTACAATTTATTATAAGCTTGCTTTCTTAACTCAGCATCATGGAATTTTGATATCTCTTTTAATAAGCCCAAATATGATGTATTCTGTGATATGATTGTAATGATTATTCAATACTTACAAGAAGTACTCTGTTTTAGTGTCAACAGCTTCCATCATCATCACACTCTTAGGAATCATGAGATCAAAGAAAGGCTTGACTTTATTTGTCAATGAAAAATACCCACATTTATTGCACATACAGTGTAAATGTGGTGTAATCTTTGTGAACCCAAACAAATATACATTGTAGAGGCAACCCTTTGAAACATACAAAGTGTATCTTTCTTGTTTAACAAGTGCTACTGACAAATCTACTAAATGGTCAAACCCAAATGTGGCACCCACTTCACTTGTGTCACAACAAATAGCAGCCGTCAAAACAATAAAAATATTCCCATTTATTGCACCTATGTGATGTAATTTTTTTTTTAATTGTATGCATAGGCAAATTTTTTAATTTTTGTTTTTTTAACTGATTTTCAAGATTCATAACATATTAGCATAACTGTAAACTAATCACATGAAACAAAAAGAAATCAAGGAATTACAAGGAGAATAAAGGGGAAAAAAGGAAGAAAAAAAAAGGCAGTGTAAAACAATCTTGATGTAGTATCATTTGTGAATCAAAACAAAGTTGAGAGGCAACCTTTTGAAATGTCTCTTTCCAAAACCACAGTGTAGACATGATACCTGACAGACCTACTAAATGTCAAACCCAAGTGTGGCACCAACTTGTGTCACAACAAGTGGCAGCCATCGAAACTGTCTCTGCGTAACCCCCAAGTGGAGGGAATTTTGACAAAAGGCTTCAAACAGGATCAATGAAGTTCCTCTGATCACCAGAGCGTTTATTGACATTGGGGTGGCTACCTGGCTGTTTCTGGTATTTACCTGTTACCCCGCTCTCCCATTTGAACCGAGGCGTCCTTTGTTTGGGAGAACTTAAAGGCATTCCTTTGTTTGATTAATCTATACTGATTTTAGGCCATATCCTTTGATGAACCATTCTTGCTTAATGGGTATGAGGTGTGTGTGTGTGTGTGAGGGGGGGGGGGGAGTTGTATGCATAGGTGAATAAGCTGCCAAGCTTGTTATCAAAATGAGTTTTGGGCTTAGTGTAATGTACTGTTAGATGCTGTGTAAATGTGTCACCCAGTGGTGAAAACATTAAGGATTTTGTTGTTCTGCCTCAACTAGCATGAGAAAGGTGTTAAGTGGCCTGAAAATGTTTTTTTTTTTAACATAAATTTTTACCCCCCCCCCCGAAAAAAAACATTAAGAATGAAAGAGAACCCTCAAAAGTTGTATGCCCATCTACAAATTACTTTCCAAGCCCTCAAATACATTGCATTCTTGCCAATGTCAGTTCATAACAAGAATGAAAAAGTTTTCTCAGAAGCATCTGCAACAAGAGAGTAAAGGCAATTAAACCATATATTTATAGTAGTCCTACACATGTATGTACCTCTTATGAAATTATGTAATCTGTCACTTTCAATCTCTACCACTTGTGCCCTGTATTCCTTTGGCTAACATTTGTTTTATGAGTATTTCCTGATATTGTTACTTATGCCTATACGCTCTTAACAAGATTACAAGTTGCAGTGAGTAATTTCAAATAAAGAAGTGGTTTGTACAGTATTCTGAAGCAATGGTGAATTGGGATGTTGATTCATATAGTGGCTATATTTTTCAATGCTTTTACAAAATGACTGATATACAGATAGAGAATGATACAACTTGTTATTATTGAAGCAACAGCTTGGTTGATGATTAATGTATTATTTACATCCTCAATGTTTTTCTTTGTTTGTTTTCCTTCTGTGCCCCTCCAGAAAAGAATCACCTTGCCTACAAGATAGTGCGGACAGATTGTCGGGTCATTAGGCAGCTACTTCACAAACATGGCTTCCATGAGGTAAGACCGTCAGTTGCCGTGGCAACTACCAACCCACTTTAGGCCCGTGCTGATCGTGTATACCTTGACTGTGCTGTGTAGCCTAATGGAGATTGTTTGGTAGCGGCAGCCTGTAAAATTGGCTTTATTAGGGTAGTAAAAAAAAGGCTGTAAACTGCAGGGAACTAAATTGAAATACAGTACACAAGATGCACCATGTCAATTCACTTTTTCTTCTGAACATAGTTTGTAAGTATAGCATCAGCAGCTGTACATTGTATGATGATTTCTTTTCCTTGTTTGCTCCTGTTGTTTAAAATTGTGACCGTGCATCACAAAACCAACAAAAAGTCGCATCCCTTGATTTTATGTGAGAACTCAAAAAAGGTGAAAAGGGTCAATCGAGTCAATCTTGAGTTTTTCATTTTTCCTGAAAGAGCTATCCTTCTTCTACATTATTTTTTAGTTTGGGATCATAACATAAATGGTAAAGTGTGTTTTCAGCAGTTTTTCTACAACCCTTTTTGGGAGAAGAGTAGAATGATCAGGTATGTCTTAGAGGCCCCGTTTCATTTCTTGAAATCCTTTGCACGCTCATCACTTTCAAGTCTGATAACTTTTGAAAGGATAAGGCTACTGCCTTGAAAGTTGGCATTAATCATGTACAGAATGTGTTAATAGAACATGCCAAATTTCAGCTTAATCTGATAATCCCCTTCATTGTTGTTGCTCCAGTGGTTTATATCATGTGCTTTGTCCCTTTCATTACACAGCTAGCACAGCTTGGTAAAGATAAAGCAATTGAATAGACCCTGTACTTCAGAGCCTCTTTTCTCAATTCACACTTTTCCAGAGTGTGTGCTTTCTTTCCAGTATTTAGGTAGGTTTATAGGGGAGTCCATTTGAATTGAGTAATACATCATTTTAAAGCTCAGAGTCTGCTCTTTCAGAATCTGTCCTTAACTAAAGATACATGTCTGGCGACTTTTTGTTGGTTTTGTGATGCATGGTCACAATAATGATGAAAGGCATAGAAGCTCCATGTGTTGGTGCATTTAAATTTATGATGTAAGAAACAGAAATAAAAGCAGTGCAAATGTTTTTCTCTGACATAGCTGTTAGAAAAACATGGCATGCTTCCATAAATTTTCTCTGCAGTTGAATTTATCACTGTAGCTTACCACATATCTACCTGCACACTCTGAACAGAAGTTGCATGCCAATTAACCCGTTGAGGACAGTTTGATTTTGCTACAACACGCATTTTCCATAGACACCTGCCCGAGTACACTCTGGACTCGTCCTCAACGGGTTACAGGGTGTAAAAGAAAGATTGTTGGTAAACATTCTTCTCCCTTGTATATTTCATCTCATCCTTATTTAAAGAAGTCTTTGAGATCAGTTGAATAACAGGGTGAGGTAAGTTCGATGTATGAGAAAAATGCAGTGTGTAGGTAGTCTCCACAAAATTCTTCAACTAGCTCGGTATGGAAAGGGGGGTGGGGCAAAGGGATCTCTCAGCACAAAATCACCTTACGATTTTACATCTATTGGCTCTGCTCTTTATTGATTATTATCAAGACTCACAATCCATAATTATGCAAGAAAATTATTAATGCTTTGGGGCAGTAAGATATTTTGTTAATTATTTTCATTGAGTTGCCATATTCAGGGTAAAATTGAAGTTGACGATGTTGCAAATGATAGTAATATGTATAGTCTATGCTTTATCTGTTTCATCTTCCTTGCGCTCTTCTACCATCGGTCGTCATAGGTGCACCCAAACAGCTCTGACTTCAACCTGATGTGGATCGGGTCACACGTCAAACCCTACACGCTGAGGAGTTTCACTGACTTTCAGAAGATCAATCATTTTCCAAGGTAATGGCTCCACCACACAAAGCAATCCTCTTACACTGCACTGTTGCATCATCAACCACACTTATTGGCTTTGATGCCCAATGTCTAACGCAGCCATCTTTAGTGTTTGAAAGGAGACTGATTGTAATTTCACATGAGATTAACAGCAGGTTTGTTGTATACTAGATCAACCGCGTGATGAATCCTAACAGTTGATTGCTCAAAACAAGAATAAGAAAATATCAATAATATGACCAAATAAGTGAATAGATCAACTGTGAAAGAATTCAATGAAGAATGTTATGTTACTGATTAGAAATCATGAACAAAAAGTAAATAACTTAAAACCTAATGCTAAATGATTTTAATAGTATAACAACAAGTGTATTGAGGCCTCATGAATAAACTGTAATATTCCATTTCATTTTCATTCAGTTCAGTTTCATTTGTTCATGAAAGCTGTCAAATTGTTGCAGCAAAATGCTAAAGTAAAGTGATTCATGGTATGCAATGCTGCACACTTGCACTGGTCCTACGGCCCATGACCAGTAAAAATCACCGTCAGATGCGTAACTTTTTCACAAATGGACCAGTAAAACATGGGAAAACTGGGTACCTACTGGTCTGACAGACGGATCGGACCAGTGGAAAAAATTGGTTAGTGTGCAGCCCTGTGGTATGACATCTCCCTTTCTTCCCTCCCACCAGGTCATATGAAATCACAAGAAAAGACAGATTGTACAAGAACTTCCAACGAATGCAGCATGCCAGGGTAAGACTTTGTGTGTTGACGGTGGTCAACCAGATAGCAAATAGTATCTGTCTGATCAGAAAAAATATGTCAAAGGTTGATTTGTATAGTTTACTGTACTATCTGATGGATCACTAGACTACATTTGTGATTTTCCTATCAAGCAATTCTAGATGTTGTGAAAACAGCTTGATCAGGGAAAAAAAAATTATTAAATTGTTTATACCGTCAATAATTGAGTCTTCATTCAAGTCATTCATAAAATTGATTTCAATTCAAGTATTCATAACTATTCTAATACAGCATTGTATGTGATTCAATTTATCTTTTTGTGTCAGACACTTTCCATATGATAATTGCTAGATCTTTTCTAATCTGTCAAATGTCATCACTTTCACAAGCAGCAAGGCGTTTGTTGTGGCATTGTTAACACAAGTTGCTTTAGGGTGATTCAAAGTAGGATATTCTCTTCTACTATTTTATGTTCCCTTTTAAAGAAAATGCTAAGTATTTGTCTCTCAAAGGGGTTGCTTTGCTCTTTGTGCAATTGTATTTCGTGTTTACTTTAATGCAAAACAAAACGAAATAGGTTATTAGATGGAAAGAAAGGGACATCGTGCATATATAGAGACAGACGAACAGACAAATAAGCAAGTAGAAGAAGTGTTAGGAAATCAGCATCAGAATTAGCAATCAATTCAATGTGATCAAAATCACATCATGTTTTTGTTGGGTTTTTTTTCCCCAGGGCGCTCGCCATTTTGATTTCTTGCCACAAACCTACTGTACACCATCTGAGTATGATGACTTGGTCGGTAAGTTACCCATCAAGATGTTTCATGCTAGTATTGCACTTTTGAAAAATTTATTTCTACCCCAATAAATGCTCCACTCTTCAAGCAATTATTCTTGTGCTATATGAGTACCTGTAGTAGTGTATACTCATTCTTTTTGCTCTTCTCTTTTTAATCACAACACACTTTTTTAAGGAATAGCAATTGACATCTTGCACTATGAATGAAATTCGAATGTAAGACATCCTTAATGCAACAGTACAGTCTTATTTTTACTATCATCAAAACAGATTATATGCTATATGAAAGTATGTGAATTTCAATAAATCAGGTCAAGAATAATCTTTCCAGACTTGCAGTTATATGTACATCCTCAATGTTGCTGACAGAGATTTTCTTGGTATACAGAGTGGCTTATATTGAGTTTGCTTTTGCGTCTATTTTGTTTGTGTGTGTTTAGGACAAACAGCGTATGATTTGAAATGCATAGTGAAGCAGTATTTTATTTGATATGTTTAACTATTACCTTCTCACCTTTACAAGTGAGTCTCATGAAGTCCCTGTCAATACCATTGTTAAATGAATTGGAACATGTTGCACAGTTTGTTTTCAAATGGTATCCTAATTGTGTGTGTAGCCAGTAGAGTGCCTTTGCAAATAAGGCTAAAATGATGTCATTGTTGTTGTTGTTGTTGCTGCTGCTGTTGTTGCTTTTGCTGACTCCTTATTAGGGAAGGTTATCATGAAGATTTAATGCATTCATTAACCATAATTGTCCTCTTTGTGATCTTATCTGTCTTGCCAGCTGCCCATAATAAGGAGCGAGGTACTTGGATTGTCAAGCCTGTAGCCTCCTCCAGGGGGAGGGGGATATTTCTCATCAACAGTGTAAGTCAAGCTTTTCTTTGATCCCTGTTTTTTAAATGATAATGAGATGAGTGAGTTTTATTTAAAAAAGTAAATGTCTAGTAATATTAAGTACTGCTGTAAGTGGTGTACAGTTGTTACTTTATGTCACTGAGTACATTTATGTATATTTGTCCCTAACTTTCCCAGAATTACAAATTTCATGTGTTGGAATGACTTATCATGCCACCAGCTGTACTGTCATTCAGCTGAATTTTTCACCCCATTGGCAGAAATATTTTGAAGTATGTACTAATCATGTCAATTTTGTCTGTATTATTTTTTTCTCAATCAGTAGTAAATGATGAAAAATAATTGTTGTTCATGAACATGAACCAGACTGAGGTAATCCTCTGGTTGAGCTGAATTTGAAGATACATTTCAATTAAAAATCCACCCATGGCTGAAAGGATATATTTTAGAAATTGCTTTAGCCATTTCATGTCATTATTGCTACAGTGACAGTCAAAAATCAAATTCTAATTCATCATTTTGCTCACACAGCCTCAAAATGTGCCACTCGATGCTGCCTACGTAGTGTGCCGCTACCTGAACAACCCTCTGCTCATAGACGGTGAGTAACTTGTCAAATGTTCAACTCGACAAGATAACAAAAAGAAAAGAAGAGAAATGTGCTCTTTTCTCATGAAGTCCATCATTAGAGGTGACCGTTCTCAAAGAGCAGTGGCCGCTTGATATTTTGTTCATTTTTGTGAATCTGTGAATGATCATAAGATGAAGGTTCTATTTCGATGTACAGTTGTACATGTCTTTGTAGTGCTCACAATGTAGCCTGAACGATTGTGCGATGATGGTTCTATTTCGATATACATGCCTGAGCTCTTTTTTGATGTTTGTTGTAAATTGTGATTGAAACTGATTTCTTTAGAGATGGAACTATATCTGTACCTTTTGAAGTGAAATCGGGAAAAATTGCTCTCTGAAAAAATACCAATGCTTTCATTTCAGTATCAAGTTATGTTTGTTGTTAGAAACTAATTTTGATGAGAGAAATCCTTTTTGATGCTCTGATACATAATAGTCTTTTAAAAGGCTTGACTTTGGGAAAAACAATTATAAAGAAATTTTCAGTCTGAGTTGTGAATTAGATTTTATTTTACATATGCTCATGAAAGGAGTTTGCTGATTTTCCACATTTACAAACATATCTTTATTACAACCACGTCACAGGCACCTCAGCATGTGATATCTGCAGGCTAATGCATATGAAGGAGTTATGATGAATTAAATAATATTTTAAGAAGTATAAATTTCTCACTTCTAAACAAGGTGTAGACCCAACAATACCACAGGTGTTAAAAACAAAAATCAGAAAACCTTTGTTGAGTAACATGATGTGTACGCTGTAGTCTGCACATTCACACAGCACCACAGTATTGCTTTCACAAATAATCAACAAACCGTTACAAAAATCTGTCTCAAGTCAGTTCTTCCTGCCTACATTACAACAGCGAGGACTTTTTCCCCAGTTCTTTGATCAGTGGTAGTGTTTTCTTCAGCTCTCTAATGTGGTCAGTTATTATTTCCTCCCGATGCAGGCTTCAAGTTTGACCTGAGGTTATACGTTGCTGTGACGTCGTACGACCCGCTTCGCATCTATCTCTACGAGGAAGGTCTGACCAGGTAGGTGGGATCTCTCCTCTGCTTTCACTTAGCAGCCCCTCCTGTGGTGCTCTTAGCATGCATCTGCATGAATTAAAAAAAAAAAAAAAGAAGCAAATAAAAGTAAAAAGTCTGTTGCCAGTCTTAGAGAGGTAAAAAGGGACTGCATATCAATTTTCCGTAATATATGCAGATCTACTTGCTTTATGGCAAAAATTGTGATTCTGCTCTGATGTACATTTTTCTTTCTCCACTTGTTCACTGCTTTCACATCTTTATGTTGCATTCTGTTGAGTACGGGTAGGTGTCTCAAAAATATATCGTTTCTACTTGCCATACTTATAATACTTGCTATGTTGTTCAGCTGTTTATGCGGAAAAGAAGAAGCAAAGGGAATGGTAGGTAGGTGATAATAGCATGTGACTATTCCTTCTTCATAATGTTGCTTTACTCCTCTCTCTCTCTGCAATCAGATTTGCTACCGTGCAATACCAACAAAACAACAAGACGATCAAGAACACCTGTATGCATCTGACAAACTACAGCGTGAACAAGAAGAGCACTGACTATGTCAAGTGAGTTCTATGTCGGTTATAACATTTCTGTTCATCTGTCTCAGATTTATTAAGGTCAAAGTAGGGGGGGGGGGTAATTAACATTGAACAAGTATTGAATAGCATCATTGTTCAAACAAGCACTGTCATCATATTTTTAAGCATATCAACATCTACTATATGCATGGCATGAATAGACTTGATAATGCACATGATGTGTTCCAATCTTGCTCGAGAAATTTCTTCAAGTCATTAATGAATTTGATAAACAAACATTTTTTATTTGAGACACCCAGAATACTGACATATTGTTTTCCTTTTTGAGAATAATTATTGTATCAGTCCCTTGTACCCATATCTGTTGTACACATGTTAGCATATTGATGAATTGTGCTTTTGTTAAGTGGTAATACCCAAGAAATTTGGTTTTTGACCTTTTCAAGAACAAAATGTAATAGTTTCTGCTGGAAAAATTTTTTTTACCCAACTGAACACAGACAATCATGCTAATACCATTTATAGACTTTCTAAACACCAAAATCTGATAGAATCACAATTTTAATCGAAATTGTTTTGTTCAGGTCATGAGTTATACAGCAAATTTCATAAATCATATGAAGGATAGGGTTTTAGCATATAGACTATGGTCTTAGTTACCCAACATAGCCTCTTCAGTGTTACCACAGTTTTACTAGAGGGCCATACCATTATTATAACACTAACATTGTCCGGTACCCATTTATACACCTGGTTCAAGAGGGGCACTGTGTCAAAGGACATAGTCATTTGGCGGAATTTAAATTTGGGGCCTTCACTTGAAAGTCAAGAGGCTTATCCACAGTGCCTCCGCAGTGTGCGACCTGCTGGCATAGCTCAGCAGCACTCTATCAAGACAGGTATGAAATACGGTTTGGAATCTAACTTAGGAATGATGTGGATATATTTCCTCTGACTGCAGGTGTGACGATGGCGACATTGAGGACTACGGCAACAAGTGGAGTCTGGGAGCGATGTTCAGGTACCTCAAGAAGCAAGGCAAAGACGTTAGACGTAAGTGATATACATAATGAATATATTTCATGCAGACATATTTCTCTTTTATACATAATATGTTTCTCTCACTAAGTGCCCTCGCTCCTTTAATTTGCCCTCGCAATAATCAGCCATATTGTGCCAGAAACACATCAAAGTACTATCAACACATTCCCTCATGAAATTATGCGTAGATAGAGTATGCAGGCATGGCACATTTTCAAAACATTACTGCAATGCAAAAATCTATTATTTTTACATTAATATTAGTAATCTAATTCAAAATGATTAGGTACATTGTATGTGCAAAGCTTATGTTTCTTGTAGTCAAATATTTATGCATAATATATTTTTTCCCGCCATATTGGACTTGCGTGAAGCCAAATGTGGGCAAACTTGTCTTGAAGAAATATGATTTACATGTTAGGGTAAGGGATATAACTAACTTTCAAACTTGTTTTTCGATCACCCTCCCCCTACAGTTCTACTGTCGAGGATAGAAGACGTGATCAATAAGACAATCATCTGCGCTGAGCTTCCTGTTGCCACGGCGTGCAAGATGTTTGTCCCCTTCAGGGGCAACTGCTTCGGTGAGTTTGACCAGGCCAGCAAGGGTGGACGTCAGTCCCGCACTGACATGTTTCCCATGGGAGTGAAAGATAACATTCCTCTAAGACACAACTTGCTCAGTGTTTGTTACCTATGGTGTACATGCTACACTCATCTGTGCTACATATGCCCAAATTATTGCATGTCAGCAAGATGTATTTTGTGAAAATGCGTACAGTGCTGGGTTATTGGTGCTAATTTATCATCTACCAAGAAATTATTTTGGTGGAGTTGGGATTAAGATAAAAGTTTTAATGCCATGGTGCTCTAGATAAGGCATTCATGGGAATACATACCCCAGCAATTATTTCTTCTGCCATCCTCATTTTGTCTTACATCTTTTTAGAGCTGTATGGGTTTGACATCCTGGTTGATGCCAACCTCAAACCGTGGGTCCTTGAGGTCAACCTCTCACCATCTCTTGCTTGGTAAGTTCCCGAGATTTTAAGATAATTTCCCTCTACAACTGATTCCTTTTATCAAGAGCATAGTGATACTTGATTCATTTCATGAGTGAAACACATCAGTTCTAGTTTAAAGTTTATGAGTTAATGATATGTCACAACACAAACATATGTCTGCACTTTGAATTGCAATATCTGAATGAAATGTATCCTTGCACTCATTTTGTGGACAGAGTGTACGCTGTTGAGTAAATCTTAATTGAAATGCAGATCACTGTGTGATGTGTAATCAAAAAATGTGTTAGTAAATCTTAATTTTGTGCCTAAAAAGTTTGTGCTTGTATGTCTGCATTCTATCATGAGTGTATAATTTTGCAAAGAGGTCATATTTTGCATTTTTCTCAACTCACAGTGATGCTCCCATTGATTTGAAGATCAAGTCTAACATGTGTGGAGATCTGTTCAGTCTAACAGGTAAAAAAGTTGTTTCTAAATCTTCACATAATATGTATGAAGGCAACATTTTCTCTCTTTGAATTTTATAAAGTATCCTGCACGTTTTGTTACTTTTTTTTTTAGTCTCGTTTCACATAATTGCAAGTTTGGCGGAATTGTTACTGTGTGCAGGACACAGAAACTGTAATACTCAACAAAGAGTTTCTAGTGGCATTTGACAAAAGAAAAAGAAAAGTTATAAAATGATTGCTGGCTGATTGTACAGATAAATAGTAGGATGGAGAGATGAATTCTGTTTTTCAAATCCGGTGAGGTGCCACTGTTATATTTCCTCGTATTACTTCTCTCTTTAAAGAAACGTAACCTTCATCACAATTTGTATACCAAACACATTCAAAAGCAGTATAAAACTGATAATTTCAAACAATCATACTTTTATTTCAAACACTAAATGACATGTTAATTCTACAGCAATCAATGTACATGATAGTCACCATAGATTTATTTCAGCATTGCATTGTATTCAAATTCATGTGCTGCATTTTATTCATATTTACCTCTTCTATGGTTCAATGGTGTCCATCTCTGTGTGTGTTTGTGTGTACACAGGCTTTGCGGTTCAGGATCCAGTGATGAGGCGAGTGCAGCAGAGTAGGCGGAACCAGGACCTGGCAGCGTCCAGCACCCTCAGGCAGCAGGTAGATATTTGCATGGCACAATGTCTCTTTCAAAACTTCACCACTCTCACTGTTCATCGCACATTCTCCCAATCACTTTACAGTTTGTTTTTATATCCTTAATGCCCCATGATCATTAACATATTTGTCAATACTATGCATGCACTGTTTGAATCACTGTGTTATCATATCTTCACTTTCAATGTTAGATTTTGCATTTTTATGAAGGGGAAATGATCAAGCGATATCAATACGATTGATGCGATCTCGTCAGTGTAGATAAGATTTTGGTTAATTGAAGGTCTCAACATTATTTTAAAAAAGTTGCATTAAAATAGTCTTAAGTTTGTGAATTGAAAAGATATAAGATATTGATTGCTATTTGTAACTTCAGATGATTCAGATTTCCTGGTTGTACATGTTTTAAATCCTTCTGTTTTCAGATTTATTTATGTGATCTCATCAAATAACTTGTGTTTAAGGATTGACTGATCATTCAATTTGTAGATAATGTTGTTTGAATATCATAACTTTGATTTTTGTTTGAGGTCAATGTAAGGAAAGAATTAAGATTTTCAGGATTTGTGCATGTGCTGTTGACA
Organism: Diadema antillarum; assembly: GCF_040938485.1. Taxonomy (NCBI): domain Eukaryota; kingdom Metazoa; phylum Echinodermata; class Echinoidea; order Diadematoida; family Diadematidae; genus Diadema; species Diadema antillarum. Next base: position 28,458 of record NW_027272037.1, on the reverse strand, counting down.
TAATTCAGGGTCAAATTTTTAAAGTGCCAAGTATTTTGTGTTTCAACTGCACTGAGGAATTTCTATTATTATGGTTGAGGAGTGGCACTGCCATACTCTTGTTCGTTGAACACGTTATCTCTATAACAGCCCCAACTTTCAAGATTGGCACATTAGCACATATCAAGAAGCGCATGCAAAGTTGTCATTCACGACTATGGAAATTACTGCTTTCTTTATGATTACCTTCAATTTGCACAGCATATGGTACTGATACCAGATGATATTTGTTGTCCAGAAATAATGGACTGAATACAATTTAGCACTCCCTTTTATATTTGGCCCTGTTGCATGAAAGACTTGCTATTGCGTTACACACACACACACACACACACACACACACAAAAAGGAGGTCATGATAATTATGACAACCATGACATCATCTAGAAATCCTGAAAGTTGATTGGCTATTGCTGTCATGTCTCTACTAATGGGAGTTATTTATTAAAGCTAGCCGGTCATACCAGTGAGTCTATGATGCCACAGGGCCACGGCATTCCTTGATGCCAGCTGCACCAGATACTCTGTGATCTCACCATCTGAAGTCTGAGCATGAGACTAATTCTAACATTCCAATCCAACCGAGTGTCATTGCACTTTCACAAAATACAGACAGAGTCCTATCCAGAAAGAGCAGGATGTGTGGTTAGGTTCCCTGTGTGGGGCAAATTTGCATGTTTTGATTTTGTTTTGATTTCCTGAGGGGAGCACAATTTCATTTCTCTGTGCTCTACCGTGTGTTTGGTTTGTTGTCTCAAATGCATCCCTTTTTGTTTTCTTTTTGTTTTGTTTTTTATAATTTTCTGTCAACCTGGTCTGCATGTTACCTTCTCTCACTGCATGAATTCATTTTTGAACGTCGCCATTCCGTCTCCTGATTTCTCCATCCCCCCTTCATCCCACACAAAAGAAGGAGCGCATTGGCTCTGCCTTTCTGGTGAGTGTAGCTGTAGAGCCTTAGATGTTAGAAGTGCTCGAGTGATTGCTCATGGCAATATTTTTGGGGGCGACTTTCGGTCTGTCACATTATCAATTTTCTCTTCAGGTGTGATTTGGGCCATTTTGAATACTTTTATGGGCTTTGGGACTTTTTTTCCCTCTCTCTCTGTGCTCTTGACTTTGCATGCATAATGAAATGGTAATTGTACTTTGGTGACGGCGATTTCATGCATGATTAGTAACTCATATCTGTGTGCGAGACATTTAGCTCTTACACTTCAAATTTGCTTGATTCACACTCAAGCCATGAACTCATGGGTGTTCGATGTAAGGGAAGTATTTGTCTACAAATAAAATTTTAGATTCTTTCTATGTGTGTGAGGTATGACCATGGTGTAGATCAAAGAACTGATAAGACAGGAAAGTGCGCGCTAATCCTGTACAAAACAAATGGACAGCGCGCGCTCCTCAAGCGTATTACGCACATCGCCTGAGACCACTCAGTTAACTTCATAGACAGCGCGTCTCGGGTGATGTGCGTCTTTGCCTGAGACACGCTGTCTTTGAAGATGTTGTTTATGAAATGTCTTTGATTGTGTTTAGATCATGTTGTTGCCAAATTTTTACCTCTGCGTAATAGTTTTTATTACTTTAAAATCTCATTCTTCAAAATAGTCCCCTTAATCGAAAAAAAGCTACGACTATAATATTTAAATCTTTTTAAAATAATAAAAATACCACTACCTTTGGAAATGAATGATGGTCCTAGGTGTACTGAGTTTGTACTTAGCTCTCTTTTGTATCGTCATGTAGGGTAGCCATTTTGTGTCCATTTTTATTCCGCACCTTCGTATCTTCTTATCTCTACTATCTTTGGTGTAGATGTTTAACAGAGCTTAAAGTTCATTTGTCCCTTTTGCAACCCTTAAAGTTAGATTCCTTTCATAAGCTTGTATATTGCAGATATAAGTGATTCAGACCTTCCGTGAGAATAATAAAACTGGAAACTTCGTGATAATTGAAGAGGGGATGACAATATGGATTTCCAGAATTCATTTAGATTTTAAAAAAAAAATAAAAAATCCAACTGTCAATATCGGTTCAAAAGGAGGAGTGTATTCTCAAGTGTCATGGGGTTAGTTTTTCATTCCTTTTTAAAAACAAAAACTGTGAGGTGTATTACAGTAAGATTTCATGCACAATGATTTGGAGACATTATTCTTCAACTGTTCAAAATTTTGTGATGTTTGCATAATGGATTATAAGACCTTTAATCCATTGCTTCCAGGATTATTGTGAGGCCCATATTGAGGATTTCAGAGTTTGGATGGAAGTGGGTTTATTTGAACCAACAGGCTAATAGAGCTGCTGTATCTACGGAGCAGGTCTTAGTTTTGACAAGAGTCTAAATAAGTAGTAAAACGAATTTAGACTGTGGTGTTTATTCATTAACTGAGGAATATGGGCCAATGTGTTTGCAAAGTATCAATCTTAGAGGTTGTATTTGTCTTCATTTTTTTCTGTCATTTGTGGTTTTACTTTCAAAGGTTAAAGGGATAGTATAGTTTTGGTTGAGACCTAATTTCAGGTTTCTAACATTTTTTTGGTGAGATAATGAGGAACCTCTTATGAAATATGAAAGAGCATGTAATTCTATGAGGAATTCATCATTTATTTGATGAAAATTGGTTTTGAAATGGGTGAGATATCCAAAAAAGGGAAATTCTAATGAAGTGTGGGACCCACACTTTATAACGATCTCTTTGTTTTACTTTGTTTTTGCATGTTTCAGTCATTCCAAACCCGATTTTCATCAAATAAACTTTGAATTCCTCTTAAAATGGTATGCTCTGCTTATATCATATTTGTTTTCTTGGTATCTCGCAAAAAGTTAAAAGCCCAATTTTTATCTCCGCCAATACTGTACCATCCCTTTAATCTGTATAAATAACACTTTGGAAGTTACGGAATGATTCAACATAAAACTCACTTGCTAAGCCCTGCAATTTTTAACAGATTTTAACCCATTGTTAGACTGTATGAAGTTGCAGTGGTTTGATTTGGAAGAAAAGAATAGTAAATTCTTCTTGTCAGTTTTGTCTTTTGTGTCTTTGATTTCGATTTTTGTGTTTCCTTTTCACATTATTGCTAATCCCACTGTTAAGAATTAACAAACTTGTTTGTTTTTACACCCTGTTTATTGGATAACAACAAAACTTAGCTTTGTGATTATATATAGGCAGCCACGGTGTGATTCTTCAAATTATTGTTATTTTTTGTTGGGCTTTCAGCACTATTCGAATAATAGTATGAATGCATGCAATTCCAGAGTTGTACAAGGGATTGAGCTTATGTCAAGTTCCATTTGGGTAGATGCATTATATTGAAATAACTTGATGTGACTATTGTAGAGCGGCTTATCTTTTTGCCAGGACAAATATCCCGCTCATCATTGTGGATATGGTGTGAGGGTATTGAAAGAAATTTGTTTGTGGGATCATACATCATATGCTGTCAAGCATATGCCTTGATGTACAGAAAAAGAAATAGAATTTTCATTGTCTTTTTATGCCTCCGCCACGAAGTGGTGCCGGAGGCATTATGTTTTCGGGTTGTCCGTCCGTCCGTACGTCCGTACGTCCGTCCGCTTTCGTTTAGGCGATAACTTGAGTAATATTTACTGAAATTTTACCAAACTTGGTCCAAGTATGAAGTATGATGGGGCAATTATTTGATTAGATTTTGGGTGAAATCGGCCAAAGGTCAAAGGTCAAAGGTCAAGGTCAAATCATGAAATTGTATCCGTTTACGCGATAACTCTAGACTGGATGTAGCAAATTTCACCAAATTTTGTTGGAGGATGATGTATGATGGAACAATTACTTGATTAGTTTTTCAGTAAAATCAGACAGAGGTCAAAGGTCAAAGATCAAGGTCAAATCCTAAAATTTATCTGTTTACGTGATAACTCAAAACTGGATGAAGCAGCTTTCACCAAACTTGGTCCAAGGATGATGTATGATGGGACAATTAGTTGAGTAGATTTTAGTGATATTGGCAAGAGGTCAAAGGTCAAAGTTCAAGGTCAAATGCTACAAATGTTGCAATTTCCCCCATATCTATGCAATGCCCAAAGGTATTTTCTTGAAACTTGGTGTGGACATGTACTACTGCATAAAGATTCTCCAGAGAGAGTTTCATGTCATAAGGTCAATGGTCAAAAGGTCAAAGGTTAGGTTAGAATGTTGCAATATCACTTTTCTCGCAAATGGTTCAATGTATCTTCGTGGAACTTGGTACATGTGCATGTACTGACTGGCAGGGATTATCTAGGGAATTAAGGGGTCATGGGTCAATAGTCATGGGTCAATAGTCATGGGTCAAAGGTCAAGGTCAACTCCTCAAAATTTTACTATTTCCCTCATACAAAAATGTATACTAGTATATGCAATGCTTGCATTATTAGTTTCAAAACTTAATACATGCATTACCTAATGGAGATTCTCCGGAAAATTTTCAGCCAGAAGGTCAAAGGTCAAAGGGGAAGGGTCAAAGGCCAGGTTTCAATCCCCCCCCCCCCAAAAAAAAAAAAAAAAAAAAAAAAAAATATATATATATATATATAAGAGTTGAACCTCTATTATCCGGCCTCCCTTTATCCGGATCTCTCTATTATCCGGACGCAATCTCGCCGTGATTTTTTTTTTAATAGTTACGGGAAGAAAGGGGGATTCCCAACTCCTTGAGAGCTCCTACCCAAACACACATGAATTACATATTACTTCCAATATGATTAACATACATTGCATCAAATTTCCTTCCAAATTGCTTACCTTCAGACATTTCAACATCCCGAAACATCCCCAAATGTAACAATGAAAAGGTTGCAGTATACACATTACTACATGTGGTACTACAATGGGCTACATCAGTACATGTGTATGTATATGTACATGTATAAAGCATTGCGTCTCCCGTATCCGCCCAAATCCCTTATCCGGATGAGCCCCGGTCCCGACTTGTCCGGATACGAGAGGTTCAACTGTATATATATTTTGTACCGTCATTACATTCTTTCTTCATACCTTGGAAATCACTCAATGCATAAACTTTTAATTTTAAAAAGGTCCGTCAGAATTCAAGTAAAAATTCTCAATTCCCGAAGTATGTGTACCTGCACTCTTAGAGAATTATAGCAAACCCAGTTCAAGACATTTCTGACAAACCTGTCATTTCGATATTTTGCCAGTTATGTGAAACTGTCATGGATCACACATTGTGAAGACATTGTACTATACGCCTATTGGGAGAATCATGCACTATGGCGGAGGCATCAGTCGCCATAGCGACATTTCTAGTTTTATTTTCTAATGGATGAAGTACGATCATTCTCAGCAGGGCTATAAGAATTTCCAGTCCTGCCAAGATCCAGTCTTTATCAATTCTGATTAACCTCCCCAATGGGTTGGTTACACTGTGACAGTTCCATTGTCTCTTTGTCAAATACTCTATTTACAGTGCAAACATCTCCTACAAGATTACTGTTTACACACACATACACACACACACAGAATGCACTTGGCTGGTGCCATTGTTTCAGACTGCGTTGTGTGTCTGTCAATGTGCAAACAATGTGAGATTTATTGCTTGCAAAAAATAAATTGAATTCATATTTTAGAGCAATCAATACAATGTGCATTTTATTTGGGGCTTATATTGTATTTTCAACAGTTAGCAAAGTGTTTCAAGAAGCTGAAATTTTTTTGTTGCGGATGTGTGTAGATACATTGTATGGTATTTCACGATTACGGTTATGTTCTATTACTAAACTGTGAAAAGAAAAATACTGAGAGATCAAATCATTTGATACTCTGTCATACTTTGTTATCATGAAACCATTTTAATCTTTAAATCCTTGTGAAGCCCAGTTTGTCTGTCCTTGGAGTAGTTTAGACCTGAAGTTCTGGAACTTGTGATTGGGAAGGCGAGATCCTTTATTGGTTGTCAAGCTTATGTTATTAGGTTTTCCACACCTGTGCTGTCACCAAGACTAGAAAATTCTTACTGCCATATAGTGTCAATGAGGCAGTGCTACTGGGTTGTTGTAAACTCAACTTCCATCTAAGGTCAGTTCTGAACCATTTCACCACTCTCCCCTTTCCCTTTCCTCTCGTTAGCGCCAGCGACCAAACTCGGCGGGGACGGTCAGCAACAAGATGTCACGCCCGAGCTCCGGCAGGAAGTCGGCCGCTGCGAACTCCTCAGCGAGCTCAAAGGACGGCTCTGGGCTGACCGTAGAGGAGCGCAAGATAATCCTGGAGAGCAAGGAGGAGCACGCCCGCAGAGGTGGCTGGATGAGGATCTTCCCCACTCCCAACTCCATGGAGAAATATGGGTGAGAAGGCATCATTGTCATCATCCCTGGGTGATCTGTTAACTTTAGGAGGGGCCTCAATCATAGTCAAAAACTTGAAGGAAAAAAGCATGAGCTTTTATTCTATAATGACTGTGATATAAGAGTAAATGAGAGCTGATTTTTACCTGTCTTGGGTAATAACCTGGGTGTATATGTGCACATACTTATAATTTCTTGATGAACAAAGTGTTGTGATATTTTTTTTAAAATCTTGTTTGGGAGGAGGAAGGTGATTGAAAGTTTGAAAACCTCTCACTTAGTTATGATTCTGCATTCATAGTCAGATCTCCTTATGCATGCATACACTTGGGGTATTTGTTTTTTTTGGGGGGGGGTACATGATTGTTTAAAGGGGTGGGAAGATATTTATGAGGGGTGCTCTTCTATGTCATAACTATTATCTTGTGTGTTGCTTTTGCTTTTAGTAAGTTGTGGGGTTTTTTTTGAAACTGCATGGAAATATTTGGACAAGACTACATCTTATCTGCAATGTCTGCTTATTCAAATAGGAGACCTCTTTTGTAACTGGACAGGGGGAGCTATTAGACATCATTGTCATGAAACAATTGTCTCTTTTCAGTTAATAAAAGATGAGAGAAGAGTTTAGTCTACTTCTTTTGGCAATGATGGTGGAATGGTGAGAGGAGGGGCTTGGGCGTTGAAAATTTGTTTTATCCAAGGGCTAGAAATTTGGAAGAACCCAAGATATACAAGTCAGACGTATCTAGTGTGCATTTATTCAACACATTTTTATTTTTTTTTAAAGGGGGAGGGGGATTTGATTGGTTCTAAAGGATGCCTTACTTATGATTGTTGTTGATGTTTATATTTTGAGGCATTTTGTCTTGATGACAGTTCATTTTGGAAGGATATCGTGTTGTTGAGAAGGGTGGAGTAATGTATGAAATTTCCTACAAACTCCAGCAGACTTTTTATTTTGTCAAAATCAAGTGTGAGAAACAACAACTCATGTTTGCAGTGCGCATTTTGATTTCACATTCTCGTAGGTCGTTCATGGAGAACAGGAACTCCTTCAACAGTACGCTGCACTCCCGTCTCTTCTCAGACAAGTAAGCATTGTCAAATATGTGATCATTTCCCTCCCCATTGCCCTTTCTCTGCATAATGAGTTGGAGTGTGACGCGGGATATTGAGATATATAAAGAGAGGGCTGGGTTCATATTCTTTGAGTACAGCCTCTGGCTGCCTCTTGCAACTAAACCGTTTTACCCTTTATTTCAGGTAGGATGGTTTAATTGTGCTCCATCCTGTGAGAGTATCCCTCATCTTGTATTTTACTTTTATTTTGCTTTAATCAGCATAGTATGCAAATAATATACAGCATATACATGTAGCAGGGGCTGCGGAAGGTTTTTAATGTAGGGGGGCTTCCTCCCCCCCCCCCCCCCCCCCCCTTCAGAAAATATGGGTGCTGTGATTTTTTTATCTTTTTTTTTTTTGATCTTATGTATATATCTATATATATATATATATATATTTTTTTTTTTTGCACACTAAAAAACAACAGTGGGGGAGGGGGCTGCAGTCCCGCCCCCTAGTTCTGCGGCCCCTGTATGGGTCTTAATCTCTGTGTGTGTATGAACACCCTGTGCCGATTCGTGTCATTTTACAGCTTTTCTGTTCGTTTGATGCACAAATGTTTATAACTGCAATATCTATCATCCTCGAAAGAGTCTGCCTCTGCTTTGATTATATGTTTGCATACATATATACTGTATGTATTAATTGACAGCATCACTAATCTGCATTTATATATCGTTGTTAGCGCTGTTTCTCACACAGTGCGTGTGTTGTCGAGTTATAAACTCGTAAGCAAGTAAGTGATCTCCAGCAGACTTTGTAACGTCATGTTTCTGAAAAAGATAAGCTAAGCTTCACAGCAAAGTAACTGCCAGAAATTACTATCGTTGTTTTGTTACAAGATAAGCTTCATTCATGGTGGTGGCTAGTTTATACCAGAGAGTAATGAATATAATTAATGTGCTCCGTGTTTGAATTGCCGACTATGCTGATATTTTGACATATTTCTGGTGACAATTACTTATGAAACCAAATTAATCTGCCGTAAAATTCTAGCTTTTTCAATCACTGTACTTTATAAAGTCAGCGTGCAAGAACTCAAATCCTTTTGGTTTTAAACCGACAATGCTCTGTGTTTTATACTGCACTATTGCTGTATTATTTCATATTAACACACATGTACACTATATCAAGGATGATGTGATTTCAAATTTTGGTACCTGTGAAACTCTAACACACACACACAATCAGCTTTTTTTAGGTTGCTGAGCTGTGAGCGCTATACCTGTATTTAAGTGATGCTTAAATTCTTTTTAATGTGCCTTTTACTTATGTCGAGCTCTGTTCAATGTGAGCAGTTTATGAATCTTGATTCATGCCAGTGTTAGATGCAGTTTGCTGATACAGAAATCATTCAGTTCAGCTCCTTTGAGATTTTTTGTTGCGTTTGCAATACAAACTCTACAACTTTCTGCAAATTCTTCATATTCTGGCAAATTTGCAACCGGGCAAATTTTTTCATCAAAATTAATGTGGTTAGTGATAATGAATCTGAATGTGGATCATAAATAACATTCTCAGGTGACGTAGGTCCGTATTTTTTTTTTTTTTTTTTTTTTTTTTTTTTTTTTGTAGGAGACATTTCACTTCTGATCAGCCATCTTGAGAGTGCTAAATCAAAGGTATGCTGACAAACCAATTTGTCACCATGATGATGTCTCTCAATTTATAGATGGATATCTCAGTTCTGCTTTTGAAAAGGCACACAATTTTTTTCTTATCGTTTCCCAGGGGAGGTCAGGGTACGACCTCTGATTCCAGACACAGGTAACCAACCATCTTGAGCAGCTGTCTTCCACTCATCCCTAATTAACATTTTGGCATGACCTGACTCTTGTTGATATTTGGGTTGACAGGCATCATTAAATCCTTCGTGCGAAATGAAAACCATCCTTGCTCTTTCTTAACCCATTCATGCTAATCTGTTTCAGTCAAAGCAGAGGGAAAGAACCGCACAGAACTCATGCAGTTCATTTGCTTGGAGAAGCAGGAAACTGATGATGGTTAGGCCAATATGCCATGATGTCAACTTCAAGTTCGAATGAATTGTTCCTGCTCTTTACTGCAAATTTCTAATCTCTTTATTTTTCCTTCCTCTGCTTTTTGGAGATAGTGCATGGTGGGAACACATTTCTTTCTGTTGTTTGGAGGGATGTACTGTAGAAGTGGTATGGTTTCATACATGGCAGTACCGTTGGTACCAATAATGAATATGTTGACTGGTCAAAGTGATAAAATTAAGGCAAATCACACAAAGCTTGTTGCAGAGTTTTCTGGTTACTTCAAGCAATCATTTGTATAAGTGCAGTAAAGTTCATCTGTAGAAAGAAATGAAAGCTCATAAGCAAAATTAACTATACTGTGGAAAGCAGTTTCTGGCTCTGCCTACAGTGTAGCTTGCACAGTAGACCTTCATGAATACTGTAAAAGAGGTTATTTTTGTGCGAGTAATTTTTCACTCTCGGCCCAGTGAGATGAATGTAGCATGTTTTCAGTTCTGCAGCACAAAACATTTATGAGTGGAACATACTTATGGCGTGCAAAAATATTCACATTTTTTTATTCTCGTGCGAAATGCGTGAAATTTTCCGCGCCATGAAAATTTCCACTTTTACAGTAACTTTTTGCCTTTTTGAGCATGAGAGAAATAATTAGAGAAGGCAACAATGTTTTTGAGCCACAATTCTTGTCATAAGTTAAGTATAAGGAATGGCAGACATATTGAAATCATATCATGGTTGGGATAGTCTTTACCCAATTTCTAAGTTTATGGTGTAATGGGTAGTGCCTAGAAATTAGTACTGACTGGGAGTGCGTGATTGTTATGGCTAAATGTTATGTCCTGTCATTAACTTTGAGTTTTATAACGAGCTTGTGTGTATTCCCATGCTCATGCGTGCTATGGCATGTCATAGTTTTTATCTCCTTAGAACTTTTTGGTCTCTGTGACAAACTTCTGTCTAACAGAATACCAACAGTTTCCGTATTCATGTCAGTATTAACATCAGTGACTTGTGGAGTTAAATGTATTAATGAGCAAGTTTGATTTGGCAGCTTCTGCAATAGTATAGAAGGATGTCATAAGCATATGTGCTTTGATGTGCGGCTTACTTACTATTTTTCAGTCATCGGTATGTAAAAACTTGAAACAGCTAGACTAGTCACAGATTGTGGAAGATTGATCATTTGACAATTCTTTTGTGTCTTTTTTGCCTAACAAGTTGTACATTGGATAAAAATTTGACTATTGAATGCTGCTGTTTTATCTTATCTTTTTTTTTCTGACCTTACCATAATCCAGCAAGCAGTGTGTATTTGAAAATGTGTTTTTTTTTTATTTGCATAACTGCATCAAGTTATCATGCACACTTACTAAGTTTACATCGTCAAACTTTCATTTCATAATCTTTTCCACTGCTGATATCTCGCCCTCCTAATCTTCCCCTCTGTTGGCCCCACTCCCTTTCCCCCATTCTTGCCCCCCTCCCCACACCCACCCATCAAATCCATGGTAACACCATAACCATCCTATTTCTCCCGCTCGTCCTTCCCCTTTCCCTATCAAACCACTACCACTACCCTTCCCCTATTTTCCACCCTACCCACCCATCAACACCATGGTAACACCATAAACTTCTTGATTCCCCGCCCCTCCTCCCACCTATTACCCCCACCTGCCCTTATCCCCTCACAGTTTAAACCCTGTAAGCACCCATTGCTCCACTCACTTTCAGAGACCTTCATCGGCCCACTCCATCTTGGCCGGCCCGCGGGCTGGGGTCACGTAAGTTTATTCGCACCATTGACCTTCCCACCTCTCAAAAGTGCTCGCCCTCGTTTGAAAATCATCTTGGAGGGGTTTGTTTAACAAAACTGTGCCCATTTTGGCGTTTAAAATGACAACTCAAGCAATGAGTACATCCTAACCTTGAGTGGACAGTGGTGGTATACATTAACTTAAGATATCAGATGTGTTCATCTCATTCCCAAATCAAAACATGCCAACAGCAGACAAGTACTTGTTTAAATGAGGTCCACAGGAAGGCTCGATGGACTGATTGTTAATCCTCATAACATGTCCTTAACAACTTAAAAGATTCATGTTAAATTTAATGTGATTGGTTACTCGTCTTTTCTTTGTACTTGCCTGGGTTGCATGGAGTATTGTGCAAATGCAAGCATTTGTGCTTTTTTTTTCATCTTGACAGCATTTTTTTTTCTCAAAAGCTACAGTTTATGTTGTTCCCTTCGTGTGTAACTCTGTCAATGTGCTTATACCTTCTGTATGCATAATGATATGCATGAAGCTTGCATTCGTGTTATTAATTTGTGACTTTCATTTCTTGATGGCTTGTGCACAGTTGATTTAATGCCTGCCTTCTTTTTTTTTTTCGTGCCAGAGCGCATTTGCAATGTTGATGATAAACTGTTTTTGTCAACATTTGACAGTTCTTTAACAGCGTCTAAAAAGTTGCACGCAAACACTGCTGCATGTTTTGTTTTGTTTTGTTTTCTTACAGTCTTGTGCCTATATTTGTCTTTTGTGCACTCTTCTTGTTGTAAATAATGAAGATAATAAAGAAGATGTCTGTGTGACAAACTTGTCACTATTTTGTACTCAGTTACAGTAGTCCAAATGTATCATCATTTAAAACCTGTCCTTGGCACCGAAGCTGTCAGAATTTTTTTTTTCTTTTGGTGGGTTTCATTATTATTGATTTTTGTTCCCGCCGAACGAGTTCGAGCAGGGGACTATGAAACGGGCTCCGTACGTGTGTGTGTCCGTGTGTCCGTCCGTCCGTCCGTCCGTCCGTCCGTCCGTCCGTGTGTCCGTGTGTGCGTCCGTGTGTGATCAAAATCTTCAATTTGCTACTTCTCTGTCATTTATGAGCCAATTTTGATTCTGTTTGCTTTATATGATAGCACTACATGGGAGCTTTGAAACTTCTACACAGAATTTCAGTCGTGACCTTTGACCTTGACCTTTGACCTATATTGTACATTTTGCTACAAAATGCTACTCCTTCGCCATTTCTAACCCGATTTCGATTCCGTTTGCTTTATGTGATGGCACTAGGTGAGGGCTTCAAAACTTCTACACAGAATTTTGTCCTTTGACTTCTTTGACCTTTGACCTTGATTTTTGACCTGTATTGTACATTTTGCTACAAAATGCTACTCCTTCGCCATTTCTAACCCGATTTCGATTCCGTTTGCTTTATGTGATGGCACTAGGTGAGGGCTTCAAAACTTCTACACAGAATTTTGACCTTTGACTTCTTTGACCTTTGACCTTGCTTTTTGACCTGTATTGTACATTTTGCTACGAAATGCTACTCCTTCGCCATTTTTAACCCGATTTCGATTCCGTTTGCTTTATATGATGGCACTAGTTGAGGGCTTCAAAACTTCTACACAGAATTTTGACCTTTGACTTCTTTGACCTTTGACCTTGATTTTTGACCTATATTGTGCATTTTGCTACAGAATGCTACTCCTTCGCCATTTCTAACCCGATTTCAATTCCGTTTGCTTTATGTGATAGCACTAGGTGAGGGCTTCAAAACTTCTACACAGAATTTTGACCTTTGTCTTCTTTGACCTTTGACCTTGATTTTTGACCTATATTGTACATTGGCTACAAAATGCTACTCCGCCATTTCTAACCCAATTTCGATTCCATTTGCTTTATGTGATGGCACTAGGTGAGGGCTTCAAAACTTCTACACAGAATTTTGACCTTTGACTTCTTTGACCTTTGACCTTGATTTTTTACCTATATTGCACATTTTGTTACAAAATGCTACTTCCGGCGGGGACATATGTTACGCACCGCGTAATTTCTACTTTTCCTTTTTTTTTTTTTGGGGGGGGGGGGGGATTGATATTAATTGGAGGACAGGAATATCCTTTCTCTTGTCACTGTGAGAAATAATTATTCCATGCTGATGAGTATTGACCGCATTGAACCATAAAAGTACCTATAGGCATGTTAGAGTGAAAGTGTGACCTCAGAGTCCTCACAGGCGCATCAAACTATATACTTAGGTTTTTTGTTTTTTGTTTATTCATTTTATTTTTTTTGCCCCTCATGACAGTCGGTTTTGAACTCAAGCCAATTCCTCAAATGTGACCCTCAGGTTCACATACTTCTCCACTTATGATTAACCGTACCTCCTATATATCTTGTCATCCTAAGTCTGTCTGGAGATGTCATAGGTACACTTGTCAGTGGTTGTGGATGTCATTACTATCTTTTTAATGCATGCAATAATAATGTTCATAATTGGTCTGTTGTTGTGAGATACATGTATTTTGTGCTGCGTATTATGTACTTAGGAAACAGCAAAATCATAAGTAAACCACGTGGTGTTCAAAATTGACACTGTTAGAACAAAACAAAACAAAAAATCTGAGGAAAGCAAACTTTTTTTATGAGAAATATTTTTTTTTTGTATTTCTATGTAAAATTCAAATTGAACTGCATGTTCACATAAGCATTCCTTGTTTACCTAATGCCAGGTAGTATCTTAGTGTTGTATCTTACTGGCTGCATGTTCATGAATGTCAGTTCAGGCAGGGCTTGTATAAGCAAGTAAAAAAAAAATTTTTTAAAATATAAAAAAAGACAAAAAGTCACATTTGCAAATTTGAGCAAAGCATGCTGGGAATGCTCAGGACAAAAACCAACCATCAAACTACATGCTCCATTAACCCATCAAGTCCCCCAAAACCACATTTCTGTCTCTTTAAATTGTCTTTCATTTGACCCCTGTGTATATATGTTAGATATAATTCTTTCAGTTGCAAAGTCTTCAAGTGACTTTTAAAAGCCATATTTATAGCTGTTTCTTAAATTGAAAACATAAATTACACTTTGTAGATGGCTAAACTTTCTGTTTCTCTCTCAAATTGACTTTTTTTTTCGTAAATTTCTATTGCATTTTGTGCAGATTGAATGATTTGATCTAGTTCCACCTAATCTTTCCCCGTTGTAAGATACACAATGAAAATTGAAAATTGGAGGATGTCACAATGATGATTGATGCTGCAATATTCTCTGACAGGACTTGCTTGGTCAGAGTCATTTAATATCTATCTAATGCAGAGAGAAACTCCTTGATGAAGTAGATGTGTATAAATCTTAGCTAGCTCTCCACAATACCACTAAATTTTCCTCTTTTATCCACCCTTGTTGCCATGGTAACAGGAAAGTCTCCCACTCCATGATACAAGAGCTGCAAGAGCGCGAGATAGAGGAGCACCTGGCCCAGCTGACCCGCAAGCTGACCACCAAGGACAACTCGGTGGACCGGCGCAACCTGCGCAACAAGGTCCGCAACCGCTTCCCAGCCACCAAGAGGATTGCAGTTGGTGAGTCTGATCATTTAACACGTTGAGGACCTACTGATTTTACTATAACACGCATTTCCCATAGACACCTCCCCGAGTATTCTCGAGACCCGTCTTCAACAGGTGAATGGAAACCGTAACCCAAATATGGATTGAGTGAAAACAGCAGTATAAATAGAACACGTCAGTGAAAGTTTGAGGAAAGTCTGACAATCTCTAAAGAAAGTTTTGAATTTTTAGAGTTATGGTGACATCGCTGGATGAGGAGACTGTTACAGTTAATCATGTTGTGTTTCAAGTCTCCCTATTGAGCTTCAGTGCTGGAAGATACGTAGTAACAGTGAAATTATGTTACAGATGACATATAGAGCATCTTGAAAATAGAATCATAGCACATTTCAGATTCAACGTTTGTAGACAGTTCTGTTCATCTGTAGAATCCCCTCCATCTCGCACATTCAAATATTTATGCACATTGTGAAAGAATTACTTCCCATCTAGTAGACTTAATTTGTGTTCTCCTTCCCTTCCAGCATCAAATCCAAGGAGTACGGTCACCAGCACCAGCGGAAACAAGTCTGAGAGTCGGCCCCGAGAACCTCTTGCCCAGGGTAAATTGGACACGCTACCCCAGAAGGGGCAGACCACAAACTCTCAAGCACAGAATGCGAACAGTGCACAACCAGCTACCAGCAAATCAAATGTGGCTGCAAGTTCAACGCAACCCCAACAACAGCCACAGCAGCAACAGCAACAAAGGACATTGAACTCTGCAACGTTGCAACGCCCGTCGCAAAGCGGTGCCGCTGGAAGCAGGAGTGGCAGTGGGGACGCCACGGCAACGGCCACGGCGAACTCGTCCTCCTCCAACTTGGTGCAGGGAAAGCCCCCCTTGGGTCCCAGCCAGGGGTCATCCGGTGGAGTCAAATCAGCCAAGGAAGGAGGCATGCCTGAGGCTAATCACCATGGCTCCAGGATGGTCCTGGAGGTGCAAAAGCCCAAGGGACCGACTAAGGAAGAGATCAGAGAAAAGGTCAATGTGCCAGACATCTTGGACAAGGGTGGAGATTTAAGGTACATTCATGCTTTCTGAAGTTATCACCTTCTTCTGCCAAGAGACCCTTAGGTCCTGCTGTTGATTGGAAAACTTAGAAATGCATCTTTCATTTATTTATTAGTGTCAATGATGTCATAAGTTTAAGTACATTTTGATGAAATATTTTACAAGAGAAAAGTCACTTTCAATTCAGGGGGTCCTCCTAAAAGGTAGTGAAAGCAGTTTGATGAAGGGGGATTCCACAAACTTAAAACTGGATAACTGTAATGTAACAAACCTGTGCCATGTAGGATAGTTCTAGTAATGAGTCCATCTCAGAGAAATTATTTATCAAATATCATACCCAAAAGTTATAATCTTCTTATTCTTTATTCAAAGTTTCACAAAGGAGGGTTCCACAAATTTGAAATTAGGTACACATAGTAGAACAGACCTGTGCTAAGAGAGACAGTTCTATTGATGAATCCACCTCAGAAAAATTATTAATCAATTATTAAACCCCAAAGTTATGATCTTACCATCTTCTCAATTCAGAGTTGCTTGTTGTAAGGGGTCAATCAATCAGAACGCATTTGCTTACCATGATTTCCTGGGGTGGTATTCTGAGGTCGTAATTAAGTCTGTAATTAACTTCGTGATTAAGTCGTGAAGTTAATAGGCCCTTAATCATGGGCAAAATCGGTATTCTGAGGACGTAATTAAGGTATGATTAAGTCCCCTGTAATTATCTTAGGTCCCTCCCATCTAATTGTTATTCCATCCAATCAGACGCGTTGTTAGAAGCCAAAATGATGATTACACGCGCAAATATGCCCTCAATGCGCGCTCCTGCACGCCCCCTGTAATTACAACCCAAGAGATCCGTGCGCACACTCCGGTATTTGATTACAACCCCTCACCTACGCACGCGAAGACCTCAACCTCTTTGCTCACATAAAATGACAAAATTCCTCGAAGATCGACTATATTTCTTTTTTCTCTGAATTCTACGGATACCATGATAACAAGATTCAACCGCTCCTCGGTTACCGAAGACGGTAAGCATCGTTGTGGCCGAGAAAACACGATGTAATGCGTGATATCGGAGTAGTTAATGACACTCTTTGGTATCATTAAGTTTTCCATTAACTTTCATACTTAATTACACCCTCAGAATACCGATTCGTAATTAACTCTGTGATTAATTCCTCTCAGAGGTGCACGCGCATTGATACGCGCAAACGCGTAGGTCCTTCCCGCCAAAACGCTTGTTGCTATGGTAGTTAATATACCCCCTACTTAATCATGCTCTCAGAATACCAATTCGGTAATTAAGTGCTAATCAGACACTTAATAAGCTCTCAGAATACGGCCCCTGGTACCAATCAACATTTCAGCAAGCTGCAGGCCAGGCACGCCTTTGCCACCTATCTGTTGCGGGTCCAACAGAGGCTGTTGACGGAGACTAGCAAGCCGCCGGAGAAGCTAGATGAGGTGGATCAGCACGACGAACAGATGGTGAGACTTTCAAAAGGCCGTAACCCTCATTTGCAGAAAAACCAACAAAAAGAAGAAAGAAACAAGACTTTCAGTGTCATTCAAGTGTCATCCAAATCTTTTTTGTGGCTCTTTAATCTCCTTTCCCCACCTTTTACACTTGGGCCACACCGATTCTCTTTGTAGAGTAATGATTTCCAGATGAAGAAGCACTACAGCCAAATTTACTAATTTAAATGAAAATAGACAAACCTTTCAAGTTGCGTTAAGACTTCAAGGCAGATCATTGAAGTCTGTTTATTCCTGCGTTTTGTACGTGTCGATTGCAAAACTTTGTACCATGTGTGAATCTTTGTGTTGATTTGTTAGTTATGGGTGCATGAAGACAAGGCATACTCGCCACTGCTTCTGTGAAGTATAGATAAAGATAACATGGACAGACAAACAATTACACTGATTTAGATCAGCTTGGTAGATTAAGGGAACAGGGATAGTTTACACATACATAAGAATGAATAGGAGAAAAAAAAGGCACTAAAACAAGTAACGCGATGTTTAGTTCTCCTTGTTGAAATATTCAAAGTACTTCACTTTTCATATTGCATGTTTCATAAGAGGTAGACACTAAATTCAACAATTACTGTTAAAGTGGGCTTTAATGTGCTAGTACTTGAATACATTCAGTTGCTGAGGAAACACCATCTTAGTGTAAGTGCAATGTTTTGGTGTCTTGGTGTGAGTCACAGATCTGAGAGACAAGAAAATGAGAAGTGCACGTGTTGAGAGTTGGGAGGATAAGTGTGCTCTTTATTCGTGAGTCATTCTGATATATTTATATGCACAAACAGTCAGATACTGATTCGATTGTGTTAGAATGAGGAGGCAAGGTGTTGCGGTAAGTTCTACGTGGAAAGCGATCAATGATGTTTATGTGAGTGCGTTGAGCAAAGTAGCGGTTAGACAGTGAAATGAACGCTGGCGTGGGAATGATGAAGAGTGAGGGGAAAGACCGAACGTAGGTAGCGTTGATGGTGATAGAATTATCTCTTTCGATGCTGTGTGGATACTATAAAGACCTACAAGCTCTGTTATGTGGTAAATATGAGTCACTGTAAACCTTGCATGTTCTCCAATAGGACCTGGTCTTACGGTTCCTCAAGAGGGCAGCAGGCAACCTCCAGCAGCAGTTCAAGGTCATCGTCCCCAGCCGGAAGCTGCCCATCCACGACAGGCGGCGCATCCTGGCCAAGCAGCTGGTGGACTTTGTCCAGATCTACAGCAAAGTGAGTTTTCTAAATGCAAATCGAGTAATCTTATATCTATAAACCATCAAAAAGTTCCACATGGTGAGATATCCACATAATACTGCCAGAAAAACAAGTCATAACATGCTTCGTATGGAATAATTCAGAGAATGGGAAATCTATGAGACAAAGATGTGAAACTTTAAACATTGATATATTGTCTTGACCCTACATGCAAACCTCTCTCTTTTTACCTCCGCCAAGGGAGGAGGTTATGTTTTCGTTACCGTTGGTTTGTTTGTTAGTTAGTTCGTTAGTTTGTCCGTGTGCAAAATAACTCAAAAAGTAGATAACGGATTGGGATGAAACTTGCAGGAAATGATGAGAAAGACACAAGTAACAAACGATTAACTTTTGGTAGTGATCCGAGAATTTTTTTGGAATTTATGAAGGATTTTTGATATTTTGACATGTAGAGTCAATGCACTTGGGAGTTCATGCTGCGCTTATTTGAGGTTTGCATGTGGATGCTCTAGTTTCTGCTAGGGCGAGGCGCGCCATGCAGCTGAGGGTTTATGACGTAACAAAGGCTTCTATATTGAGAAATCGGGCGACTTTCAGCACAATGTAAACACTTTCAGTATGCTATAAGTACGTATGGGTGGAAATCATTGATATCTCTAATGGAAGAACAAGATCAGTGGTGGAAATGAGCTGCATGCTTGGCGGAGGTCTGTGCTCTCAGAGTGCTTCTCTAGTTTTGTAATGTGTTTATGCTGACAGGTGATTAATTACATTAATTTTACCAGGTGATCTTACAATTGATCTTCATATATTTATGCTGGAATCATATCATTATACAAGTTCAATTTTGTGTATATGTATTTATCCAGATGACTAGACAGATAGATTGATAGATAGATAGATGAATAAACATATTCTTTTCCATTTGTGGTAGCTTCTTATCTACTCTTTCAGTCAGATTTGCTTTTTAGACTCGTATCTACATCTTTCTCCTGTAGATGAGGAGCAATCGAGATAAAGAAAGTTGAGAAGCATCACCACTTTCACATTTTCTCGCACAAAAAGATCTGTTTCACATCTCTTTGATCTGCACCTCGCAGGAGACGGACCAGATGGAGGTGAAGAAGACAAAGAAGGCAGCGAAGCCCCACAACCACCACCAGTTTGAGGAGGATGAGGAGGTTGTGAAGGAGGAGAGATTCTCCCAGTTTGTCAGCGTGGCAAAGTGAGTCACAAACCGACCCGACCTTCACCTTGTTTGATTACAAAAAAGTAGTCATCTGTATCCTTCAAGTTAGCATACCGGGCCAGGAAACAGACATACAGTAGTTGCATGACAATTATATTCAAAATGAGGTGGAAATTACACAGATTGCTTTTCTGTCTTTTTTTGCGGCTTTTCAGTCATGACTTTATTTGTTACATTTTGATTCACGCACATTACACAAATGTTAATTATGGTTAGGAAGCACAATGCGTACAGCTTCACACAACAGATGCATATCATACTGCACATTAAAAGTCGTAAGTGTATCTCATAATTTTGTGGCACTGGTGCAAAATATCTTTGTGTTTTTGATAATCAACAACAGTCAGATTTGCATGTGTGCACATATGTATGTGTGCATATTTGTAGAAGAATATGGAGTCTAGATAGATTTAGTACTTTTACATGTAAGATTCATATTCCCAATGAGTTACCTATGCATCTTATCGTCGCTGGGGCGACAAGACTCGGTATCTACAAAATGTCAAATGTTCAGGAGAGCCAAAAAACATGGCGGCCAAAGCACTATAGCGAATGGGATGGCCTTTCCTTTGACATGCCGTGCTGGCTTCATTTTTGGAGTAAGACAGTTGGGATTTGGACAGGACATCACTTAACCCATTATTTGACTATTAATCCAAAAAAGTCATTTTCACCAAAATTGCAGATACAAGGTCTTGTCACCCCAGCGATGTTATGCTCTTCTTTAATTGTTTAACTTGTGTGTTTATAAATTTTCCTTGCTACTTATGAACATGAAAAATTTCCATGCTTTAGACAGTAGATGACTTTAAGTGACTGATATGCCTCTCTTGAGAAAGGATTTTGCTTGAATGATGTGCATTCCCAGAATATCAGTAAATCATGTCATCTGTGGTGGACCTTCGGGCTACTGTAAAACGAGGAATGTTCACAAGCATTTTGATTTTGCGAATTTCACAGGAGTCAAGATTTGCGAAATCAAAATGTACTCGAAAATTCTTGTCTACACTATATGCATTGAATGTTAGAAGTAATTCTTGAAAATTTTATGCCTCAAAAAAGGTCGTCAGCTTCAGTTCTCGAAAATTTCATGGCACAAAAATAATGTGTTTTACAATGTCTTATTCACATCCCACTTCTGTTGGTGAATTTTTCTAAACCCTTTACAGTGAGAATGAGCTGGAGGAGCTGCTGACAACATACACCAAACAGAACAAGTCAGCCAGCATCTTCCTGGGGACCAGCACGCCGCAGCCCAAGTCCATCTCCGAGATGATGGCCCAGCCGACCTCCATCAATGACGGCACCGACAACCACCAGCAACACCAGAAGCCGCAGCCGCAGCAGCAGCCGCACCACGTCCAGCAGTCGCAGCCACACTATCAACACCATCATTACCACCACCAACACCAACACAAGACATCATCATCGCCAGGTGGTGGCGCGTTGCTCCACCGGCGGGCAAGCTCAGTCGAGAACCTGCATGCGAGTAGAGGAGGTGGAGACATGGCAGCTGATACAAGTGAGTGGTTTTGGTTTTTGTTTTATGTTGCGTATGTCCCATAACAGTATTGTACACTTGTTGATAGTTAGTATTGGAAAGTGCAAGTTCATCAGGAGTAGACGAAAAGAAGTGTGTGTTCCAGTGTGGTGCACTTGTTGGTGGTCAGTATTAGAAAATGCAAGTTGGCCAGGGGTAGATAAAAAAAAAAAAAGTGTGTGTACGTCTTTGTTTTTCTTTTTGTACATATTGATAGTGTATCCTTTATGTCAAATACTGATGGAAATCATGATATCTCAACACTATGTATTTGAATTCAGCTTTTATGGTGGTAATTGTTGATTTGCCACAACAATGGTGACAAAAATTGCTTGAAATTCATATATCGTTGCTGGGGCCACAAGACCTCGTATCTACATGATGTCAAATGTTTAGGAGAGCAAAAAAAAAAAAAAAAAACATGGCAGCCAAAGTACTGTATCAAATGAGATAGCCTTTCATTTGACATGCCGTGCCTGCTTCATTTTGGGGGGTAAGACAGCTAAGATTTGGACAGGACATCACTGAACTGATTGTCTGGCCATTAATCAAAGAAAGCCATTTTCACCAAAATTTGAGATACAGGTCTTGTCACCCCAGCGACGATAGGTTTTCATGTTTGAGTGTTTTTAAGACTTGCGTTGTTATGTCGTTAAGTCTGCTGAAAGAATTTTGTTTCTTTTATTTCTGTGAATGTGTTGCCTGTGTAACACTACTTGTTCATCTTTGCCAAAGCAATGATGCAGATTTCATTTGTTGAAAACCGCAGTGGCTATTTAAATTCATAAATATTCTATTGATAAGAAGCCAAATGTTGTGAGCAAACTCTGGGATATTTGTTTTGATTGTGATTTTGGAAGCTGTGATGATGTCAAAAGTTGCTTGAAAATTGTGGGAATTACAATTACATGTGCTATGTTATTTCATTAGGTGCAACTAAGTATCACAGAGTGTTATATCTGTAGCAACTTAGTGTGCATGTAGTTTAATACACTGTTCTTGTAGATCTAAACAACTTCTCAATTAACTGTAGAAACCAATTATTGTACCATTCCTCTGTTATACGAGAAAGCGCGAAGTCTCCATTTCTGGAGAAATATGAGAGGGGTTTTTTGTGTCTTGCATGCTCCTACCCCCAGCCCGTGTCTGGCATCTTACTAACTCTCTCCCTCTTTTACTCGTAAAATGCATGTTTTCTCTGACAGCTCACGGCTTCGCTCCCCCTAACAATGGCCTCCACTCCATCAGGGCACTTCAGCACATCTATGCCGCCTCAGGTACAAGTGTAGCTGATCGATGGTTTAAAAGCAAAAACCAAAAAACAATCTCACCCCACACTTTCCTAACACTCCATCTAGATGTCTCATTGATGTGTGATCCTCAACGTGGCAGAGAGCGGTGGTGACAACTCTCTTGGGAGATAATCACTCCAGTTTTGCACTTTTAACGCCATTTTTGCACCATTAACTCATTTCATTTCTTGTCACCTTTCCTACTCTGCAGTGTTTGATGGAAGAAGGTGGTAGTGGGACATTAATGGATTGGAGATGATGTCACATGGTGTGGGATTTGTGAGAGTGCTAAGAGTATTGAAGTCATTGTCTCTACAGTTCTGTCTCTCATTGTTTACGCCATATATTTAGGGAGTTTAATTTTAATTTTTTTTTTTCGGGGGGGGGGGGGGGGGGAATCAGGACTTCCCAACAATTTTGTGAGTGGTTACATTCATGATCTTGCAGTGAAGCAATGGAGTAAGAAATCAGTATCACTCACTCAGTTCCAGGAAGTGCACCCTTTCATACAGCAGGCACACCAAGACCTAGGCCTACTAAACTGTATTATCGCACACGTTGTTCATTTGCTGAGTACTGCGCACCAGTACATATACGCATTCATGGCAGTTAGAGTAAATATATTTGCTTAAAGGCATTATTTCCCATTTGCAGATGAAACAAAAACCCAGCTTTAGTGCTTCAAAATAGTTCCAAAATGAGAGTTAGGGATAGAAACAACCAATGTTAAAATGTTAAAGTATAATCAATGTTGAGTATTGCTGCATATACAAAATGTCAACAATAGTTATAATGAAATTGTTTCCAGAATAGACCATCTACAGTTATGGTTTATTGAGAGAAATGGTGATATCTCCTTACATTTTAGGCTTTATTGCAAAATATTTGTATGGTTGGATGTTTTGTGATACAACTGACATACACACATGCATAAAATGTGATAACTCCAACATTTTTTAAATCACTGCTCCCAATGGTAAGCAACAATACCTTTAATATCAAATTTCCAAATAGCACCTGACTCACAAAATTTATGAAAAAATAAAGAAAATCCCTTGAAATATATGGCGTATGCAGTATACTGTTTGTCATTACCCACCAGTCGTCTACTTCATTATATTTACTGTACTCCATCAGGGATTCCATCAGCTGACTTCTGCCCATCTGCTGTATCTCATCTCTTTGCATCATACAAATGTAGCTTCTCACACCATCAAACAACATTCACAGCATCTTTTCTCTTCCATATTTATCAGGATTAGTTTATTTAGGTTGCATGCAGGAAACAAACTTTTTGTAACTTTTCAAACAAGTCATTGTAGCAAGTTTGAAATCCCAGTCTTCACATCTTAGGTAGTTTTATACCTTTACTTTAGCATAAGGCTGTGTGAGTATTCTAGATTTCACTCCTGGCCCCTCAAAGCTCTTTCATTCTGGTCTGTGTTCATTGTATGCATTGCTTCTACGATTAAGCATTGATGTTGCCAGATCAAAAATGCCTTGAAATATGCATAAATTTACAAATGTGTATACATGTATTCATTTGCAGTCCATGCAATTTTACAAGCAGTGACTTTTACAATATGTGTCAAAATTGCTGCTTTTATTGACAAAGGCATTTGAGGAGATCAGAGCTGCCTACTAACAAATGATTCCATTTGTAGCCCTGGGAAAAAATGCAATAAAAAGAAAGCACTTTATGACTTACAATATGCTACCTTGTGTCTTTCTCAGAATAAAACAAATGGCAAATTATCAGTATTTAACATTAGTCAAATGAATGAATGAGCCATTTTGATTCACCCATAGGGTGAAGAATTAAGTGATATTACAATCCAGTCATAGTTTTGATGGTGTAGTCAGTGTTCAGTAAATTTTACAAAAACTTTCACTTATCTATTAGCTGATTTTCCTTTGGAGTAACTTTCATATTCATTTAGATTGTCCTGAGAGATCATATTGCATTTACCACATACCTGTGTCTGAACACCACTCATTCATATTCATATTTATAGAGTCACACATATCATGAGAAAATATGATTTCATGAGAATCCATTTCATCTGTATACAACATTGTGGGTACTTGTGCTCTAAACTAACTTGCTGTCCTTGGAATTCACTGTGTTATCTCTGATTGAGATTTATGTGTGCGAACAGACTTGTGTATTTTTGCTCAAGGCTCCATTCTGTAAACCATGATTAATGGAGACAATTATTCATTCACCTGTTCTCTTGTATGACTGTCAACCACATTGTATGTTTCGTTTCAGTGTGTAAAAAATTGTGATCTTTCTATTTATAGATGTTATATTCATTGTGAAATAATGCTGCGATGTTTTTGGATGTGCCAATTATGAATTGTGTATTAATCTGAAAGGAACTGTATTCCTTTGTAGGCTTCTCGTAACAGTTTTGATGACTAAATGTTTCCTGTGTCATGGAAAATTGTTTTCTTTTTTTTTTTATACGTCATGCACAGGACTACAGGAAAGATATGTTAAACTAAAATTTTTATATACATGTATCTTAGGTGATATGGTTTTGTCAAGTTTACAGTGTGTAATGGAGTCTAGTAGAGACCCATCTTTGGATACTGTCAACCATTGTACTTCAGTTTATTTCTTTGTTTTCTTGTGTGCACAAATTTACCAATCATTAAGTGAATTCACTGCAGTGTTGCTGTGTTTATGAGCAGAGAGCAGACAAACCATCAAAGCTCAACCAATTGACTGTGGAATAACAAGTAGCCCTTCTATGCTTAATCTGATAAACTTGACACATAAGTAAAAACCTTGGAGAGATCAGTTTCCAGGAATTATCCCAAAGTTAGTTGTTCCTTTGGCTCTGACTGGCAGTTGGGGAATCAGTGTTGTTAGATGAAGGGGTACTGTTTTCAACTGTGAAGACATCAAGAAATTTTTCTGATGACTTGTGTATGCACCAGTCAAAGGTCATTAGGTAATGACCAGGATGAATCAGAAGTTGCATTGCAAATTTGTCTATGCTATCATGCCCCCTCCCCACCCCCATACACACACATATTTGTATATTAGAAGTTTGATGCCATAGGAGGGCAAATGAATGGAAGTGATAGCAAGTTGAAGAGATGTTTTTGAGGGGTTTGTGGTTGAAACACATCATCACAGAGACTAGTGGCCCAGACGGAGTATCTTACTGAGCATGATATCAGAGATAGTTTGACCACACACAGATAAGAGAATAAAGAAGTAGACAGTGCAGTATAATGTTATCTTTAGTTTATGGCTTTGAATGCATCTCTCTCTCTCCTCTGTAGCTGATTATCAATGGAGGTATTTTCGATACTTTCGGATCGTAATCTAGTTTTATTCAATTTTTGGCTACAAAACAAACAAAGGCATGGCACCGGAGGACCTACATCTGGGCACTAGCTTTACAATACTCTGAGGGCATGAACGCTCCAGGGATCATTGAGTCTTACTCCTGTGTAATCCAAGAGTAAGATAATAGCAGTGATGATGATGATAATTATAAGATTTTATTTACCCAGTTTAAACTCTGCAGTGTTAGAACTGGTCTACCTGAAGAGCCTGTCTAACCTCATTATGATCAGATGCCCATTTATACACCTTGGTTAAGAAGGCTGTCTAGGGTAGGAACATCTTGTGAAATGATGGATGCACTGTGCAGAAGTTTTGAATCCAGAATCTCTTTCTCAAGAGTCCAGAAACTTGTCCACTCCACCACAATGCTCTAGTCTCAATGATCAGGTCCATTTGGTCGGTTCCGGGGGAAATAGGGTGGAATTTGACCCAGAAGTTATCAAAGATTAGTCATGACAAATGTCAGAATGATTGGTCAGTTTTCCAGGAAATGAGTGGATCTTGACTTGGAGTGGCTCAAGATGGCTCCAGGATAATGTGTGGTGTAGACATGAAGGACCCCTAATTGGAAAGAAAAACTGTGGAGTTTGTACACACAAGCAGTCTCGGTAGGCGGTTGACCATTAAAAACATGACTCGTTAGTAAGACTGGGTCATGTGGTCAATGACCCATTCACAGTAGGAGGCCGTAACTACCAGTACCTAGCGCTGAATTTTGGCAAGTTTTCAAGCAGGTCTGCACTATTCACTATTGCGAAGCTCCCCCCCCCCCCCCCCCCCCCCTTGTCGTATGACATAGTCAAGGCAGAATCACATTCTGCCCTGTTATGCCAGGTGCTTTGTCCTGATTGTCTTTGTGAAATACAAAGCATTATATGATGATCAGTTCTTCCATTTTGTTGTGAGCTATTTGAAAGAATTTGATGGAGGTAGACACATACTTTATGGTTTAGCCAAGGTGGATACAAAATACATTTGATCATCAGTTTCCATGTGATGGGAGCTTGAAAGGAGTAATCATTTAAAGGAGAACGAAAGATGAGTTGGTCAGCTTATTCATGTCTTATTTTCTGCACCTTGAAAAGGCAGTAGTAGAGCTAAACAAAGTTAAATGACCAATGATCTGGTGATCTGATTATTTCTATTGTTCTGTTTATTTGGATGCAGAACTGGTAGCACGCAAATTCTGCTAGCGCACATTTCCTTCAATATCTCTGTGTTCAAGGTTGATTTAAAGGCTTGCAACATAGGTCTCTTATCATTGTTTACTTTGTCATCCTGTGCACTCTCCCCAGCATGGACTTCTTAAAAGAAAAGTCACGATCACACATACAAGGAACTGTCCTTGTACTGTTGTTGTTACCACTTCAGCTGGTTTGTAAACATTTTGTCACCCATGGTTTACTTTTGAATCCATTTGCACCCCAGGAAGTTTGTTTTGCTATGTGCCATTGTCAGTTTACACTTCCAAGGGTTCCCCAGGCATGAATGACATTTTGGTCATGCTCATGCCTTTTTCTCCTATTGCCCTGAATCTTTTTATTTATTTCTTGCTCAGTATTTTGGGTGAGAGTGATTTATTTGAAGAACCATCTGTTCTGTGTTTTTTTTTTTTTTTTTCTTTTCTGGCAGTGCACACCTACCTTGCATCAGCCACTGTTGGAGCCAAAAACGAATGATTAACATGTTTTTTGTAATGTCAGTTCTGGGCTTCCTTTATTTCAATGAGGTGTGCAGTCCCCTCAGATGCAGGGGTTTGAAATGGGGAGGGGATTGGAGAGGAGGGGGTGGGGTAAATTTCTTTACAGTCTGAGCACCTCACATGATCTACATCTCCAGGGAGGTGAAAGTGTATTGCCCCCTGGTAGAAACTACCAGGACTGTCAGATCTGTCTGGAGGCAAGCTAATGTTGCTGTATGCATGCCAATTCTTCCAAACTAAATGTTTTTGAACTTGTCTTGCTGTAGGTTTAGCTTGCAGTCATCTGGTAAAAGTGAGGCCGGACTTTTGTCTTCCTGTTAGTCCTGTTCAAACTGTTAAAATGAGAGCACTCTCATTCCTAACAAACAGTGTAAAATGCATAATCAGCAGTATGCTCTTAATTTTATGATCTTAAAAATGTTGCAGAATTCATGTGCACTCTACATTTCCTCTCCAACCCCAAAATGTTGTTTGTTGTCATGGGCTAATCTTTGATAAATCACTCAAGTATTTGGTAGCAATTTGTTGGAAACACGTCAGAGGATGTCATCTACCTCATCGGGGAAAAGTATGATTGTGTTTTGGTTAACCCATATTCTTAAAGTGTGAATAGGGACAGCATGCTCTGCTGATTGTCATACTGATACAATCCAGGACTTCTT